>NC_060249.1:106401262-106708762 GCF_921293095.1 Ischnura elegans
CCACTGGACTCTCCAAAGAATGAATTGATTGACTTGATGAGAGGAATGTCATGTTGTGCTTAATGAATATTTGATGTTTTTCTTGATAATTTGACTGTAAATTTCTTCTCATGCATTCAAATTAAGCATGAAATTAACATTTAAATGAATTTTTGATCTATTAAATTGCACTTTAAAATCCTAAGGAAAATCATGGCTACTTTAACAATGCATCAAACTAACAGGTCATTTATTTTGAAATGTTTATATATATATTTACTTCTCGTTGTATTTATCAAATTATGTGAATAAAGTGTTTTCCATACTTATTATTTTATTTCAAAGCAAGATACTGCATGTGCATAAACACATTCACATACATAATATATACAAAACTCAGGCTGGTATAAGAAAACATTGAACATACTATCTCCACAGAAATAATCGTCAAAATAGCATGCCGTAATTCCATCAATGCTTATTTAAGGTCAACCAAAAAGTTGTTAGAAATAAAATCCACTTCATATGCATCTCACTGGGTGAACCCATGGAATTATCAGAATTAAATGACACTAGAACTCTCTCAGAGGAAACCATCTATGAATTTAAGAGCCCTACAATTAAGGGATCCACAGTGGAAGTCTTCGACTGTTTAATAACAGCAACAAAAAAAAACTTGAGAAAAGAAGTCCATTCAAAACTGGAACATAAACCAGCAGAGGCCTCGCTTACTGTCCATACACATTCTCATCACTGTACGCTATGTACAAAAAGAAGTCTTCCTCATGATGTTCCTAGAAGAAAACATTTCCATATCTGTACTTGTTCATTATAAAATAAAAGTAAAACACAGATAAACGGATCGTACCTGATACAGAGATCCCATCGTAGCGCTGGTGGGAGGAATTACATTGTTCACGAAGAAGAAGAGAGCATCTTCTGGTCGCAGATGAATGCGTTTTCGGATGAGGAAATAAAACTGGCCAACAGTCAAATCAGATGGCACCAAGTACTTCTTTTTATCTAAGTCACCAATCCGCGCCTTCGGTGCCTTTTCCACGATCACCTAAGAAGTAAACAATAATATTGATGATAATTTTCTTTAAAACTCACGTTATGAAGAAACGGGATAGCATGACTTAAATTAAACTAAAGAAAAACAGCACCATGAAATTATTCCCGAGAAAAAACACGATGAAGCTGCCTAATGTAACTCGTTCAAAAGACCAACATTCCTTGCCTATAGATTAAAAAAACTTTCACTAACATGATACTAGGTTACATCGATACGGGCAATACAATGGGAATCGAGTACCAAAATAAAAAGGCTTTCATTCATTTCTTCTACGATAATGATCACTCAACTCCGAATAACCGATAGGATAAAGTCCTTGATAAATGGAAATATGCTATTACTGGCTTGAAACATAATCTTATTGAGCCAGTCATTAGAGCAAATAGGGTTAGCAATAGTTTGATGAATCGATGGGCCACGGCAATAAATTGAATGAGTACACAGTCAGGCCTTCAAAACAACAATAAGTAACTCAAATAATTGAGTAAAATGCGGAAAGTATGATATACTTGGTAACTTTCTAACATTCACACACACGTCCTTGCAAAATACGTACAGGCACACGGTCAGGGTATTTCCTTCGGATTTTCTCTCCTTCAGCCTTCCTCTTCTCAAATGGATATTCCTCCTTGTATTGGAATTTCATTTTGTAAAATAACTCTCTTCAAAGGCGTAAAATAACAATATTAATGACCTCGGAAATAAGGTTACTTTCAATGACACTACGTCGTCTCCAACTGCGACTCAATTCGTCAACACGAACTACTCCCTTGAAAGAAAGAGTACGCAGAAAATTGAACTCAAATATATCAAATTAATCGATTATAATTACAATAAATACCTATAATCACTAGGCGATAAATACCACTAAAATTAAAGATCGAAGACAACAGCTGTCGCCACAACAGTCGATGCAAGTCAATATTTATTATCATATAAATTGTGTGTATCAATACGCTCAACGTCGCCAAGGTTGCCAATACCAACGTGATGACTACTACATCTGTGGGGTCACGAGTTAGTACGTCATTCGTTGGGCAATTTAAAACATTTGGATAATTTCATGAATTGCATTAACTCCTTAAATATTTTACTCATATATTTTTTAATTCATATCGGCCGCTCACATTCAATGACTGAAATTGCTACATATCAAGTGGTAACCTACTGCATTTATCAGCTGTTTGTGACAAATGCATAAATAATTGCTATCATTGTAATTTTTATTGAAAATGGATATTCCTAATATGACGTCGGGTATTGGATATAATAACCCATCGATCAATAGTGATTGCGTTATAAATGAGAACCAAGTAACTTTTGCATAGTATGTAATATTATCTCTCCAGCAAATTGTGAGAAATTCTTCTGCGATAGCATAGGGCCAACAACTGCGTATATAAAAATTCACGTCGTCATGTTTAGAATGTAATGACAGGACAGGATACAATAAGAATCACGTATTTATTAACAAGCTCCAAAATTGGTGTTGACACCTTGCTCAGGTGCGAATTCCTAATGCCCTGCATTTAATTGATGAAGTGCGGTTAAGAAAAAAATCGCCCCAAAACAGTACACGACCAGTATAAAAACTATGACCACCAGTTTCAAAGCAGTTAGGATCTCCGCCAATTCAAATATGGCATTCTGTTGTGTAAATTTCACAAGGCTTCATTTTGCGCACGAATAGGCTTGTAAGCAACAGGTACTCTCAGTATAACATAATATGTAAATGAAGTTAAGAGTTTCCGACAGTATATCAATCCTGACACGATTTTATTTTTCTGTACTTAAGTTAATATTTAAGGCAAAATTCGTAGCCAGAGTAAAGACTGCTTCGTTTTTGTTTCTTGTTTTCCTTTGTATTAACGGTCATCTATGTGTAGGGAGCGTCCCAATCAATTCCAAGTTCAAGTTCACGTGTGATTGTGTTGACAACATAATTTCATGTAAACTGTGGAAATACTAAGCTTACCGTGTGGTAATCTGTGGCATGTTCTTATGATTGAAGGAATATAATATACGAAATTCAGTTCATCGTGTATCAGTGCTAGCTTTGCGCAGCATTTTTGCAACTTCGTGTTGTGTTTTGGTCATTAGGTACGCGTCCGTATGCAGTTATGCTGTGGATCCGTCTGACTATGAAAGTACTGCAACAATTTTGTAAATACTTGGTATTTTAGTTTTTGGTGTGAAAGTGGTGAAAATTAACCATGGTGCATGCTTTAAACAACGTATTGTGATGAACCGGCGTCTCATATAAAACTTACCTGTAAGCATTTAACGTTCATAAAATGCCGACCAAAAGAAAGGATCACCTTGATAAGGCTGCTTGGGTGTGGGCGGAAACAGTGGACCCTGGAGACATATCGAATATTCACTTGGAAGCTGCTTACCGTATTAAACTCAAAGCTTGCAAACCTGGCTCGTGCAGGTAAGAGTACCCTCACCTTAAAATCCTTCTTTTGGGTGTTATTTCCCATCTGGCTTTCCAGCTCTTTAACGTGCGTAAAATTGGTCGAGCCCCTAGTTTCCCATAATAAGTTTTGCTGGTGACTTCTCGACTAAACATTTGAAAAACCGTTTTGAGGCCATTGCTGTATTAATACACATTTGCCGAAGGTTTTAGCGAAATGGATTCTTAATTACGTACTTGGAGTACTTTTTTCATGTCTGCATTTTGTTACGGCATGTCTCCGTTTTTTAAATAACCCACTTGTTCATCCATCATAATATATGGACTGGTGTTGGATATTTATATCGTGCATATTCCTCTGAGATTTATGCTTGTCTTAGGAAAGGTTCTTTGTTTGAGTGATGATATACCATGAGTTGAATACCATATTTTTCACATGCTTCCTGTTCACTTTTAAAGGGGTATTTAGGTAGGTACTCGCATTATTCATGTGGCACCAATGCTGACTATTATAGTGGGATCGCTTTCACTCTTTTGCCGGTATACATACGATCTTTTCCCTTGGTTTACTTACCTGTTACATAATGTTATCAAAGAACTTCATCATTTTCTCCTTTAAGTAAATGAATGGCTTAACGATAATTGCTGGGAAAGTATTTGGAAAAAAATAGTCGCGCATTCAAGCGACGAAATAATCTAATTGTGGTTGTTAATGTGTGAACGAACGACATACCTATTTGATAAAATGAGGAGTAGGATTGTGAAGATTTTATCGTATCATTGTTTTGATTCACGATTAGGTCCAATGGTAGAATGGACCTTATTTAGTCTTCATGTCTATGTAGCCACACTGGTTTTTATGTTTCGCTGTTCAGTAAGTAAGGTTATTACTTTATCCTTGGCATGCGGAAAATAAGCAATTGTTCATTTCTGGTTGCTACATAAAAGTATGAAGTAAACCCAGTATATTGTCTCTTCTTTTGAAGTATTTCTTAAGGGTATTTGGTCTTACTCATCACATGGACTCAATGCATCAACTGGAAGGTTGGTTGGTTGATGAAGGTAGTTGTAGGCAGATTATGCCTCAGGCATTTGAAATTTAAAAATTCACGAAAATAGGGAAAGTTCCTTTCTCTGGGCCATCTTGCACCGCAAAAGTTTTTTTTCTTCTTTTTTTGAGTGTCCATAGGCTTACCCAAATTTGAACCTGATACCCTCTGATCAGTGGCCAAAGGCTCTATGCAAATGACTATCACTTATCTTAGATTGCTGTCCATCTAAGTAATTCATGGTTAAATTTTTCATTGTTACTCTTGGGTATTCAGAAAGCAATCATTATTAGGATGAGGTTTCATAACTAACAACGTAACTTGTTAGTGAAAGATGTGCAATCATAGGTCACCATACAAGGGGACTTATCTGCAAATACTATGTTAGGTATAATAATTAAGAAGATATGCGGTGGAAAATGAAGGTTTGATGAAAAAAATGCTAATTATTCTCTGCAGGTTGTAAATTGTCTTTAAAATTATGATTTTTGGAATCCAGTTTTGCTCAGGTGAGAAGGGGTTACATGTCTCCCAGAACTCACCACTGCCACTTGCTGTCATATTTATTTCACTATCTGAATTTCTCCTAAATCTGATATCATGAGGGACTCACTTAAGCCATTGTGAACATGAGGGATAAACCCAATATATGTGAGAGGAGGAAGCTTCATTATCTGTTAGGAAGAGATGACTGAGATGTCATAAAAATAAACATGGATGCGAAGAATCCATGCTATCTTTACCATGCTGAGGAATAATATGAGAGATAATTAGTAGATAGGAATGGATAGGTCTAGGTATTCCTTTTTACTCTGAATAATAAACAGAGCTTCAATAAATGCTAGGTAGGACTCATTGGTAAAATATAATCAACATGCACCTTGTTTTATTATTTTTTAAGGGCTGGGGTCCTAACAGCCCCCGTCAGCATGCCTATTGAGAAGGAAGTTGAAGTAAATGAAAACTTTTTTGAGATAAATATCTGTCACTTGTTAAAATGTGATTATTTTCATCGATCCTTTCACTTTAGTGGATAGGTAAGATCGCAGTGTCTCTAACATTTAAAATTTCTGAACAGATGTATGAATGTCCATTTTAAAAGTTAAAATGAACATACATCTACTGTATGTCTGCAAAGTGGACATGAACTAACTGGTTCATTTTACCCAAAAGAGCAAAGGTTATGAAAATATGAAAGGTAAGGTTAGTTGTATTACAATGCAAGGAAAATATACAAGTTATCATAATGGGGAGAGGGAAATGTTCCTTAAGGTTATGAAGGAGGAATAAAAAACAAAAACAATACCTCGTTCACCAAAGTAAAAAAGAAAATGATGTACATATTACATGATTTTTGTATTTTGATGCAATATGTACCCTTGCAAAATACCTCTTTAAACCCTTTCTAAGATAGAGATGCAGAATGATACTGCTGTCACTCTTTCAATCTGTCCAATCAAGGGTGTATTTAAGAGAGTGTGCAGAGTACTTGTGCCCCAACCCCTAGAAATAAGGTAAATATAAGAAAAATTAAGTATTTTAGTATTAATGCTAGTTCAATCAATCATGCACAAAAGTGTTGCTGGGTCATGCAGTGAAAAATCTGTCACATATATCTCTCTGCTCATTTATTCAATTGTAAAATATCATGAGGTGTTCTCATTTAAAATGAGCTAAACTCAGGAGCAGAATTGGGGTGTTGTCACAGGGTTCATGCTTTATGTTTGGGGTCTTCACTTTGATCTACTCCTTCCCTCTTCATTAGTGATATATCCTCTGAAGTCAATGTGAAGCACTAAATATTAACCTGAGTCTGAACGAAAGAGAGGCCAATCAGAAGAGTTAAAAACGGTGTAACTGAATTTGATGAATTCAGTTACACTGTTATAGGTCCTAGCAGGTGCAATTCCCTCTTGTCAGTGAGGTCATGCTCTGTATTAGCGCCTAATGTATGCTTAGAGTCGCTAATGATTGTCCCTTGATTGCCAAATGTGAAGAGGGAGGCTGGTTGCTCCCCTACCACCACCCTACCTAGTTAGGATCTATATACAATACTTTGTCCAATTATTATGAGTACAATGCTGCCATTTCCTGTGTATGCTCCTAAGGGGATTAAGGCTCTTTCGTTTGTCTGCCCTAAATTTTCCATCACAAAAACAACTTCAGTGAGTAAAGCATGTAGAGAAAGAATTGCAAATAAACTAAGTAAAGTAAAAATTGCTGGAAAATTATAACGTTAATTTATCAGCCTCTTTTCACTATTAATTTCACCAAAGACAGCTTTAACTCCAAAGGAAATATTCCATCGATCAAACAACGGTGTATATAATATGTTAGTGGATGCACCATGATATCAACAAACTTCCTGACTAATTACAGAAAATATCATAAATATCAGCTCTGTCAGATTGTTTAAAACATTTAACAATTCTTTAATATCCTTCAAGATAAAACATAGAATATGCAAAAGTTTTGGAAAGTGCTCGAACTTGTAATTGTTTTAGGTTAATAGTTCTGCATATGTTTTAGTAGGTTTAGTGAATGAATTGCTTACTTCACTCACAGAGTCATTAAAGGACTGAAGTGAGACAGAAATATGTACTGTTCATCTTAGAATCTTTTGCAACATTATGAATCACCTTCCGTGCTGCTTTATAGTTATTGTTAGATTTTTCAATGTCATGTGTATTTTAATTTCATTTTGCATATGAGATTAAATTTTTATCTTCATTCCTTGTCTTAGCATATGCTAGTTTTTAACTATTAGACTTGTATCTTGTGAGTATTATGCAGCGGCATAACATACTTTTTACCTAATAAGGTCAGAAGTAAGTATACCGGAAACTAATATTTTTTGATTAATTGCATTCAAGTGTTTTCTTTGATACCTTACATTTTCTTACTGTTACATATTCTTCATCATCATCAACAGTTATCAATCATATGATTAGTTTGATGTAGCTCTACGCTCAGTTCTCGTATTGGCAAATGTTTTTACAATTACTCAATTCTTCATCTAAAATCCTTCATCTCCTGTTCCATGAATCTCATCTGTGGTCTACCATGGCCATTCTTCCCTTCCACCTGTGCTTTGACTATAATTATCATTAGACCCTCGTGTTTCATGATCTGGTCGATAAAATAGTTCCGTCTTCTACCCAAGGTTTTCAAAAGACTTCTCTCCGGAATGGAAGAACTTCTTCACCTCCTCAAGTTTCTAATTCGAGGTTGGTCTTTGCCTCTTCTCTTTCACTGTAGACTAATACTTTTATTTTTTGGCATTGAATTTTAGCTTATTGCTGTTAGCCATTATGCTTTCCATAGTTGATAGAATTTTCTTCAGTTCTCTCTCTGTCTCGGCTATGACTGCCATATGTATCATCAACATATCTCAGAATACTTTTTTTACTGCGAATTTTCATTCCTGGCACTCTTTTGTTTTGAAGATAAATATAAAATAAATAGATAGCTTTTTGGTGAACGTGCTTTGAAAATTACCGGAGACAGAGAATACCCTTATCTCTTATTCTTATTATTATTCTTGCTCCTTTGCACCTGAATCCAGATTTAATCACTGCTGCTTGGTTTTTTACAAACTGTGGATAATTCTCTGGTCATTATAGAGCACGCCAATTTATTTCAGGATTACGAGTATTGGATTCCAACAATTCCTACATTATCAAAAGTCTTTTCTAAATCCACAAATGCAGTATATACATATATAGACTTTTTCGTCTCCATTCTCTTCTCAATGAGCAGCACAAGGACCACTATGGCTTCCCTTGTGCCCTTGTTTTTCTTAAATCTGAATTGGTCTCCATTCTGGAACTCCTACTTACCATTCTATTCTCCTGTATTTAGACGATTATGTACTGCTAAAATTTACAGACGAGTTTTTGGGCTAATGGTCCTAAAATCTTTACATTCCTCCTCTCTCTTTTTTTTGGGAATAGGAATGATGTTGTGGTGTTACTTAGCCAAAATCTTGGTAATTTTTAGAGTAAGCTCAGACACAGGGAACTCCTTCCATCTGCTGCTGATCAAATGAGGGAAAAACTCCACAAAGACAAGAAAAATAATGAATGAAGGAACAGTTATATCATAAGTATATGCCAACTTCATTTAACTAGTATTTGAGGCATAAATATTTGAAATTAGGAAAAATTTTCAGTCACAAGTATTTCAGTAATAGCGAATAACAACTAATATTCCCAAAAATGAGCCGTAAATATACAAAAAACTAAATAAAATGGTGAATGTGTCAGTACTGAAAACTATGTTGAGAATCTCTGTCAAAGCTCAAGTAATGTTACTCTGACGATAGCCAATTCAAGAGAGCAAGCTGGCACGCGCATAGCTAATTTTCCATGGAGGAAGAAGGGGAAATCACACCAGCAAAAGAGGGGAGGTAGTGTAGGGGAAAAGGTGGCAAGAAACTCAAGAACAGTGCTCAACATCCAAGCATGGTTGGGGAATGCACCATACTCGGAGGGGAAGACCTCCTTCTCCACAATCTTCTCGGTGGTATAAGTTCCCAGGTGGGGTGAAGGACATTCAGGTCGGCAATTGGTAGCGAAGAAGGGGAGAGACATGATAGGATGAGGTCTTGGAGGGAGAGAGAGATTTGATAGGTGAAAAATGTACTAATTGTCACTACAAACTGTGTCTCAGCACTAACTTTCCCCAGCATTCCCAAATCCAAGTATTTTTCTGCAGGACTACCATTTAATTGTTGAACTCCTGGTATGGCAGGGTGTTGAGACCTTAGAGGACAAACCTTAGAGCTTTTGAGTCACAGGCCTTCACCACAATTCAAATCATTCTGAAATATCTGCCTTCCCTAATACGTGACTGAACTCTCGAACAATTACTTCCACCTCTGCTATAGGAAGGTAACGATCACATATTTCTAAATCTTGCTGCATCCATACAGATTGTCCTGTATACATGTGTTGGGCAGCATATTTCTGAACCACTACATTAATTGTTGTGCCTGTATCTCTTAATATCTTCGTTGGAAATCCATTTACCATTCCTTCTGTTAAATATTTGCCAAACATCCTTTTATTATTTTCAAATTTAAAATTACTAACAAATTGTTTTTCTTCATTATCCTTCATTTTTTTCTTTGGGAAATTTGCTAGAAAATGTTGAGTGGAACCACACCCGTAGCACTTGGTTTGAAACCTCTTTTCAAAACTATGTCCCAAAGGCGAAGGTTCAGACTACTCTTTGATACCCAATTCATGTCTTTCATCATAAGAATTTATAGAACTCTTTGTTAGTATTTGTCTTTATGAACTGGATCCTTTTATTTTATTGATCCTTAATATGATGATCCATAGTTTTACATCTCATGTTTTCTCTAATAGCATCAAAACTATCCAGTTTCTCAGCCAACACATTCGAATCCTTGAAATTCGGCCATTTGTCTTATGTGTGATGTTGCACCTCTATGGGTACTTTTCATTTGATCAGTCACCATCATTCTTTCTAACTCCTCAAAAGAATTCACATTCATGCCTTCAATCCATCCTCGAAAATAATTAGTCAATTTATACTCTACATTACTCCACACCATACCATTTGATTTTAACTGCTGGTAAAATAACTGTCTGACATTTCTGAACTCTATTTGTATTTCTTAAGCAGTAAATTTTTCACGAAATCGTAACTATGTGCTTTATCTTTAGGTTCATGAGAAATTATATCATTGATCTCATTGGGTAGTGATCCCACCAAGTAAAATACCAATTGGTGTTCCGGAATATCCGCTCTATTAGCCTGCATTTTAAAACATTCAAGATATAAACTAATATTTTCCCTGTGAGAGTAAAATTTATCCATATGCCAAGTTAAATCTATTTTCAGGATTATCCTCTGGGTGGTCTCCGTTGCCAATCCATCACAGTCAGGGTTTCAGTTGTTATGGGAACATTTTAGTTTCTCTATTTCTAACTGAAATCTCCTGTCTTTCAGTGTTTTCTCGTTTTAATCTTTCTCCTCTCCCTACTGTTCCAATTTTTTCTCTTTCAATCTTACCTCTTCTGTCTCCTGTTCCAATCTTTCCTCCTCTGTCAAAAATTTCAGTGCATCTCTTCAACAAATCCTTATCATAATCTTTACTTTTTATTTTCGCTTGTTTATACTCTACGGCTCCAACTTTCCATCCCATGGTGGCTCCTACTTCATATGTGATTTTGCACAAAACATCTTTTTAGGGGCTTTGGCCAAATATGATATCATTAATTTATTTTCACATATGTATCACTTAAACAACTCACTAATATGTGGGAGTCAGAAGCAACACCCAGTATCTGGCAAAAAGGGTACTCACCTATTCTGCAGCAATACGCCACACCTATGTGATCCATCCACTTCTTCTGCAGCTTGACTTCCAGCCGTCAATGGGAAAAAAACCCGAGAAGTCTCAGCTTACAGCTCCAACTTCTGCACTCAATGTTGCACCTTTCTGCAACGCTCCTTGAAGCCAATACTTCCTTCAGTCAGCTTCCTGGAATTGCTCTCTGATTTCAATTCACGAAACTCAAACCAGCCCCTGCATCTTTTCACATTTAGCGGGTTATTCCTTTCAAATCCGTGTAGAAGAGTATCCCATCCTCATTGCCTGAAAAGTGGGTCCAATGTATTAGGTTTTAGAAATCCCAGTTTAGACGAATCTTAATGGTCAATTTTAACCTCATTTGAAAAAGACCAGATTGGTGCCCATGCGATGCCACTCCACGTGACTTCACAGGGACCTAGATTCTATAGGAGTAGTCAGGAGTTTAACATTGTCTGGGATTACCAATGCATGCATGTGACACCAAGCTCAGGGAAACATTTCTTAATAATCACCTATTAAAATTGCCAATGGTCAGAAAGTTTCCTTCGTTTGATAGGGTATTAATAATCCGTATTTAAGCCAAGCGCTACGTGCTATATGAAATACGTTCTTCAGGAGTAATAATCTTTCGATTTAGGCAATTAAAAAAATAGGAAACCACCTTATTGTTTTTTCTAAAAATCCTTTTTATTTTCTTCAAATTACAGTTTTTTTTAATTGTCTCACTCCTCAAAGCAACTTTATTCTATTCTTATCTTCTCTAAAATACTCCTATCCTAATTATCAACAACTCCCTGACAACAGTAAATAATGCGATACCTCCACTGCATAAACGCTCAACAATCGCCCACCGATACAAATCTGCTCATCTAGATAGCCCTTATAATACTAGGTGAGCGAATTCTATTCGGTGGGTGATTGTTGAGCGTTTATGCAGTGGAGGAATCGAATGGTATTCAAATGTCAAATGTTACACTTTCTGAATTGGGGTTCATCATCCTTGATCCATTGCTCTCGTAGACCCAAAATGTCCAAATGATTATCACAAGGGAAATCGTTTAGGAGTGATTCTGTATTATTTATGCCTTTGAAATCGAGAAAGCCAAGTGTGAAATGTCTGATAAATAGCTTCATGAGTGGAAATTTGATCGTTAAATCACAATGATGAGGGAATAGCTAGATTTTTAAATGCTGTATTTTAATCATAATAAATGAGTGTCAGATCCATCCTTAGATACTTTAATTCCAACGCAATTAACAATTACAAAACATAAATAATTTTTACCTTTGCCGTTTAGATGCAGGTTATGCCTTTTGATCAAAACATGGTCAATATTATGAAAAATGAAAAAGCAGGAGCAATTTCCACAATTTTTAAAATCTAATAGTACTACCGATTTCACTTTACAGCATCATAATGATGCTGTAAAGCAAAACTAGTAGTACTATTAAATTTAAAAATTGTGGAAATTGCTCCTGCTTTTTCATTTTTCATGATGTCACGTTTCCACTCCATCTCGCCTGAAACCTCAGATTATATGGTCAATACTGTTTATGCCAATCACTTTAACATGGTCAAGGCTGTTGCTTAGTTTCACATTTACTTTCTTTACCTTGGTTTTGACTTAAAAGTATCTGGGAATATCATGTGTGGAGTATATTTAGCTTACCGAAACCATTGTGGTGGGGTGTAGTTGGGGAGGTGAAGTAGGAGGGGTCTCCAGGCTGGTTGGTTGGGAGTGTGGGAAGCAGGTAAGGGGTGCAAATTTTATCAGCTCAAATTGAATGTGCCTTTTCACTTAATCTCTACCTCCTGATAATGACTATTTAAGTTGAAATGTGCTTGAAAAGTGAAATCCTCTTTGAGTAGAAGTTCTGACTGTATTATACTTTTGTCGTTTCTCTGTTGTATTCATAATTAGTATTTACTATGCATTTGGTCAAGTTAAGTTCTGGTGAATTCAAATCCTTAATGGGGGCTTTTTTCTTTCTGTATAATAATAAGTAGTGAGGTAAAACTAATATTTATACACTTATGTGCAAAACTTTTGGAGTAAGGTTTAATCCAAACGTCCTTGTTAACAAAAATATTTTTCTTGGTGTGATTCTCAAGTAACATTTCCTACTTTGACCTTTCTAGGCGAACATGCCGAGGGAATCCCCATTGCCTTTCTGGAATTGGTGAGCGCAGTTGGCTTGGTGATATTGCAGATGAAACGTGGCACAAAGGGGAAGACCCTGATGCTGAACGTCGATCAGGAAACTCCTTTGTTGGCCTGCGTAATCTTGGAGCAACTTGCTATGTAAATAGTCTGCTTCAGCTTTGGTTTCATAATTTATCATTTAGGTAAGTAAGTGACAGCAAAATATTTTAGACATTATCAAAACAAAAGCTGTACATCATCATGAAAATGAAAAAGCAGGAGCAATTTCCACAATTTTACATTTATTGATACGACCGGTTTCGCTTTTCAGCATCATCAGGTACAAAAATATCAAGTGCGCTGTGCTTAAATAGGAAGGTAGGAGGGGGTGGTGGGCGGTAAGGCGGGGGAAGGGGATGGAGGGAGGGTGTACAGTCACGGGGCTTGGGAAAACTGAGGATGGGGTTAGAGAGGAGTATGACAAATACACTAATTGTCCTTAATGTCTTCCTCCAAGGGGAAGGTGGGAAGGCCCCTGGTACTATACTCCTCTACTACTAATACTCCTCTCTAACCCCATCCTCAGTTTTCCCAAGCCCCGTGACTGTACACCCTCCCTCCATCCCCTTCCCCCGCCTTACCGCCCACCACCCCCTCCTACCTTCCTATTTAAGCACAGCGCACTTGATATTTTTGTACCTGATGATGCTGAAAAGCGAAACCGGTCGTATCAATAAATGTAAAATTGTGGAAATTGCTCCTGCTTTTTCATTTTCATTATGTCACGTTTCCACTCCATCTCGCCTGAAACCTCAGACTATATTCTGTACATCATCAATAGCAAAACACCAACCTTTCACACATCTACAATAATTACATTCAATTTTTGCATTATTAATGGAATCAAGTTATGCACAATATATTTTGGGTCCCAGGAAAAACTAACTTAGGTTAAATAATACTGTTCAAGGGCTAGGTAATATTTACGCTGTGATTGCTATGGAGGTCTTACACTCTTGGTGTTTTTCTTTCACCACTACAATTTTAAAAGGCCATACAGACCTTATAAACAAGTAAAGCCTCAATGATGAAATATTCATTTGTTTGAATAGCAAAAAGGTATGAGTTTTTATGACTCCCTTATTATTACCCTTATTACTTTTTTCTGGGATATCAGGAGAGGTTGCAAATTACATAGTTAGGATTGCACCACCCAGCACACAATTACATCTTGCAATCTTGAATTAATTAAAGCACAGTACACCATTCTGAGAACCGACACTGGATGAATGTATATTAACGAATAAAATTTTTTAATTATAGAGATTATCTCTGCTCCAATTTTACTAATATTCATGCAGTGTCCTACATTGGTGATGAATGTAAATTCTTAAGTATTTAATGTGACTGACCTTTTCTATTGAAGTACACCTATTACAGTACAAGGCATTGCATGAATGCATATCTATTATGCATGAATATCTTAGCTAATTCAATTGTATTAGGGTCGCTATCTGATGGTCATTTTGATGTCTAAGGTAGTGGTTACTGTGACAGCATATTCAAACTTGTCATTTCACACAAAAATGCCATTTCAAAGTAGTTTTTGGCTTTGTATAGTTTTATTTTTAAGTGTTTGATATTGATCCAGAATGATACTGCAGATTTCTCTTAATTGGATATAGTTTTTACACAAGTAAGTTATGTTGTATAAATTAGCCGTGAACTTTATTGTAATTCTTTCTACATGTATGTATCCATTTATCTTAAGTAGTCTTGCAGGAGGGTATCACAATGTGATTTGATTTTCTGTGAAAAATGAGGTTATCTCAAAGTTCCAGGCTAATTGGACTCTTTGGAGAAGTAAGAATTAATTTATTGGAAAATAATAGGATAATTTCCATCTCCGTCCTAGGAAGACAAAGAATCGAGCTTAAAAAATTGCGTTTGTGATTGCTCTTAAGTTGAAATAAATCGCTGTCATTTTCAATTCTAGAAAAACTAGAATAAATTTATCATTGGGGGGAATTAGATTTTTGTTAAATTTGCATTAAGAAAAGTTTTATAGGTCATGTCACTTATTCCTGATCTGTATTTGCTTCAAAGCATTTTGCTGACATTTTCTCCAGCCATCCTGCTGGCGTCTTCAGGTCAGAAGTAGCGATGCCTCTAATCCCCAAAGTTCCTATATAAGACGGCCAAATTTTATGCATTGCTACTTCTGAACTGAAGACGCCAGCAGGATGGCTGGAGAAACTGTTGTCACCTATGGACAACTCTATGCGGAGGAACGCCCGGAAGCTGAGACTCTTATTTTGCACATGAGTTAAGTAAAATATCCTTTATGTGGAATACATTGCAGAGTTCCATATAGGTAATCAGTTTGATGAGTTTTTCATACAATGGGGAACTTGCATGGGTCGTCGATTGCTATAAAAACTATATTGAACAGGTAAAACTGATGTATTAGCTTGCAAAAATACCTAAAGTTTCTCCATTCATCATCAAAAGGAATAAAAAAATTGACTTTAAAATCGAGCAAAATTTCTCTTAGCTGGCTACTGCACGAAGACACCCGAGCTCTGCCGAAGCAAAGCATGACGTCATATGTGCCTAAACTGCCGTTGGGAGTCTGGAAATACACTGAGCACATGCTGTAAACATTGTTTTGAGTGAGGTTTTAGTCGCTCATCGTCACTTGTGTATTTACTGTTATTCTTGGGAAAGTTTTCCTATTGCTATTGTGCCACGATTATTACTTGGGATATTAAAAATGCAACATTGGGGTGATGAAATACAAGCATTTTACCTCGTATGTTTCAGTTATCAGAAAAATGGATGATAGCGTTGCCGCTCGTTCGAATAGTACACCTGAAATTAATGCCACGACCCTCATGGAATTTGTTATGACATATTATTGCTATAAGTTGTCGGAAAATATTAATAATATTTCGTAAATATTGGAAAATCAGTGGAATTCCCTATAAAACACATTAAAAACAAGTAATCTTTAATTATAATATGCACAAGTCCTTGGTTATGTCAACAGCTGTTGCAGAAAAGGTAAACAATGCTTGCCATTGGCTGTTGTGGAATACATGATACAAGAATATGGTTGTTATAATTTAATCTTATATTGTATATTAATAGAGTCATTAATATTATAAAGGGTTACATAATTATGCCTTATAAAATTCATGGCAAGGAATGTTACAAGGAAGAAAGAAAGATCTGCTGCTACCTTTATGTCGCATAAACTGTTACGAAAGGCTTTCATACTGAATAAGGCAAAGATTCCAAATAGCAGTCTTAATTACTGGATTATTTTCTCAAGCTATTTATTGCATATGCTCTGTTCAAAATACCAGACTGGGTGTAGGATGATAGGATAAGGAGTGGAATTAAGATTCTCTTGCAATTAGATTACGACCTTCCTGTACAGAGTAGCAGCCCAGGTCTGTCTGCATTGAGAAATTATAAGGAAATGAAGAGGATTTCAACATTTTACTGTATTGGCCTTAATTACTGTTCCTTAGTAGTAGTAGATGCTACTTTGTGATTCCAGTTCCTTGTATACTTGTAATGTGGTGTTGTGTTTGCTGGATATCCTCTGGCAAATATGTGTGTTACCTCTCATTAAACTTCAAAAATCATGTTACAATGTATATATTTGTTGTTGCATTTTGTTTATAACGTTATTTAAATATTTATCACTCATGTAAAAAACTTAAGTGAATTCATATTATTCCCATGCCTATTTATTTTAACATTGTTATTATAACAGTCCTGTATATATGGAAGCATGAAACTGACAGTTTTTGGGATTGGTAAATGCTAATTCTGTGTTAGAGCTAATATATCTACCTAAGCCAGAGTTTCCCCAGATCTGTTGGTAATTAAATAAAAACTCTATTCCATTTTTAGGAAAGCAGTTTATTTATGGAAACCAAAGGCTATTAGCTTTGATGGGAAGACTGAGGAGGCTATTGGTGCAGTGAGCAGTATTTCTCACCTTCAGTGCCTGTTTGCTTTGCTGCAGTTTGGACCAAGGAAATATTTGGACCCCACTGAATTTGTTTTGTCACTTGGGTTAGATACTATGACTCAGCAAGATGCTCAAGAGTTTTCTAAGCTTTTCTTAACAATGCTTGAGGAACAGTTGGCTGCTCCCAATCAGCTTCCAGAAGTGAGAGACATGGTTAGGTCTCAATTTCTTGGAGAGTATGATTACGTTACTAGGTAATTATTATTTTACAGTTCAATATGTAGTTAATTTTTCTTTTGAATTTATTTTTCTTGTTTTTTAATAATGATTGAGACATTCATGGTGAAACAAAAACACAGTACTATTCATTATATTCATTCATATTCATATATTCTGTACTATATACGTCATTATCAAGACTAACTGAATTTCTGTTAGTCTTGATAATGACGGTGTAAACGTCGAAACTATTTGACAGCTAAAATAAAGTTTGTGGAATAGTACTGTGTTTTTGTTTCACCATGAATATTTCTTCGTTCCACCAATTAATGCCCAAATCAGTTGATTTTAATGATTGAGACATTCAGTTTTATGACATGGTAGTGAAATAAAGAATTATTATTTTATGTCACCATTGCAAAATATTTTAATGTTTATAATAAACTATTACAGCAATAGAATGTTCTCATAAAATGACTTGAAACATGCAGTTTTTTGTTCTATGCTTTAGGTTGCTCGGTAAGAGATACGTGTGTATCTAGAATTTTAACATACAGGGGCATCTACTTTGTTATTGTATGTTTTTAATGTTTGATTTTGTTTTTTTTGGTTTCTTTCCCTCTTGGTCATTTTGTCACGTGACCAAGTCTGTCTCTTGACATTCTTTATGTTTTACTTCACATAATGTATGCATGAAAGATTTGATAAAATATTCTTAAATTTTTGTAATGGAGACAATGGCTGGGTGGCTGTTATTATTTTAGGTGCCTGCACTGTGGAACTGAATCTGCATGCCCATCCACTTTTTATGAGCTTGACCTGAACATCAGCAGAAGTGGTAACAATTCAGGGGAGGAAGAATCTAGTGGGGAGAAGCAGTCACCGCCTCGTAGCTCTCTGGCAGAATTTCTCCAGGAGTTCCTTCATGAAGAGAAGCTTGAGGGTGCAGATCGTTACCATTGTGCAGTCTGCGGGTGCAAGCAGGATGCTACAAGAAGTATTAAGCTGAGGCGTCTGCCACCTGTGCTCACCCTTCAATTGCTGCGATTCGTTTTTGATAGGTAAGGGGCTCATTTAGTGATACGGTAGACTCTCATTATTACAAAGTTCATGGGACCGAGTAATTAATTCATAATAATGAATTTCATAAAAATGTTTCTTTTAGGAATCATCGCAAAAAACATACTTTGCCAAAATTTCTTGTCTTTTCTATCTCCTGTACTTATAGTCGTGCTGTGGAATAGCTTCAGTGTCATATGTTTGATATATGCGTTTGTTTTACGTACAACAATATGAAAACCCAACAAATTTGTTTGATTTTATAGATATATGAATGCGGATGATTGACTTTAATCTCAGCACTTCCTCAATCATGACATTTCATTTTTAAAAACCTAAATAATATATAGCTGTAATTACACAGTAGATAATCAAATGTACCACGGATAGCTCGATGAAAATCAAATTGACAAAAGATAGATCTGAAATAACTATAGCTTCTTATCATGTAAAAGAAATTAAGAATTTATCCCACTCTCTAGAATTTTTGCTACTGTAGAGGTAAATTTCTTACAAAATAATATCTTAAAATATTCTTGTTTGGCTTTTAAGTCATTTGCTTGAAAAGTGATCCTAGGGAAAATATAATTATGGACTGCCTAGCTCTTTCCCTACAAATTCATTTGGCAGTTTCATGTCATCTACCCAATGTCATGACCATCCAACATCAAACACATCCATGTGTGAAACACAAACTCCTTGGCTACTGCAAGACATATTTGAAGGTTGATATCTTCCCAAATGCAGTAAGTCCTCGACATACGAACAAAATGTGTTCTGAGACCTTGTTTGTAAGTTGATACACTTATGCGTGGCATCGAAAAGTGTGATTATCCTGCAGAATGCAACACTGCATTACATGTTTGCGTTTACTCACGATCGCACCTACCTCTTCATCCTTCTGAAACTGTTCCATTTCCTTGCAATGACTTTTCTTCAAAGCTTCCTTGCCCTCTTGCTATAAGTGGTTATTTATTTATCTATGCATCCTTTTGCTTTGCTCTGTGTCCACATTCTTCCACTTCCTTCTCTCCCTCATGCCTTTTATCGTTTCCTCCATTTGTCATGATTTCTTTTTCCTTCTACTGTCCTCATGGCCAATAAACTTCTTTGCCACTTTGACTATTCCTGTTTAATTTTATCCTATCCTTCCTCTGTAGTATACCTATCTCCAATCTCCCTGATACCATTCTGCAGTAATTCTTGGTATTCTCTCCTCATAGCTTGCATATTCCATTTCCTTGCCTTTCTAATTTCCTTCAGCCTTTAGTATCCTATGTTTAATTTCATAAGAACTGGATTGTCATCTGAATCTGTCTCCGCCACAGAGAAGCTGTATGTGTTTTCTACACTATTCCTAAACCTCTTTCATACCAGTGGCCTGAGGGGGCCCGAACCCCCTCAAAATTTCGTTATGGGTGTGAGTAAAAAATGTGTCAGGCTTGTCGATTTTCCCTAGAGTGTCCAGATATCAAGATTCAAGTTATCAGGGTTCTAATGTTGATCATATGACTTCTAAAATGCTTTAATAACTTAAAACTCACTACATATATACTTATAAAATTTCCCAGGGTAAGATCCTCCGTTTGAGCCCCCTATATTTTTTGTAAGTCGGCATCCCTGTTTCTTACCATGATGTAGTCTATATGGTATCTCCCCATATCCCCAGTACTGCATGTGTTCCTTCGCTCTTTATGATGATTGAATGTGTTTCTGATGAATAACTTGTTTTTCCGGCAAAATTATGCTGCTCTCTCTGTCTCTCTGTGGTCGTTTCACATACCTAATCCTAATTCTCCTATTTCATTTCCATCCCTCCCTTCCCTGACTTCAGTCCCCCATAATAACTAAATTTTTCCTACCTGGGATTTCCGTGATTATTTCATTGAGCTGTTCATACCCCTCATCTACTTCTTCGACCCTTCGATTGCATGTGGGCATGTCAACTTGAACAACTACTAGGTTGGTGGGACACAGCTCAATTTCAACCACAATAATCCTATCACTTACCAGATCTATATACCTCTGTCTTACCAAGATTCCCGTTTAATACCAAAGCTCCCCTCGTTGACTTTCCTCTCTGCCACTACGTATAACCCTGTACCCATCACACCAGCAGTCCCTGCAATCCTACTGACTCACTTCTCATAGTTCTAAGATTTCTAATCTCCCTTTTTCCATTTCCTTTTTGACATTTTCTAGCTTACCCGCCCTTCTTATTTGCCCTAGCATTCCATGTCCTTACAGATATTGCTGCCTTCTTCTTCTCCATCTCCATCTTCTTGGTCTTCTTTTTTTCTTTCCTGGATGCTGCTGCTTATGCTATGTCTCTGCTATGTTTTCCCATGTTTATGACCTCAAGGACATTTCCGACCTTGTTGTCATGAATGACCCTCCCCTCCTTTGTGGATGGGTCCCTTTTGATGGTTTTCTGAGGCTCATTTAATTGTATTCCATGCTTTCACGGATGAGGTACATAGTTGGTAGGATTTCTCACTTTCATTCCAGCAGTGCTTCTTACATGACACCATCTCATGGACTATCTTTCATGTAGCTACTACCCTATGACCTATCTGGCATTGGTGGCTCTAACAGGAGTAATTGATAATTAATCCCACCTGGGCAGCCCTAGCAGTCACAGGAACTTGCAAGCCTTTCCACTGCAATAAGGTTGTAGCCCAATACAAAGGCATATTGAAAATACAGCTTATTAAATTGAATGTAGAAAAATTCTAGCAGATGTATTTCTTTAGGTGTAGATCTGGTAGACCTACACCTCAAAAAATATATCTGCTAATTCATTGCATAGAGGTCAATTAGACTCGGCCATCAGTTGAAAAATACTATGTACATATGTAGTTAAATTATCTAGGAACATTTGATGAGCTAGGAATTCATCGCCTGATGATGCGACCTGTAATGGCTGTGAAAGCTCGGGTGACGCAGTGCAATACGCAGCTGCTCCTGAAAGCTGTCGACATCAACTGGATGAGCTAAACCAGGGGTGGTGAAGTTATTGGTGTTTGAGTGCCTAAGTTTATGAAATAAGATTATACTTGCTCAACTCACATGCCAACCCAACTCATTGCCTTTAGTGGACTCCCAGCTCATTGTGCCACTTTGGGTGCACATGCCATGCCATGTTATCAGCGCAACGGAAACAGTATGTCTTGATCCTTCCGCAAATATTGTGACACATACGTTAACCATTATCATGGTCCCATACATCACCAGAATGAAAATACTGGATGGTAATAGTGGATAAGACGTAAATTATAGTAGTATTAGATTTCTGCATTTTTTTGGGTTTTCTTCTGCATCAGTTGGCTTGGGGACAACAGTTTTTCTAGCTATTCTGACAGCCTTTTCAGAATGAAAATGTCAGCTTGTGGTATCACTCACTTACATATATACCTTAAATATTCAGGCTGGGCGCTGCTCTCTGATTGGCTGTCCTTTGGATAAGTCTATCCATTAACAACTTTTATAGATGATTTGCAATTTTTGTGTGCTACAATTCACTTAAATTTTCTGTTATCTGATGTCATTGCTCAGCATTGATTGCTTTTTTTTGCAGGAATACCGGGCACAAGAAGAAACTGAATTCATTTGTTTATTTCCCAGAAGAATTAGACATGGCTCCTTATTTAGGGCCATCTGCAAAACCTTCTAATTATTCCTTACGTGCAGTGCTTGCTCACAAGGGATCAAGTGCCTATTCTGGACACTATGTTGGTAAGTGACTGACCAGCAATTGTTTCTTGATTTTTTGAATGAATAGGTAATTATGTAATTACCTATTCATATTCACTGTAAAAGACCTTTTTTTATTTCAACTATTGTGACAATCAAGATGGAATATAAAGTTTCCAAGTAGGCTTCCGCGGAGATTATGATGATATCTGGTGATTTTTTCGGGTATATATAGTCCAATGAAGAACGACGTATTTATGAAGTTCAATGACTGAAGCGGTCTTTATAGCTTTATAGCCTAAGTTATGTTTAATTTAAAGTCTTGTGTGCTTCATCTGAATGTAGCCTTTACCTCTGAACTGAACTGAAATACTATGCTTGTGGACTACAGCCTTCAGAATCTTCATCTGCTTCGTATTTGTGTCTCCAGAGCCAAGCATGACGTATTTTGGAAATTACATTAATTCATCATCTCATCAGAAGTCAGTAACATAATTCATTCAGTGGAAGCTGATTTTAGTGAGTACGGCATTAAGCAAGAATCATTATTGTGGTTATAATCAGTAATTGACTCTGTACTGTTGAAAGGCCAATGATTAATGATTACATAACCTGTAAAGGTAAAATATGTAGGTAAATGGTGAGATCAGGCAAACCCTTTCAAGGGACATGCTTGATATTATGTATTAAGTATTTCTCACCAGCTTTTTGCTTCACCAGTTATGTTGAAAGTAAATGGAGGCATCAATTTTTCCAGTTTAAGCAAAAATAATAACTCCGAAAACAGGTGTATGATGTGCATTTTGCCAGTCACTAAGCATCCAAGCTTCACGAGTACTATGGTACAATGCATGTATCCACACTGATTAAATTGCTTGGCACTACTCAACTAAATGACTTCTCTGGTTGGGGGGACCAAATCTTTGCGACAGATTTGCAGCATTAAGGCCTAAGTAGCATCATGCCAGGAGAAGAATCTACATACCTGGCCACCTGTAATTGGTGGGAGGCAGTGTTGAGAGGTCACCAAGGCCGCACACAGGACTGATTGATTGAATTTTTTGTCAACGACCAGTTAGAATGCAAGATTTTCCATGTCCACATTATGAATAGTCTGAGCATCATCTTAGTATCGAAAACTTGTCAATTCCATGCCACATATTCCTAGTCTGCCCCTCGGCGTGATTGCCACAGCATGGTATTAGAAGCCAGACTGTGATGCTCAGTAAATCATCTCATTGTGGGAATTAGTTTTTTTTCCTCCTCTAATTTATGTTTTATGTTTTTCAGCTCACATCTGTGATGCTACCTCTGGAGGATGGTATCGCTTTAATGATGAATCTGTGGAGAAAATGGAAGGGAAGAAGCTGCAGCTTGGTTATGATGAAGATGTTTTAGGTTAGTTTCCGAAATTATGATTAATTTTTAAAAATTGAAGGGCCGTATTTAAGTTTTAATTAACCCTCTATTTACAGGTTGTATATGGAGGAAATTTCATTGTAATTCCTTGAGATTAAAATTTTTAGACTTCTCAACTCAACTTTTGTACTCTTTAGTTAATAAAAATATAAGATTGCAATTTTATATGCACTGCTAGGTTTTTAGAAATTGGTTGTCTATCGTTCAGGGATTTTTTATTACATTTCTTAATATTGGTTAAGATTTTTTGTTGAAGTATTACTGGAATGCAATTAGTAATCAACAATGAAATTAGTGCTCATTGTGTGCACTTGTGTATTTATTGGCAACACCAATTTTGTGTTTGGGATAAATTTGCAGAAGTATAAATACTGGCACTTGCCCAAACTGCCTTTGTGTCTAATAATCCAATGACATGCCATCACTCTGAAGTAACTCTGGTTTAATGGCCTGGCACATGTTCCTTGTTAGCAGCAAAATTGGTTTTGGCAAATAATATTTTGGAAGAATTTTCTTACTTTTTTTCAAGTACAGATAGGGATGTGTGAGCAGCACTTTTTGATCTCGAGTCAAGTATTGAGTCAAGTTGAAAACTACTCGCAAGTATCAAGTCGAGTCAAGTATGATAATTTCTGGACGAGGCATACACAACAATGCATGCACCAACATACTCTCATTTTACCAATCCCCTTGTGAATTTTCCATTTTGAATGTTAAGTCTGATGTAAATAAGGAAAATAATGAGGAACTCTGATGGTAATAGTGTGAAAATTAGGAGATGAATGGAACTTAATGCATATCTTTAACCTTTAATCTTTAACAGTTCCATAAGCACAATTGAAATGGATTAACCTTAGTAATACGTTGACAATGTAATTAATATATGTATCCAATCTGCTAGGAAGAGCCCTTAATGTAGGTACAGTCGGATCTAGATTGAACGTCTTCGCATTTTACGTTTTTCCGCATTTAGCGTTTATTTTTTGGGGTTCCGATTCAATCCCTATTATGGCAATGCAAAAATTATCCGTATTTAGTGTTTCCGCATTTTGCATTTTTCTGCATTTATGGTCGTAAAAATTTTTCCCGCACAAGATTTTTTTGCCTGATTTAACGTTTTTTCATGACGGTTCATGCAAATGATTAATCCAAATCTTCGAATTTCTGCTCATCAACAAGAAGAGTCTCATGAAAGTTTACCAAGAGTCGATAGAATCTACCAGGGAATGCCTCTTCAACTGCTTTCTTCCGCGAATGCAGCGCTGGGACCTTCAACTCGCAAGCTGGGTGATTTTTCTTCTCGTAATGTTTCGCTCCCCTTCTGATCCAAACACCAGGCATTTTTTGTATCAGGTCCGATCTAATGGAGCTAAGTCATCCCTTAATAACCTCAAAATACCTTATCCTTAACTTCTTGAACTTGACTTCGATGATACGTGACGACTGATGACACGAGTTATTCTCCGAGGGCCGCTACAGTGACGGTTTTCTCGTAATGTTTTCACTTGATGGCTTGTGCCCCTTTCAACTCTACTCTCTACGGGCAGTCCATTGTTAGCCCAATATTTTCCCATTTGACTACTTTCTCTTCTCAAAAGAGGAGGCCCAATATCATTTGCACAGTTCACTAGAAGATTCTTTCAGTAATCCATTCCAAGGTCAGTTTCCACGGAGGAACAGCAAAAGAACCGAGAAAGTGCAACAGAAAACGTTAAGTTGGCAAAATTCCAGAAAACCTCCCTTTTACTAGATATTCGGTAGTTGAGAATTAGGGATTAGCGATCTTCTCCCGCCCATTTATTTCACTCATTCATCACGGTTTTTCGAGTACTTACACCTTTTCTTATTATATTACAAATGCTATAGTCACTTTTACAGAAAAAATTCTAAATTTCATCGAGACCACTGAAATATGCATAAAAATGGAATCACTAATGTCTATAATAATATTCCGTGTGGGAATGCTTTTAAGTTAATGTTTTTTATAATTTTCTTAAAATATTTCATTAAAACAATTGTCATCCTCTCATTACTTATTTTTACTACCCATTTTTTAGCTGATTCCTGAAAAGTATTATCCAACCTTCATTGGGCAGAGAACATTTAATCAATGGATTTTTTGCTGCATGCAGCATCCTTTAGTTACTTGAAATAATATTTTTTATTCATAAAAAGCCATTCCAATCATTACAGACCCTAAAACCTGAAAAAAATGGCAGGTCATCATTTAGTGTTTTTCCGCATTTAGTGTTTTAAATTTTGTCCCCCCTGAAAAACTTTATATCAGGATTCTACTGTATTTGTACAATTATAATAAAGGTTTTATACATAAATGAATCTTATAATATTGTACCCTTTCTAATTCTCATGCAGAAAAACCAATTGATCAACATGCTCAGGCTGTAGGTTTTGACGTCTCCATGTTACAGTATTACTCCTTGCAGAAAATTATCTTTTGCTACAGGCTTGTGTGGCAGGATAAGTAACTTCTTGACAAAATTGCAAGATTTGGGAACCTAATTAATTATTGTTGAAAATTATATTAAAATTTTTTTGCATCTTGTATCTTCATGGAATTTAAGTGGACAAAGCGAACGAACTACATATATAGGTACAGTAGCTTTAGCTTTTTAGAATAAATTTTTTTTTCTTTATTTCCCACTTTGTTTGATCAGCCTTAGCTACTCTTATTTCGTAAGTTCAAGATAGAAAATAAATGCAACAAAGGGATAAACTAAAATTAACATTGGACGTACGTAGTGCTCAAAAAAGGCTAATTGATGATACCCTTTGTGATGCCAAACACTGGGAAAAACCAGCATTGTCCACTAAAACCTGAAAGTTACAAATGTTTTTCATAGAAATCTTATTTATATTAATGTATTATTTTGGCATTTGAGTAAAGAAAGTACCAAGGTTAGGGCATAAGAAAATACCAATGAGCGATGCAGCAGTCCACTCTGAATATGCCACTAGGTTGGAAGACGGGCGGCTGCTGTGGCTGACGAAAAGATATTCCGCACCCACGTTGACTACTATAGTGTACAGCAAGCTGAAACTCCCAGATGAAGGCATTAGAACAACTTATCGACTTTAAAAACGAAATATTATTATATGGTTTCATCTCCTGTTGGCAGATTTCTTAATTTCTTAACTTGACAGCTCTGTAACCGTAACTACTCGACTCCACTCAACATTCGTAATTATACTGGAAATACTACAGTCGAGTACCAACTATTAGGCTCAACTTGAATTTTTGAGTACTGGCACATCCCTAAGTACGTATTCTTAAAAAAATTGACAATTCATTCAAGAAACCATGTAGAAAAGGTAAAATCAGTGGTTGTGAATGTAAAATTTCTCTGTTGCTACCTGTTTGGTAGGGATTATTACAAAATATTACTGTGTGAAACAATGGCTTGTTAAGAGTCTGGATAAAATCTGGGTATTTCCCTTACTGTGGATGCAATATCCAGGTGCTCCATGCAGAGAAACATACAGGGTGTAATAATTCTTAGGATTGTACTATTGAATAATATGAGGGATTACTTTGCTCATGTGTGCCTGCTGATGTCTGCATGTGTATTAGTATTTTCTGTGCCTCCTTAAAAATTACTTTATTGCTGGTCAATGGAGGCTATTAAAATAATTTCCAACAACATATATGTATATGGAGGTTGGTTTAAGTATTGCTTAAAATTTCATATTTATTGGTAGATATTGGAAAAGTATGCAATTTCCACTACTCAAAGGTTCTGATTCAGGTCCTACAAAATTCTGTTGATACCAGTGTTCTAAGTTTACAACCTTTACATTCCATGTGTTTTTCTTTTCGTACGAACATATTTTACCTGCCATCATGTTATTCAATTGAAGAACCCATAAATTTTATGAGAAAGTCTTTACTTTTTAGTGGAACTTATTTAGTGCTCCTTGTAGTATGATGGTGCTATGTGCACAATTTATGGTATGAATCATGTTATAAGCAGTGGCGGATAAAGGGGGCATGGCAGGCAGGTTCCCCTCCTCTAATTTTCGGAAAAATTAGATGTTCATTTGTAAGATGGCTCTCCAATATAAGTTTTTATTTCACCAGCTTAACAAGTATGTATAGTTAAAAAATAATTGATATACGTATATCTGACTGAAAGCCACTTGTCAACGCGCATCAGACCTTGGACTCATTATTGGTGTGAGGTGTTGCATACCACCAAAGCACTGTGTTGAATAGTGAACAACCCCCCTTTCAAAATAATTACCCAAATCCACCTCTGGTTCTGCTATCATATTTTTTTCTATTTAATTTCAAGATCCAAAAAAGAAAAAGAGACCACGGACACCTAAAGGTCAACTCTCCTCAAATAATGCATACATGCTTGTGTATGTGAAAGTAGATGCTTCAGAAGGGGGTGAGACGAAAGGAAAAACTGTATCATTATCTAAGGACCAGGCAATGACTTTGGAACAATTGCCGTCTCACCTTTTTGACATTGTCCAAAAGGAAAAAGAGAACTTTGAAGATTGGGTCTCTAGTCAGAAGCAAAGTAGGGTAAGTGTTTGATTTATTGATACTGCTAACAAGGAGACATTGCCAAAGTGATCTTCAGGATCTGGATGCGAATGTTTTTTTCTGAAACTATATAGGTAAGGTAGAAAATGTGTGACGGCTTTCTTCCACATAGGCCCGGTTTGAGAGATATTTGCTTGTAAAGATTTCGCGCAGCATGACATCCTTGAGTAATCGCCACCACCTAACTACGGCCGTGGCGGCGCGGTCCTCTAATTTGCATGGTAAGGCACAATTCAAAGTTTCGTTTAAAATCCATAAATTGATATTAAATTTAAAAAATCACGAAATAACTAAATAACATGAATGGGGATAAAATGTAACGGCAATTTCAAAAATTAGAAGAGAAAAAATATTGCCGACTTTGGGACTCAAACCCAGGGCTCTTACTACAGGTTTGGAATCTACCGCCCTAGACCGCACCGCCACGGCCATAGTTAGAAGGTGGCTATTACTCAAGGGATGTCATGTTGCGCGAAATCTTTGCAAGCGAATATCTCTCGAACCCGGGGCTATGTGGAAGAAAGCTGTGATACTTTTTCTACCTTACTTGTATAGTTTCAGTTGATAACATTCGCATTCAGATCCCGAACATCACTTTGGCGATGTCTCCTTGTAAGACAATTATGTGAACATGTATGTAGGAAATATGTGTGTGATCAAATTCATTATTTTGAGATAAATTATTTATGATCATAGTATAGTTATTTATTATTCAATGGCTCTCAGAATATTACAAATTTCTTAGAATATGTTAAATAAAATGTGTTAAATAAAATCTATTGTACATTGTAGCTGGATTGATACTTGCATGATCTGTATTACAGGATCTAATTGTGCAGAGTGGTAAAGAGAGGCAAGCTGAGATTCGTTCAATTTATGATATATTGCCTGTGAATCTGTCAGATGGCGTGATAACAGAAGACGTTGATTGGGATTTTCTATCAGTTGACTGGCTTACCAAGTGGTTGGAGGAAAATGATGATGATTCGAAAGACAAAGGAAGTGATTTCAAGAAAATCCCAGTGGTAGACCATGCAAGTCTCCTTTGTCCTCATGGTCGTCTCAAGCCTGATGCAGTCACCGACACAAAATGCATCAGCACCATTGCTGTGAGTAATTTCAATCATTGCACGTATGGTGATTTTTACCTCCAGAAATTTTGTGATGCTGATGTAAAAATTTGTAAAATCATAAAAAGTGTTTTGCTTTAATATTTTGATTTGCATAAAATATTTCGAATTCCTATTTTGTTTGTTGAATTAGATATTTTATCATTGTAGGCGGATACAATTTATGAGAAATATGGTGGTGGGCCCCGATTAAGAGGGCGGGAGTCAATGTGCAGAGAGTGTGTTACTTCAAGGTGCAAATCAATTCGCCTGAGGGCAAAGACTGCCCAAGATGCACAAACGATCACCACTCTTCTTAAGTCGTGTGGTGAAGGGTAAGTGCTGCTCTGAGAGATACAAAAATTACTCTTATTTTGAAGTGTTTTCATTGAGGTTTTGAAAATAATGGAGTATTGTTCATGTATTTTGATTAATTTTGTGTTCAATTGAGGAGTATGTATTTCCGCCTGTTTCATTTTTTAACTTCAAAATGTATTGTACGTTAGTGATGGGTCTGTGCAGTTATTCGGTTTTGGGTTCCTAGGGAAGCTACAGCAGATGACAGGAACCAACTGGACTAAAAAATCTTAGATCTGACTCATAATTAGTGCCTGTAAATCATAGTTCAATTTGTAGAAGCAGCTGTTCAGTGGTAATGCAATGTGGAGACAAAGGAAGCTGCATACCCACACTCAAATAAAGGAAACACTTATAGTAGCACAAGGACCCATCTTCAAGCTCAAATACAATCATAATATATAGCCATGGCATTTTACTTCAAAGACGGATTTGTCTCTGACTTGAAAATTTGTGAAATGTTTCCTTAGCTTGTCTGTATTGTTTATACTGCTCCCTCTGCCTCCTTATCGTACTTTTCTACTTTACTGCATTTAATTTGGGGTAGAAGTTTTAAATATTTATAATAGGTCATATATAGTATATATATGCAGGGTAATAGCTTCAGTTCTCTTTCAGGACTGAAACTGGTTACTGGATTGGAAAAGCATCTCTGCGATCTTGGAGGAGAATGGCCTTGGAGGAAAGGGATGATGAAGAAGGAAATGAGGCTGACAATGGTGGTATGGGTGATGGTGATGGTAACCACGTGGGTTCTGGGGAGCCTACTGTTACTGGCAAAGAGATATCATGTAATGGTTCTGGAGAGACTGGAGTTAAAGATGAAGAGCTAACTTTGGGCTTTAACTGTGATATTGTGTGTACTCATGGTGAGTATAGAAATTTATAATTTTACCAATATGCTGCCTACATTTCTTGTGATAGTTATGTATTGTTAATTTTACTGTAACTCCCATTAACTTGGTTTTATCTTAATTTCCTTTACATTTTATCGGAGTATAAGTTGTTTATTGAAAAATTAAGGCAAACATCATATAAATGATAAAATGAACTATGTACCTAATTATCAAATTATTGCTAATTTTTTTTGGTATTCATGTACATAATTTCAATTTAACCGATATAAAAAGAGAAGATTTTTAATTCTTTAATGATACCTATTTATATAACGAAATTGAAATGCCAGTGCCTACCAAAGCATTACCAACTTATGAATATTTTAATTAAAATGTTTGTGCATTTGGAGTACAGGTGGTACATACACTTCAATTTTTTATATTTAATATGTGTATATTTACATTAATGGAGTCTTAATACTAATGTACCGATTTGATTAAAAATTTTAGGAAATTTGTGTCCCAAGGACAACAATCGTAGAATAGTACCTGAAGCTGTGTGGTCTATACTAAAGGGATATTTCCCAGGAGCTCCAGAATATCTGTCTAGTGTAGAAAAATGCAGCAAATGTGAGGTAAATAGGCTCTGAAAAGAGCAATTATTTCTTTCATAGTTGACATGCTTTATATTCTAGTAGACCAGAGTAAATTAATTATTGTTTATCTAACTCTATCATCATATTACATGTTCTCAATTTTGTTTAAGTAATTGGCCATTTATGATTAAATTTAATTGTTTATTTTAAAGTTTTGTGCATACTGAAAAGCCAGTGCACAAAAGTCAGTTGGGCCCATTACGTATTTGTGGAGACCTTTAGCCTGGTGTGCAGTTTATGTTCCTGTGTAAATTGTCTCATGAAAATACAAACCCATTTTAATGTAGTCACCAGAAAAGCTTGGGAGAGCCTCATGGGTGGCTTTAGTGTGTATAGACCATTTGTGCAGCAAAGGATGTTCGTGGAACAACAATGGCACTGATGATTAACTTAGTGTAGTTTTGGACTCTCCACATGAGTATGTAGTGGGCCTATAGCTCCTATAAATGGTTTCAAAAAGTCAAATGTAAGATCTATTGAGAGGGGAGATATTTCTCAAATTTGTTGCTGAGGTGCATAAGGGGAAGGAAGGACACAAAAGATATCTTTATAGAATTGTCCTCAAGCAGTATTTAAATGGTATAAATATGCATTATAAAATTATGTGGGCTAAAGATAAAGAAAGATCTTGTAATTGTCATAGTGCTTTGTTAATATGTATGAGCATATTTTAGCTTCAGGTCAACTGTGGTCCATGCCTCCTCAGTTAAAATAATAATATTATTCTCTGCTCTCATTTCTTTTAGTGTCATTTTTTAACTCAGCAACTCTATCCTTTTTGGTATATGTAGGTTTGGATTAAATGTGTAATAAGGTTTGCTTTTTAGATGTAGGATGTGAACAGAATGACTAAAAAGTGTTGAGATAGGAGTTTTTCGATCACTATTTGAACCAAACTTCAGATAAAATCCATGGAGTTGATTAGCGTAGAAATATAACTGAAATGAAATCCTTAGGTATCCAACATAAATATATTTTTCATACACAGGACATGGCCAATGAGGGACAAGCACTGAAAAATCAGTTTCGTCAGATTGCCTCCGTCCAAAGGGAGACTTTATCTGATCTATATCTTGAGAAGAATCGTCCATCAATGGACTCACTCAACTTTGAATCTGCAAGAATCATCCCAAGAGAGTTTCTAATTGAATGGAGGAGGTTCATAAGGTAAGGATGGGTACAATTTTTTAAATTAACTGAATGTTTTGCGACAATACTGAAACAGAGAGCCATCATATGAAAAGAATCCCTTCCCAAACTTAATGTGCAAGACATTGTTTAATCTGCTGATTGTGATTCCCCTTCCTGATATCCTTGTTGCTAAGTCCTCTTTCCTCTATTGTGCTAACCTAGCATTGAAATAGGTGCACCTGTTTCAGTTTTTTATGCCTAGCCTCAGATTAATTCCAGCATTAATAATATATGAGTGACATATTAAAATAATCATATTGCAATTTTAGGTGCTTTTCTGTGCAATGATCCGTCCTGGGTGATATACCTAGAATCTGTCCAGTCCTCCAACCTGCCTCCCTGCATACCCTATCTACCCCCTGCCTTTTGTCTTGTCAAGAAAGAGCACTGTCGTAAAGTAATATTCTCCTACTGACAGGAGGAAGTGACTTCCTTCTCTCCTGTCCATTTGCATTCTCCTGCTGCAGTGCATTTTTTTTATAATTTTGGGTAAGGGGAGATTTTTACTGAAACATTAGCACTCCTCCACCCATGCTCTCATCTGCTTTTCCTAGTATAGCGTTCTTTCCTATGTCATTTCTCATATTTCCGTTTATTACCTTCTGTTCCTTCTGTCAACTCCCGCATCAACCTTCCTTACCCATCGAAGCTAGTCCTGAAGGTCAATTACTTCTGTGTATTAAAACAAAAAGAGTAAAGTGAAAAGGAAAGTCTAGTGATTTGTTTATACATAACTGCAAGGAGTGAGCATTACACAGCTTTTGTACAAATTGTGGATGGGAGCCAGAGGAGACTTGGAAGCTACCTGCTAGGCTTAGATTGCTCAAGGAATTAAGAATGGACTTATTTATGAGCAACATGGAGTACATATTCATCTTCGAATCATTCAGTATTTCTAGGTCTGACAGTAATGTTAATATAAGGGAGATATTTTTCGGAATGGATAGGTATAGGAATCAGTTTTTTCTCCAAAAATAAAGGACTTATGATTGCTTGGTCAAACTCAGGCAGTCAAGTCTCTTGCAATTTGCACCTAAGCTTTTTTGGTGTTCTCATTAAGGTTAATGACTGCTGTCCTAACACCTCCCACAGTGTACCCAATGAGTAGCGGCTAGCATGTAGATGCAAGAGTAGATGGATGAGCACATTTGTACAGAAGACTTGTTTTATCCCCTGCTCCGTGCATCCTTCCCGAGACCCTCCTTTGCTATTCTTCCCTTCCATTGTCCCTTCAGCGATTGAATATGAGGTATAAGTACACCAAGGATGGAGTTCGCCCTGAAAAAATATTTGCCTTAGTCGGGGAAATAGTTTCATTCTGTTGTTTCGGCTTATGTATTTACATAGACCACCAATAAATCCTAGTTTTGCAAACCCTTTTCGCTTGAAGTGTACCTACTTAAAAAAATTAAAATAAAAACTGAAGCTCTTCTCTGGCTTATTTCTCACTTGAGCTCCACTTTGACAGCATAGGAGTGTGGCGCGTATCAAGCAATACGCGTCGTGCCACCCCACATCAAACATCGCGGCTTCCGGCAGGCATAATCAGCAAAAGAATCGGCCGATCAAATCCCAGTAGTGAACTATTTGAGAGCATGGTAGCTTGCACAGTGACCAACCACGACCTGGTAACGATGAAAATTCGGTTAATCACAAAAACCAAGTAAGTGATCGTTTGACCGGTTAAAATCGGGGGTATGTGCAATCAGCGCTCCACCGACAAAATATCGGCGGCTTTTTGCCCGCCGACTGGAAACGGTATGTGTGCTAGGAGTCTTTGATGCAGCGTTTCGACTTGAAGGAATCGAGATACGATAAAAAAAGCTTTAATTTTCGGTCTCAGAACTCGAAAGTACCGTCTATTTTTATCTTTGATAACGTTTTATCCGGGTCGTCAACATTTAAATATCCGAAACGTCAACATTTAAAATTACTGCCTTTAAATGCCTTAGGCACGTACATCCGTCGCTGCGGCTTTTTAAAATGATTATTTCCCTACCGAATCACAAATTTTGAGACCACTAATTCTTAAATCGAATCATTTTATAAATATAAGCGCCGGACTTTTTATTTATTTTGATGATAAAGGTTTTCCCAAAAATCTGAAATATGAAATTAAGTACTTGTGAGTTTATTGGATGGAAACCTTTATCAGGTCCGTAGGGAATTCAAAGTTACTTCCGTTGATAATTCAAACAAAGCGTCACTTGACAGGGAAACTGCATATGGGGTAAAATAAACATATTTTAGTATTAGATTCAAACGCTTTTGGAATTCAATGGTATACAGGTATATTCGCAATTAGTTAGTCGTACTCACACGCCTAATGAAAACTATTGTTTTTTTTTTACTCTGCGGTTGAGAGTTGTAGGCATTTCATTTATCGTTTGCCATTGCCGTATTTTCTTACTTGGCCTTTACACATTTTATTCATTTGTTGATACTATCCTGCGGCGCCGTAATATTTGGCTTTTTCATGATGTTGTAGGCCTCATTTTAATGTGTTTCGGGTGAACACCGCGCTCTATGAATGCCATCATAACGATAGTATATGAGATACGCCCGACAAATTCTAAATACAGCTGTTATAATCCGTGAGAGCTTTAAACCAAGCAAACAATATTTTGTGATTGATAACATGTATGGCTCCGCCAATCCTTAGAAGCCAGCCTCTGTTTCAGGGTTCAGAATAACCCTGAAGCGCACTGATTTCCTCCATAAAAAGCAAAATAATTTTTTAGCCGAACGGATGCTCCAGGTCCTGTGAAAATATTACGTCTAGCAGGGGAAACATAGCTTGTCTGTAGAATGAAAACTCCGGGTGATTAAAAAACGTATCATGTTAACAATTGCTTAGCGCCCTCAAAATCGACACGCTTCTACCGTCTATCTGGAGACAAACAGGTGCGTTGATAGTGCAAAGATAGGTTTTGGAAATAGTCTCTATTGGTCTCAATTCAAGTTCGTTTCCTCTCTTTGTCCTTTCGTCTTCCTCGTTTCCTTTTCGTTCTCCTGTCCGTATTCCAACACCTGTAGCCCACAACTCGAAGCTTTGGATTAGGTGTCTAAAGATTTCGAGTGGATCCCTGGACATAATGAGCTTTTTTAATCCCATCTCCTCGTCTCCCGCACACACAACATGTTTCCTTGGACCATGCTGAATCTTTAACGCGTCGTCTCTCCGTTGGATGTCGCCTTCGTCTCCTCAGGATTTAGACCACGGACATTAATGTCATGGCACGCACGAATGCCTTGATTTCCATTGTCTTTTGGTCGTCCTCTCAGGCGATCGGCAGTTTTGGTCCGTTTACCTTGAAATTATCGTCTTCTCGTGCGAGAAATGACTTTTTTCTATCCTGGTGCTTGATGGACTGTATCCATTCAGAAATTGTTTCCCGGGGACGTGTACGGAATCGCATTCGTGAGGGTTTGTCTTGCATTGTTTGCCAGCACCTTTTTTCCTGTCCAGTTAGGGTCTTCGTTCGTCGGCCCAATTAATTTTTTCCGCTCTTTTCTGCGTTTTTGCTTCCCGTAAGTGGGAAACAATGATTAGCATGGAAAACGCTGTGCCACGGTTTGACGCTTATTCACCTTCCATCAAAGCTCGTTTCACTTGGTGTGTCGAATGGCATCGCTAACAGGACTGGTGTTTTCGAGAATCAGCCTCCTGGATGAATATCTGCGAACTCCCAAAACCTGCTTGGACAGAGGTCTTTTATTTACAGCAAGATTTGAGACTTAATATAGCGAATGGATGGAATGATGCTATTTGTTCGCTATTTTCTTTTATTATTGTCGTTTATGATAGAGTTTGAAAAATAACGAGACCCATATTTTTCTGTTTTTCGATCCGTTGCTGTCTTCACGAGCTATTCGCGACGAAAAATCGAGGTCTCAAAACCTTTCGCTGATAAGTCGTTGACGTCTCGAGCTCTTGCCGAACGGGTCGTCACGCCTCAGCTGCCTTTCTCCTGGCGTTGGTATCTCGTGGTTCGTTATTGTGAGCGATTCCTTTCCATTTTCAAAAAAGTTCCTCCTGATCGAGGAAATGAACCAGAACGCTATTGACGTCACCTACTCATGAAAATTTGGCTCAATTTTCTTGTTTACTAATTTTAAACTGACGAGGAAATAGCTGAATGTGGAATATTATTTCTTGCTTCATCTCATCCTTCCCTTTTATCCACCGAAGTCTTTTAATGAAATGTGATATCGAGCCATACATACAACTTGTTGGTGAAAATTTGTGAGGACTTCATTCTATACATAGATATTGCCGGGTATCATGTGACATCACCACAATATATTTTTTGGCAATCTATTTCGTAATTAACACGTGTCGAGTGTGGTGGTCGAAGATTAATCAGTTACATTCCAACGATAAAATCATTTGTTTCGTATTTATCTCCTAAGGGAATTAAATCGCGTTTTCCCTTGGCCCTAAAATGCTGTCCTCTCTTCTACGTGGCCCTCATATTAAGGCATTTTTCGTGAAAATTTTCCTGGTGGTTTGTTTTCTCTCTGTGACTGTTCAAAATTATACTGGAATAATTAAATGAACATTATTAGTCAATGATTCCATTCGTCATGTCTTAAGTTATTCCTGCACTTTGCGATTTTTGGATATTCATTTTGTTTCCCCCTCGGTGAACATCAATTTTCATAATCTGGGCTATCGAATTTTAAATCGATTTTTGACGGTCATTTTTCACGTTGCGGGAATTTTTAAAAGGTAAAACGTGTTTATTAACCTTGTAGATGGATGAGTGCAATTCAATCAGTGTTTCTTATCCATTCAGTGATAAAGAAATTGGCTTTATTTTTGTTACAAATGACCGTTTCTGAATACATTTTGAATGAATACATTTTTTCTTATATCAGAGTTCAAGGATGAGTGTGAATTAGTAAACGTAACATGTGAAACGCTCATTGAAGAAGCCCAAAAAAACGGTGATATTTTTTATAATCCCTGCACTCACATAATACACTTCTCAGCCTGCCAACGCTGATAAATTTCGAGTGCAGCTCTGGGGAGAAGTAGGTAGTGTTGCCGACGGAAATGTCATTGGTGTCCTCTTCTAGTAGGAAGTGGCTCCTTGAGCAGGTTTTAAGGGAATCCCTTGCGTCAGCCGCTCAGATAGAAGATGGGATAGGGATGGTGTCAGGGGTGGAAACATTTGCCGTCATCCCCTGTGCAGACCCTTAATCTAGCTATTCGCCGCTTCAGGATGGCCACTGCCACCCCTTGGTTCTTGGATTCACATCTCTCACCCCATTGAAGCACAGTTCCTTAAAGGATGCACTCACCAACGTTGCTTTACGAGCCTTTTAGGACTGATAAATGGGGTTCAGTTTCCCTTTTTTCGACTTATTTTTCCCAGTCCTTAAAGATCAGCTGATCTTAAAGCTCTGTGGACCGTGGTTCATAAGGTAATTCTATTCTTCCATTGAGGTCGTATTGTCTCTCATCTTTTCCAAAAGTGAAAATTTTCTATTGGTGATATTACCCTTATACCTTTACATTGAAGGCTTATAAATAATACTAGCCTGGAGTAGTAAATTTGAGTCATAGGGCATGAATATTAATGGTTAAAAATAGCTAACATGTGCGTAAATTCTGCTTTTGAAAAGTGCTATATTTTCCTTTGAAAAGAAATTGGTGACATGATTTTTTTGATAACCAAAGGGTCTCGTTGTGGCTTCGGCTATTCCCGGAATTGGTATTTTTTCCCTGAAATATCATCTTATGAAGTCTCGTCATATTGCACTTGATTGCCAAAATTAGGCATCTTAGAGCCCGTGGAGAATTTGGTTCGTGGTTATACCTAATTCTTCAGGGGTGCTGTTGACGCATAAGTAACAGAATATTAGTGAATAGATGTTCTTGTTCACTAGAATAATGATGCCTTCCAGGATCTTAAATTCCCTCGGCAATTTTTGGATTTTTAAAGGAACTCGTTACCTAATTACGGCGCATCAAAGGAAGCCAATGCTGGGAATCATTTGCCCTTGAGGAATTCCTGGCCCATTAGAGTTGCCACTACTGAGTGAGTCTCCATCCTAGAGAACGTTACCGTCACATTACTTCTACAAAGCCGTTTAAAGACATAAAGCATTATAATAAGTAGGTATTGCTTATAATCTTATCTGGAAATGAAGAATTTTACCATTTGACTGTAGAGAGTAGTCAGTTGGTCATTCCTTTCCTATCTTGAAAATATCTTAATGGGCCATTCTTTGCGCGCATTTGTTGCTCCTAATAAAATTATTTATTAATTTTAATGTAGAACTATTTTAGTAATCGTTTAAAATTAAATGATAGTAGCCCCGGATGAATCGCAAAATCATATTATACGTTTTTTTCTCTTGACTGATTTATTCACCCTAAAAACAAACAATGAGAGCCTTTGATTGTAGGAAGTTTTCAATGAAGTATGCTTCACGGCGAAAATATCGTGAGGGGCCATTCTATTCGCGCTATTTATATATTTTTTCCTTAATTAATTATTTCCTTGTAGATAAAAAGTTGAAAAAAATACATTCGCAGAGTTATCGGCGTATCAAATGAAGTGCATTGTCTCCTTGCTAACTTTTTTCATATTTATTACACTATGAATATGTAAGCAGAGTTTTTGCTCGTATCGGTATGTATTCATATAGTTAGGTTTTACCGCGGGAATATAAAAACGAGCCATTCTGTTCACGCTTTCACATTATATCATTCCTTATGTTAAGTACCTTGTTTTTAGAAAAATAATTCAAAAGAAAAAAATATTTACGGTGTAATCAGTAAATGAAATGAAACGTTTAAATTCAAATAATCTCATTGAGAGTCATCGCACCGAAGTATAAAATTGTAAATGAAATATGTCAAATTGTTGAGCGTTTCAGGTGGGAATCTTGGGTGTACATAAGGGAGAAAAACCCCCCTTTCTTAAATGACGTAAATTTTTACCTTCCACTGCCCAACGTTTAGAGCTATCTTAGTTCTTCCTATCCGTGTTCTATAGTACCATTGTACTTTCTTAATTATTTTAATTCCGCATTTATTTAAAATGTAAATTATCTTGGGGTATCCTTGTTTAAAATTACTAACTTTACATTGTACTCCCCCTGTAACGTTTACTCTATACGTTATGCGGCATACGCTACTTGTGAATATTAATTTATCATATTTGTCTTTCGGCGAGAATATATGATTTTATTTATCCAATGGGACATTCTGTTCATGCTGTTTTGTTTGTATTACTCCTTTTGTAACTTACTGTTTCGTATTTTTGTTCGAATGCTTTCGGAGACATTCTTGGACACCGTGGGAAACTCCGTGCGATTTATGTATTTGTATTCGGTTGTCGGGAGAGGGAGCATTATCGTGGGTAGCCCCCTCCTTATCGCCGTCCACCCGCGACCATCCGCCCCCAGATGACTACTCCCCGAGGTTCACTCCCTTTGCAAAGCTGTCTGCGCCGCCTGCCCGGAATTCCCTTTCTTCGGCTCTATAAATCACAGCCTCTTTTTCCCTCTTTTCCTTTTTCCATCCCCTTCTTAGGCTCCTTTTACCCTGATACGGGTACCCTGGTAGCCAAGGGCATTAAGGAATTTTCAGAGGGACTCTGTCCTGTGGCCGACTTTCAAGGGTTTTCCGGTGTGGTGTTCCGAAGAGTGTAGATGGAGAGGGGGCTGCTTCTATCAAGGGTTTTAAACACTCGTGCACTTCGGCCGATACCACGGCTAAGGCGATTGTAAGTGTTGCTCGCTGTCTTGAATTTCGCGAGTATAAAAATGTTACTTCCTCTGATAATTTGGATATTAGATTTGTTATGTGACATGCCTAACTTCTTATGTTCCTCCGTATGTACGTACAAGTACTCTCCTGGTTTCACAACAGGTTCATTGATGAATCATACGAAATACGCTAATTCAAATTCAAATTCATCTAATATTTCTTACAGCAAAACATAAAGCATTGAATTCTTGAAAACTTACTCATGCTCAATTATTTTCAGGAGCGTGAGATTTAATATATCATATGCATCTGTGAGTTCATTTAGTTAAAACTCAAGTTTTCTTAGCTCCTGGACGGGCTTGAATATGAGGGTAATGAACTCCTTCTCGGCATTATTCTTAATTAATTACGACCTTATCTCTTTAAGCTCTTTCATAAATAAAGAACCGGTTATTTTCCCTCAGTCTGATAACGCTCTTCCCATAGCTATTTTGCGTATCTCATGAACGTTAATGGTTTTTATGGTATAAGTATGATAATCTTTAAGTTCCTTAATGCTGTTAGTTCATTTTATGGACTGCATGTTCAGCATTAGGATATGCTATAATATTGACGTTTATATTTAGAACATCCAAATGTGCTCATTTATTTATTGCAATAGCATAATCAATTTTGTTTCTGTAACATTTGCATTCGTTGTTGAAGCAGGTATTTTAGTTATAGAATTTTTTTCCCATCCATAGTATTCGCATTTTGCTATTTCGTATACACTCATTTTAGTGTGTAGTCATTCTCTATATGTTTACTAAGAATATGCCGAGTTACAACTTATTGCAAATTTGAAAGTAGATGTAATTTGGAGTATTGTGAAGCGTAAAAAAGGGACCTTTTGATTACCTCAGTTATTGTTTTCCATGTTAGGAGAGTCTTCGGAAAGGAGTTATTCGCTTAGCTGAAAGTACGAACTCCTTGTATCCCAGTCAGTTGTCCGTGGTAGGAATATCAATGTGAATAGAAATTTTGGTGGTGTTTTCATTTTGGTTTTGCGCTGAATTCCTGCCTTCTCCCCCAGCGAGAGCATCCAATCTTCCCCTCTTTCTCACTCTTTTCTTCCTAACCCATTCTCCCTTGAAAGACTCCCACGTATTTTGCTTTAGGTGCTTCGACGGAGCCCTTACATCCTGGAAAACAAGGTCGAAAATGAGAATTATTTACCTTACTCTCGCGGTGATCAATGATGCATACTGTAGCCGTACCCTTTTTACTATCCACAGTCGAAAGATGTGGATATAATGTGAAGGGTGACTGACTTGCCTTTTGGAGCGAGATGAGATTCGCCCGGCTGCTTTTTCATCACCTACGTACGACCTGCAGGTACCTCTCCCTTCTCCGCTGCCCTCTGCCTCCCGTGACCTCTCCCATCCCAGATGTCCCTCGGACTTCTTATAAGGGCTCCGTTCTGCCTTCCAAGCGAATTCAAATGCATCGAGTGTGATGCCAATTTAGCTGGAAAAATCGTCTCTAACATCTAATGCTGTTACTTGGTTATTAGAGTCATTGCCAACTCTTAACCGAGCTATCAGGTGTATTTGATTAAAGCATTTTATAAGAAGAACATTTAAACGAAATTGGAAGGGCATTTCTGATTATATTAATCCGTGATTTAAAAAAATCCTGATACCGTCCCTTACGGCCTTATTGTGTCTACTAATTCAAGAAATTAAATCAAGTTATCCATTCTCCACTTCCCCGTATTTATCCTAATTATTATAATTTTTTAGACTCTAACGTAAAAAAATGTTCACCGTTTGAAACCTTCCTTATATTTAAAATTATTTTGTTGTGACGATAATCGCGCTGTGTTATAATTGTATTTGGATATTTTTGTTAGTGCATTCAATTATCCTTAATCGTGTTTTAAAAATCATTACATTTAACTCGTAAATTGTATGTACTATTTTTTGCCGTACTGATCTCTTGGTGACGTGATTAGTGTTAGGTATCCCTCGAAGTAATTTTTTTGAACTATTTATTTTTTTGTTAAGTTTATAGGAGTGCTTTGGTACGAAAATATTCTGACTCTGATTTCTATTCTGAATTAATTGACAAATTGCGCAATGTTTAATTGTAAGGAACATTGGCCGAAGTTGAAGACGTGCGTTTTTCGTAATGCATTATCCGTGAAGATAATGTGAAACCAGGAAAGGGTAATTGTATGTGGAGTGCACGGAGTAGCCAAATTATATTCTTCCATACTGTTTTTTTGTGTGTGTCGCAATTTGAAAGGATATTCGTCCGCAATGCTTCGGTTCGTCGGTCACGATTCGCTGCCAGGTTTCGCGCGAGCCGTTCTCCTTCTAATAACAACTCCAATTCCGACTGAGAGGATGCCTCTCTTCGCGAGATCTTTTTTTCCCGGGCAGATCCAATGATACAGCAGGAGGCGGGTCGAATCTCCCAGGTGTTCCTTCGAAATTCGTCCGCATCGTAATTTTGTGTTCCCTACTCCTTCAATCGGAAGGGACTCTCATCCTTCCCGCCTTACCACCGCTACCTCCTCCTCCCTTTGAGCACTCTTCGTTTGTTTTCGCAGGGAAGGAGGAAAGATGGGTCGACGAGTGCGCCTACGCGAACTCTCTTGGTCCATTGCCCACCTCTCGTCTCTGTATCGCCGCATCTTTCGCCCGCCCTCCCCTCCCGCGTGTCCTCCTTCGATGCCCGGATGCTAATTGGCGATTTGCATGAGGGATGGCGAGAGAGGGGATTTTTCCGAAGGGAAATGCCGAAGAAAATCCTCCTCCCCACCTTTTGCACCCTTTTGCCTCCCTCTTTTGTTTTTCCACAACCCCTCCCCCGTCGCCGGCGCACCGGTGCACGCTCGGCCAGCGTGGGGGTTTCGTATTTTCATGGGCTTCCGTGTGTTTTTGCGCGGGGAGTTTTTGCCGTCTCTCCGAGCCCGTGTTTATAGGCGGGGCCGGGAGGAGAGTGCGTTCCTTTTCCGGGTAAATGCTTTATTGCTCGCGGATCTATTTGATCAGTCGTACGTTTTGCGGTTTCTAGCGCTTTCGACTATGATATATTTGTCCCGGGCCAGCAGCTGTATTTGCATAAGATCGTAGGAAAGTTTATCGTAGAAGATCTTTGAATGATCGGTGCTTTTATCGGCTGAAATTCCATGGCCCTTTCCTGGAATTCCGAAATTTCATCTAGTTCTTAAGGTCGTTTTACTCGTACTTGCACAATCTTACGTGTGTATGAATGGGCATTGAAAATTGCGTCGTGTAAAGCGGTGAATTGCTGGAACACATGCGACAATGGGTGGATGTGAGATGAGAAAATAGCCCCTGTTCTAATGTCGTTCCTGCATTCATGCAAATCGCGCCATGAAGAGAAATTAATGCAGTACTAACCTGCGCAATTCCGTGCCCTGTGTAAAACGACCTTTGGAAACTATTTTAATGAGTTTATATTTTTTGCAATTCGTAAAATTGTCTGTCATTCCATTTTTGAATATACTATGAACTTCCAAAAATGTGAAAAGTATGATGTCGGCAAAAAAATATTCGCTCACACACACAGTAATGAAGCGTGTGAATGCCACACTCCTCCTTTCTTCAGGCCACCATGCATTTTGAGGATTTTAGTTGGGGGTGCCCAAAGGCTTTACCTGGAATTTGAACTCGAGACTTCTATCAAGCCTAGCGTTCTACTCATTCGTCTACCACGCTACCCCAGAGAGAGAAATTAGTATCAAGAGTTATATCCGTCTGAGAAGCCCTGGGCTTTAATCGCTTTCTAATTGATGAGTTTTTGAGGAGCAAGATGCCGTCTTCGGCCACAAGAGTTTGATTAGGGGCGATCAGTTCGGTAATTTTGCGGCCTTGCAACACTAGAGGCGTCCTGTAAGCGATTGGGATCGTGGGGTCGTGTGGGGTCTTATTCCTCCCACCCCTCCCGCCTCAGATGGACTGCCGTGATTGGAGGACCCTCGTGGAAAGTATGAGATGAAAAGTGGGCGGAGACGGCGTGGGAGGAGACTGCGTGATTGATTCGATTTTGATTGTTGGGCGCGCGTTGGTTGGGGGGTGAAAAGTTTCCCTTTCGTCGCCGGAGTCGTGTGTATGTGTGTGTGCATGGGGTGTAAGGTATTCGGAAGGAAGAGCGGGCAGGGTTGAAGAGGGCGACTTTCTGCCGGCTCCGAAGAACATTCTTCTTTTTCCAGGGTCCAGCTGCTCTCATGGGCCAATATATAGGGGCGCGGTGTGCTTGTTGCTAAGGGCTGGGTTGGTCCAAGTGGCGTCTGCTAGAGTTCTCGAAATGAAAATGGGCCTCAGTTGGAAAGGGGAAGGATTTTTAGGACCATACGGTTCTATGATGGGGAGGGTTTTTTTTCTAGACCTCCACTTATGTGATTTTCTTGGCCCGCTGTTGCACAATTAGTTGCTGCTCATGTAAACAAAATATATGCATTTTGGTTAGTATTTATTTTAAATTAGCGTAATGATGCCTAAGAATAGGTAAAATTGTGAAATGGTTGATAGTAAATAAATTTTTCATGCCTTTGCATCGGTCAAATTATGATTTCTCCTCATCTTCTTTCGCATTGCTTAATCATTTTATCGATATTTTAGCATCCAATTCTCAACATGTCAGTGAGAACAAAAGCGTACCGTCAAACAGTCTGGAAAATTGCGTAAGAAGTCTGGAAAAGTGGGTAAATTTCAGTTTTTATTTGAGTGACCACTCAGAATGTGATAAATGCTTTTATTTTATATCCACAGCTCTTTGCACTTTGTCCTTTTAGTCTGACGAATCCCTCTATTGAGTTCAGCGAAATCCTTGCGAAAATATGAATGGTTCTCAAATTACGGGACCAAAATCATATTTAGACGACATACGGAAAATTTTCTTCTAATATAGATCGTCTTTTACTAATACTCAGATCGTATTATTTTCCTTTTAAAATGAATGAAATAAATCACAGCATAAAATTAGATATGTTGCATATCTTTTAACCCTTCATGTGGATGATTTATTCCTAGTAACGGTTTCGATTCGTGGGTTTTTAAGAGAATTTTGATTCGCGCTGTAAGTGTTTGATTGAAATCTACATTCATTATCGAGTTGTCGGAATTTACGTCATTTGTACTGTTACGATGCGCTATTTGGTTAGAAATATATCTCGGAGTAATTTGAGAAGTATTTGCTTGAATATTTGTATTAGATGAATTTTGTGTAATTTTGAGTAAATGATGAAAATTTTCAAGAATTATCTACCTAACTTTCAAGAATTTCAAGAACTATTTACATTTTGCTTCACAGGTCAGATATCCTCATTCCGATGCCACCATTTATGACGTGTATATGGCATTTTTCTTGGGTTCACTGGCAGTTTATTAAAGTTTTGGCCATGATTTCGACTATGTCTGCTACTTTTCACCCTTATAAACTTAAGACACTTGTGTCTTTGAGGGGATGGAAAGGGGAATTTGAGAGCGGATAGTCGCTAAAGAGAGAGTGCGCTTGTGGGGGGTGGATTTCTCAGTCTCCTCGCCCTCCGTGGACGGGGACAGATGACATTTTGATGGCGCGGAGGGCGATATGGAGAGCGCTTCATCGCATTGGGATGGAGGAGGTGATGGTCCCCACCCAACCTAATTTTGTTTCATTCCCCCTGCGAATTCTTGGGCCCTATTTTCACCCTCTTCGCTCACCTCTTCCTCGTCCTCCTCCCCCACGTTTTCCTCCACCGGAGTCCGTCACCACCCACAATATTTGTGCCTCTATCTTTCATTTCCCTTTAGGCTGGCTCATAGTAAGAAAATAGCAAAAAATTATCCATATGGAGCGCGTAGCTTGAAATTCCAGTACCCGTATGTCAATGGTGGCGTATAAAAAAATAGCGACGAGCTTGGCTAAATCAACAGAAAAATTAGCTTGGGGTTTGATCGACTTTGAATTAACAGGAAAATCAGCGGGAAAATAAGGGAATGCGGATTGTCGTAGTATTTTTCCCCGCACTTTTCATCTATGCCAAACCGTGCATTATGGAAGAAAAAATCTCGAGATGAAATATAACATGGATATAATGTGGAGTCGAAAACTTAACTCCTGTGAAGACATCGAAGCAGCTGAGAATCAACTTAATTTTAATAGTGTGTGTGAAGTTTGCTGTTAGTTCTTCGGAAGAATAGAAGTCTTCAAGTACGCGTTATTTTTTTAAATAAACGTCCGGAAGGCAATAAGCTAATTTTTCGTTAACGTGAAAATTCATTTCTCGTTTCTTATTTCTGCAAACGGGTGTTTATATTTCAGCAATCAGTCCTAGACGAGCTGTCCCTTCCACCACAGGCGACCATCGCACTGAATCCCTGTATGAGTGACATTTCAGCACGATGAACTATTGAAGAGATTGATTTTAGGCTTCATGTGGTGGAAAGTTGACATTTTTATAGAGAAGACAGGCAAGTTTCCACTGCAAGAATTTTACTTCCGACCGTTTTCGGTGTACTCAAATGTGTCAGAAGAACTTACTTTTTAAGCAAATGGTGTGGTAATTAATCAATGTCATTCCTATTTATTTATAGTTGAAATATTTAAAACAAACATAAAAAAGCAACTATTTATGTCGGCCGCCCGGAGTGTTGTAACAAATACATTTGAACTGATACTGAATTCGACTTCCGACCGATTTTGATACAATAAAATGTGAGATATGGTAGGTATTTGGTGGAGGCGACTGACAGCAAATGCGATTTGTGTCGTGAGGAAAAGGTAGCTAAAGAAGTCTGGAGAGGCACTCGGTGTCCGAATCAACTTGCTCATGTGTATCGTGAGGACCCCGACGTAATTCTCATCCGACTGGCGGAGTGCTGCACCAGAATCGCCGCACCCCTCCCAGCAACCAAGTAAGGCTCCTAGTATACTCTTCCCAACTACTGAACTGGATTTGAGCTCGCCTCATTTGACGGCGCACTAACCAATTCGCAAACTCGATCTTTTTTCCCCGCCCAGTTTTTATTTATACTCACTGCTATCGTTTATTGAAATGAGATAAGTCACATTCATCATTCGTCTGGCCGTCGGTACATCAGAGGGGCTGAGGCGTTAAACCGCCCACCTCCTCTGTTCAGAAATGAGTCGTAAAAATCGATGGTATTTGAGGTGAATACTTGTGCTCGACATGCCATAGTCTTTAGATTACACATTCATGAAAGCTCCTTTTAAATAGTATGATTTAAATGATCTCTTTCTGTTATTCAAAATATGGCCGATACAGTTGTTCTCTGTCTGCGCCAGTTCGCTATTGTGTCTTATGAATGTTATGTTCGTAATTGAACTCTCCTTATGGTGGGACTTTGAACCAAACGGTCGATTTGTAATGATTATTGATTCCTGTTAACTTCGTAGTAATTTTTGCTCTACTTTGGTGGATATCCTTTTTTCAATTGTTATCTGCTAAGGATGAGAAGACTTGCCACTTCTATCGACGGATTTCAGTATTTCTAGTATGACGCATTCTAATAATATTGCTTATCGCCATATTTCTTGTACATAATTATATGTGCGAATTATTTAGTGCCAGTCTTTGCAATGCCCACGGTCCCCGTGGCAATGCCTTTCAAATTTAATAATTGCGCAGTTATTTTCTTTAATTAATTACAGATAATAATGACGTATAACTTTCATATGATGTTGAAAGTGTTTGAATAGTTTTCATTATTTTTTATGATTATTTTATTTGCCGAATGGGGGAATTGTATTGTGCCCTCATGGTTTTCAAACTAAGAGTGCCCGAATTTTTAATTTTAACATCGCTTATTTTTTAGTTACCTTCCTACAAATGGTAAAGCAGAATGTTTGTAATTTTACTATCCATATGATATGACTTAGAGCTAAACAGTGCATATGACGCCATGCATAACGAAATTGTTTACATGCATAATGCAGTATACGTTATGCTCCTGTTTCAGTAAGTTACTATCAGTCACTGGGGAATCAAGTTTGTAGCCAAATGACGAAGTGAAACAAACCATAAGTATCAGTGAAAAATTAGTCTTTTCCTATTGATTAATATTTACCTGAAATTTCAGGCTCTGGGTTTTCATCTCTTCGTCATGTTGCCTTGGGCATTTTACAATTGAGAAGGTTTTTTTAAGGAGCATAAATTTGGTTATGCTAGTAGTTGATAGTTCGCTGGTCGTATCATTTTGTTATCGTATATGGGCCTAGATAAAATGAGGAATGCTCCAAAGTTTTCAGCCTTTTCATTCTCTAAGCTATCCTTTTCCGATTGGCGTCATAATTTTCTCAATGAAAACAGTGCTCTGCAAATTTCTATGTGGTTGAGTTTTCTCAGACTTATCATCAAGTTAGTATTCTCAATACGATAATCATTAGCTCTGAACAACCCAGCAGTTCCCTTTTACTGGCTTTAATCGGGTTTTAGTATTGCAGTCGCATTTGATTAGCTTTTGTCTAGGAAGTGGAATGCACCAAAATGTTATTCTGATTCTCGACCAGCGTTGAGAATGATGATTACCGTAAGTCTTTTGTATGCGCGCGGAAGTGGAGAAAAACCGTACGTGCTAATTGAGAAACTCGTGGCATAGCATGCTCCTTATAAGACCTGAGGAATTCGTGCGAATTCTTTTCTCTTGGAAACGTTCTTAATTAGTGACTTCTCTGCTACTGGTTGAGGGTCTAAATTGTTGTGTGATCTGAGAAAGTTCGTTCCGTGATTAAAATTGATTTAAAAAATACCCCTAAATGATTTAGGATGAATGAGAACATAATTATCATCATTCGTGTTAGAATATATTTTGTAGTCTTCTACCTTTTTATTATTATTTTTAAAGTCAAGCCTAAGAAGCCTGAAGCCGTATACATATCTTGATGTTGAATTTTTCGTCTTTTATTAAATGCAATTTCTATGAGTCCTTTTTGTTTATGAAGTGAATTATGTCATAATTCCTACGCTGTATCGGTTGCTTCACGTTGTCGGTTGCAACGGAAAGTCAAAGGTGTTTTATTTTTATTAAAATAATTCATTCAGCTAAACTATGTCTTCATTACTTGGAGAAATTCGAATTCAATACCACAATAGAGATTTGTAAAGGTTATTGATTCCTATTAACTTCGTAGTAATTTTTGCACTACTTTGGTGGATATCTTTTATAAAATTGTTATCTGCTAAGGATGAGAAGAGTTGCCACTTCTATCGACGGGTTTCAGTATTTCTGGCAGCCTTATTTATGGACTTATCCCATTGGGAAAATATATCGTACTGAGTAGGTATATCATGATGAGATTATAATAGAAAATTCATACTACAGCGATTGCCGGAAAATCTATGGATTTGGGGGTACTTTTTGCGATTGTTGACGTTCTTTGAGAGTGCAGAGTCATCTTTGTATTGATCATATTTTACCGTTCATCGTGTCAGATTTTATTCCGTGTTGCTAATAGTCCGAATGTAGGTATTCATGTCCGCCTCATGCCCTATGATATGTCGGTCGGTATTCTATGTTGGCCTCGGAGGCGCCGGGGTAAAGTCCCCGACTGCTAACCTAGAGGTCGCGGGTTCGAATCCCGCCTGGGTGGATAGACCACCATCCAGGGCATGGATGTTTGTGATTGTTAATCAAGTTAATTGTAAGAGAGGACAATGCTGTCCTAAATTCGCTTGAAAAATAAAAGACGAAATTATTATTATTATGATACGCCCAGCATACGGCTTAATGCGTTAGCCAGTGAGGGTTAAGCCTAATGCATAGTCTTTGCCACATTTAGTTGGGGAAAGCAACTTGCCTACCTTGAATCTGCTAGTTATTTTCCATCATGTGGCCTTAGCCCCAAGTGAGCTCTACCCTCACCTTTCAATGCGTCCTTCGGCGTGAAGATTGATTTTTTCCTCAATCCGGCAGTTGATGCATCATCGCAAATAAATGGATTTGCTTACATTCTTCAGACATTCTAATCGGTGCTAGTGTCATTTACTCCGCTCATATGCACAATATTCTTAAGAACAAGAGTGACTGGTTCTTTTAGAAATGCTGTCCTCATGAGGCTGCATTTCTTTTGGTTGATATAGGGTGATAAATGGCGTCGTTGATAGACGAAGGCCATTATTAACGTGAAGAAGTAACCGAGGAACATTAAGTACAGCCTGTAGTTGTTGACAGCCCCGAGTGGAGTCACTTATTTGCTTTTTCTATTCAGAGATAAGAGGTCTCCATCGCCTTTCAGGCATTTCTTGGGAGGGAAAGGAATTGTTAGTAATTGTGTTTGTTTTTCCTCATTAGCATTTTCATTATCTTTGCAAGAAGTCGAGGTTAACTCCCAGTAATCAAATTTGAATAACTCGATCTATTATTTTTCGGTATGTTAACTTGGTATTTCGATGTTTACACTCAAATGGAACCGACGTAATTATATATCCACGCATGTTGCTTCTTTTCTGTAGTGATAGGTGTCTATATTTTGTACGCGATGCAGATTTTCTACCTTACTTTTAGTGACTATGCATAAAAGTTTTGAAGTGGGGAGATACCGTTCAAAATCATTATTCGTGAGTAATTTTGAAGGCAAAAACTTGTAAACACTAGGATTTGATGTTCCGAATAGGACGCAGAAGAATTATCACAAGCGTTTTTTTGCAATGATTGGTAATCTTTGGACGTATTTATACTAGGCACTTATCCGGTGTAGCGTAATGTGATGAGTTGCCATTCCCTCAATCTCCAGCTAAGTATTTAGAGTAAGAATGTTTGCATGCTAATTTTGCCATCTATTTTTTCTTCTGTAAAGACAGCTCTAACTGACCATATTGGGTTCCACCTTCGTTTTTCGCAATAAAATATCCAAATACGTTCACTTCGATATCAGGGCCAAGCTTGATAATCCCTCTTGTCATCATAAATTGTCTTCAAGATGAGCGTGGACAAAAAAGTCTCGAGTTTTAAGAATCCCCTCCCCCTTCCCCGCCCTACAAGGGATCGCACCGTCTTCCTCGACTCCATTCTCCTCACGGACATGGGAGGGGAAGAGGACCCCCCTAGTTCACTCCCCAACCACCCTTCACTGGCGTCGCCGTACTCTCACCCTCTCATCCTCAGCCCCCCCGCTCATCTTCACCCTTCACAGCACACTTTCCGCCCCCCCCCCCCCTCTATCCCCCGCCCCTCCAGACCCGTTCCCTTATAAATAAGACCGAGTCCAGTCACGTGCCTCCTTCCAAACAGGCCGCATGTCGAACAGGGAGCTCTTAATTACCGGTAACAGGGTTTTGTCGCTCGGAAGAGAGGGATGGATATCCCCTTCCTCCTCGTCCTTCCCCCCCCCGATGGACCGACCGCGGTCGTGCCCCAGCTCCACGGTCTTCCGACCCTCTCCATGCATTGTCTTCGCTCCGTTTCCTCCGCGCGAATGCGTTCCTCTTCTCTCTTTCCTCCGCTCCGAAACGCCGAATCTTAATTGTTCGATGGCGCCTCCCCATTTACGGCACCTAAAGATGAAAACGTCTCCTTTTGTGGCGATCACAAGTTGTTGCTCTTGCAAGAGTGTGTGATAGCGGATGGTGAAACCATAGCGCCTCGTGACATTTCATTGTTCTCTCGCAAAGTTCTTAATCAGGTTCGCCGCTTGGGAGAATGTGTGTCTTTGATGGATTGTCTCATTATGACGGTGGATGATAGAGGTGTGTGATGCAGCTAGAACGTGGCGTGATGACTCTTTCAAAGTTTTAATTTGACCGTGGCAACCATTCAGCTTTCACCGCTATGCTCGTATTGAGATTTTTGGGATGTTTATTTTTTTTGTTCTCGTGTCCCTCAGTTTCATGAATATGGTGTCAATCATGTAATGTAATAATTTCAATTACATTCTGTGTATGAACAGTAGCATTTATTAAAAACTGAGTCTACCGGCATCTCTTCGTGCTGCCATTATTTATTAGCCTTACCAAGTTAGCCACCCGAAAATTTCCTGCTTTGCTTTTTGGTTAATGTGACCAGATCAGTCTTATTAAGAAAATCCGTTCAAGTGATAAATATAATCGGATGTCGCCATCGTGTAACAATCATTGCTTTCTCTTAATGAAGAATAAAAGCTGCTCTTTAGTTGTTGCTCGTTGACGGTTGAGGTATTTCGTACTTCATACCATTACATGGAAGGAATAGACTCGAAAGGAAACGACGATCAAGCCGTCAAGCGCCCAGCGTTAATAGACTTCGATGACTGACGAGAGGAAAAATTTTGGCTTTCGGTTGCGTTTGGCCGCTATCACAGTTAATCGTACTTGAAGGTTATTTGCTGAATACAGTTAGTTGTATGTGAAAATTTCATTTATTTTACATAGTTATTTCACTAAAGTTTAATGGGAAATGATATAACCTGTTACCGCGGCTTTGTGATCAACTCACTGTAATTTTGTCTTCCTTGTGCAACTTTTCTATAGAAATAGTGTAGAAAGGCATTCTTTTAAGCAAGGGACAGAGAGAGTCCGAATGTTATGGTTTGAAATTTACTTCGCGTTTACAACTATGAAGGTCCTTTTTATTGATTTTATTTATGTTGAAGTATGTTTTCTTTGCCTGCATTTTAGCTATGAATTTGTGAATTAATGGGCGCGAGGTTTGTCTCGCTTGAAAAGGAAATTTTGTGTAATTCTTTTCCCTTTTATACCTTTTACTTCGGTATCAGAACGTCTGGAGGACATGGTCAGCATAGCGTGCCATAACCCTCGTCGGTGGTTAGTTTAAAAGCGAATGTCTTAGTGGTATTTTTCGTTGACAATTCCAAAAATATGGCCCAATAACGACATGATTAAAACGCAATCGCGCTGTCTCAGTTTGAGAATCATATTCTATTTGGGACGCATTGGGTGTCTTTTGTAGTCCTTTTGCAGCACCCGACGTCCGTCGTATTCATCGGTGGATCCGTGTATTATTTGCGAATCATTCGTCTCCCTCACTTGGCTCCCTATGCGCTACTGTTGGCGCACTAGCATTTGCATCCAATAGCGTGCAATGCCTTCAATCCTTCGGTTCCCTTCCCCACAGCTCTCTGTCCTGCCCTCCCTCTTCCCATGCCCCAACTCATTACCCTATGCTCCGCCGTGCGCCACATGTGAACATCTGCTCACCAATTGCATTTCGTGAATTCTTAATTAGTTTCGCCATGTTGCTGACAATATTAAGTGCTACAGCTCTGATCGCCTGATTTTGCATCTGCTCCGCAGTTTTTAATATGGAAATTTTAAAAATGTCAAGCGAGCGTCGTTGGGACTCAACATTTTGATGTAATTTGATTTCGGATAACCAACTTCGGATTCCTGCATTGTGTAACCGAAGTTATTATTTCATATGTATGATTTTCAGAGCACTTCCGCAGTGATTTACTGGTCAGAATAAACTCTGACCTACCGTATTAACTTGAAAAGTCATCTCGTTTATATGTGTACTTTCTTTTGTGAGTTTCCTGCGAAGGTGTGAGCTGAGTGTACTGCTTAGACTTCATTATTAGAGTGTTTTATGATTGAGTAATTGCATTTCAATTTTTTCTCGTTTTAGAAACGATCAATATAATCAATAGTTTTCTATGTACTAGCGCTGGCTTTCCAACGCCAAAAAGTGACCAAAATTTAAATCTCATTGTGATTGCCTCGTGCGTAGGTATAAGATTAATAGTAGGGAAAATTGTAAGCAATGACAGGGTGAATCTCAGTTCTTCGGAGTAAATTGATTTTGTAATAATTTATTTGGAATTGTTTGATTGGATATCGTCATATGTAAAAAATACTCGGAAAATGCGGAATTTTTGGAAATTATAATTTTAAATTTTAAGCAGACTAGGTTCACTTGGCATTCCTGCTAAAAATTATTTTTCTTACGGCGGCTGGAGATGCTCTTTCTCATTTATTTTTCATTACAAAGATTAGTCGATCCATCATTTAGCGGTTATATCTACTTATCTATAGAGGAAATGATAAATTCATTTTTATTTCTAGATTCACTGTATCGAAAGGTCATATAATATCCTGATGTGTATTTACAACGCGAAAAAAGTTTTACCTGCAAGTAGGTAGTTACGTGGTGATATTGTAATCGACAATATAAAATATAGTACAGGCTGTTATTCATCGTTAGCATTTCTTCGCCGTCAACCGTCTTTCATTTTAGTTTATAGTGTACTAAAAACCAATTATCTAATGAATAAATCAGTATATAGTGATACGTTTACCCGCTCAATGTTTCATTACTTGTGTTATCATCTTAGATACATAAAATGTGAATTTCATAAAAGAAGACTGAAGGGCAACGGTCTCTTTTATCAACTGCACGTGATGATAGCGAGGCCTCTTATGTCAATGTACTACTTGGGTGGATCACATTCGTAAACGTTCTGAGGTAGAAACTAATGGCTGTATGCATGCTTCTTAATCTTTTCCAGAAGTTTCTCCAGAGACATCATTAAGTGATATAAATTATTCTAACGTAATTTCTCTTTCGAGCCATCACTGGCTAATAAATTAGACAAAATTGCTGCCGAAACAGGTTGCATCTGGCTGTATTGCTCGTTTTTCCCCGCTTACTCTCAGCAACACTCCCTAGAATTGCGTATCTGTGGAAATATGTAACGAGGCGATAATGAATTGTAACCTTCGCGCACACCTTTCGGGAGTAAGGAATCCATCTGGGACCAGGAGCTCGATGTGTCGTCGCTTAGTCTTGAACGAGGGGATCCTAATTTGTAAATCGTTAAGCTTTCCCCCGACACTAATTTGTCACTTCCCATAATTAAGTCCCTCTTCGTTCGCACCGTGGGAGAATTTCCATCGGACCCTGAAAGTCCTCTCCCTCTCTTTACTTACCCTTTTTACTTCCGAACCATCCCTCGCCTTGCACTTTCAACTTATCTCATTCTTCTTCTTCAACCGCTTTTCCCTCCCGCGTCTCCCAAGATGCCCCCCATCCGTGCCCTACCCTCCATCGTCCTTAACCTCTCATCGCTCAACTTCACACCCCCCGCCAGACGCCTTTTTTTCCCCTCCTCCTTTGGATCGCTTCCCCTCCGCTTGGCGCCTGCCCCTCCCTCCCGCTTGTATCTGATTAGGTGTATCTCGTTAAAAGCGCTAAGTGATCTAGTCGACTGGACAAGTTAGACGCTGAAGGGTAACGTCTTGAGGGAAACATCCTCCCCGCGTTCAACCCTTCTTCGTCCTTCCCCCTTCCCGTGCACCGCGCCTTATATTTCCTCTTAACCCTTTTCTGTATCCTGCCCTCCTCCCCCTAGTCTCCTTTAAGAGTTGTCGACCCGAAGGGAAAGATTTCTCTGCCCGTCGGGATATTAACATTTTTCCCATCATTAAGATTCTGAGCGTCACGTTTTTCTCCCCACGGAGTGACTGCTTTTGTCTCGCACGCGTTTGAATGGCAGAGGGGTTGTTTTCAGAGTTGGAGAGACGAAATTTTCAAACTAAGTGCAAGGAGTTGGAATCCCAGCTCTGCATCCGCAACTGCACACCTTTGTTTCTCTTACGACCATTGTTACGCCTTAACTGTTTCAAGCACCACGTTGTGCAACCTCAAAACCCCCGGTAGTGAATCACTTAGTGATTTCTGCAATACAGAAAAGGTTTTCCCGCCTTGTAAACTCTGTACCTCGCTACTGAGAGCGAGCAAAACTGGTTGTCGTATACATTTGTAGATTAGTGGACTCGAATTGACGTTTGAAAGTATTATACCGTAATAGATAGTTTTGTGAACCGATATTTTCATGGTAAATTGATGACGAAGGGAGCTCATTTTCCTGCTTCACACGATATGATATATTTTCAACCTCCTCGACGTCATGAGAGGTTATTTCTGGCGACATTGTTTTATTCAATTTAATATTTTTGTTCATAACGTGTGATATATGTGCCTATGTTAAATGTATATACGGGCTGGTCACTACACATGCACTACATTACAGACATGATGGGTATGTGTAATGGGGGTCATTCAAATTTAATCGTCAAAGGCGAATTTAACTCTCTGAAATATTTCGTGACATATCTCCTTTCTTTTGCAGTAATGTTCACTTTACGTATTTTATTTCGTTGGATTGAATGTCCTTGAACACAATTTTATTTTATTTAGATGATTGAACGCTGAGGTGTTGATTCAAAGCAATAGAATTACATGTTTGCATGATAAAGTGTATCAGATTCAGCTTATTCGTGATCCTGTTTTATCTATAGGAGAAAACGGCTTCTGTCTTGTGAAGATTTCTTCATGAGAAATATTTCGTAGTTTCTAACTTCCTTTCTGAAGTTATCTCTTACGCGGAAAAGAACCGGATAGTTAAAAGCTGCTCAATGCTCATTAGCTTGTCGAAAAACACCTTACGAAGAGTATATAAAATTTACTCATGGTGATCATTGTGCTGTGAAGTGAAGATTAGTATTTCCTTGTTTAGGGCTTAGGGAATTTTAGGACTTTACATTTCAAGTTACAATAATATATTGAACGGGCTGAGTTTTTATAGTTTTTATAGTTATATATTAGAAAATTTAAACTACAGTAATATTTCAGAGGGGTGGTTTGATATCACTCAGTGAGTGAATCTACCCGAAGATCGGTGTGGATAGGGTAGAGCTCACTTCAAACCAAGCCACAGGAGTGTGAAGGAAACTCATTCATGGTAAGGGGTTAGTTCATTTCCCGGGGTCACCTCGCACTTTGAGGAATCGTTCTGGGGTATCATAAGACTTCAATTAGGATTTGAGTCTAGTCCCCTTCGGCCAGTAACCAAGACCTCTATCCACTAGGTCACCATAGTCCAGAAAATCCTTTCAAATCTGAGGTAAATGTTTTTCCCGAGATTTGAACCCTGGACTCCTCAGTCATTAGCCAAGCTGTCTACTCTCAATGGTACCACGCTCCGAGAGAGCCTTTAAAACGTTAGATTAATGGTAGCCACCGCGAAAATTGCCCTTACGGCGATGAATCAAAAGACTCCTTAGCATAGTGGCGTGGTCAAGACGGTTTTGGGTGTCAGTCCACTGATCTCAAGGCGGTCGAAATTTGGTCTTCGTTTTGGGGGAGAGTCACTAATTTTTTTGGAGTTCCTAGAGGGTATGCAGACCGCTGAACATAACGGTTTTTTTTCCTTGGAATATTAAAAGAAATGAAGTCCATGCACATTGTATATTGAAATTGTGAATTTGAACTGTGCTTTTAATAGTCTTGCTGAAATCATCTTCATGAGTTGAATTAATAACCTAGATAATTATTGCTGTTTTACTTTCGTCTCAAGAATTCCGTATTGCCCTCTGTGCCAAAATGAGCTTTAATTGAAGAGCTGACGATGAAAGTGTTAGGTTATTAGTGAAAAATAAGTAGAAAGGTTACAATATATATATTTGATAGTAGTCTTCATGCATTAGTTCGTTTTGCTTTATTTCAAGTGCAATTATCCTAGTAGAAAAATCTAAAAAAGCTCGACCCCAATTTTATTTTTTCCTCGAATATTTAAAGAGTATTGGTGTGTCTGGAATCTAGAAGCGGTATCTTGCCCTAGCCAAATCCATAGTCTTGAAGAAACCCTATGGGGGCACATAGTTGCAGATTGGGTCTGGGACTGTGGGTACATCGAAATTTTCTGCAATCCCAAGAAATGAAGCATTAATTCAAACCGTGATTTAATATTTACTTGAAGAAATCGGCCAGATTAATTGTTTTTCTTAATAACTATGAAAGAATGATAATTTTATCTGATTCAGATTCAAAACATGTTTTTGCTAATAGCATGAACTATAAAATAACTTTATTATCCTTCAGCATTACAAGTACCTTTTATGAACAGTTGAGGAATTGAAAAAATTTTCACTAGTAGTACTTTCGTTGACTCTATATATGTAGTAAAATGAAATTCTGATCTTTATAGGTGATGCGCAAGTTCCTAGTAGCAATTGAGAATTTGAACCGTCATTGTTAAACACATGACTGAAATTATTTCTTAAGTGGGAAATTAAAACTGTGAATATTTGCATTGGTGTAATAACTTGACTCATTGTAATTGATTGGCAGTCATCAACTGGAATATTGGTTTGTCACAGGTTTCCTCTTTCATTTTGAGTCATCTTGATGTATTCCTGGAACGTAATCGCTTATTCTTTCCGTTCATTCCTTTCGTTATTGTTCTCAGAGGCGGTGTTGCAACTTGTATCCAATAAGCTTACCTATCTGGTCTTTCTCTTGGAGTTCTGCTTGCCTTTTCTTGTTGGTGCAGTGTGGTTACTAATTGACTTGACGTGGAGCTTACTCTATACATGGATTTAACCGGTGATCTTGCATTAAATCACTCTTATTATTCGGGAATGTCAATGTTCTTTAATTTTTAGCATCTTTGCTCCGCTTTAGTACTTCACACTGAGTGCTTTCCCGGGATTTGATTTGAATGAACTTCATTCAGATTTCGAATTGGGTCATAGGATGAGTCACATCGTTGCGCTTGCCTAGCAAACGTTGCAATTACTTCGAGAGTTCGTCCATACTTTATTCACTCCATTGTTTGATTTTTGAATAAAATCTTCGTTTAAAATTGACCAGTGATCAACAATCAATTTCATTATCAGCGAAGCTTTATTTGGCAAGTGTTATTTTTGTGGTTGAATCATCTCATCGATGGTATGCCTAGCAGTATCTGGTAATTATTCTTGGTTAGAAAATAATAGCTTCCTAGAAAGTGTATGTTTGTAAGTTGTTATGGATGCATTAGATTTACTTTACAGCATAAAAATGCACACCAGAACTCATTTACGTCAGTTTAATGAGTTGACAAGGGAAAGTGGGGATCGACATAGGTTTTTCTAATGGACTGAAAAATATTTTTTTTTGAAGAAATCCACATTTTAGTGTGTAGCGTATTCCCATCTTCATATTTAGTATTTTCCCTTCTTGGAATTCTCGTCATTACACTTAGAGCTCCAATTGCCTGCGATAATATGTATATCTTCTCGGCTAATACCTCTTCGTTTTGCATCCCCTTTTCAAAGAAGTCTTGAATCTGCTTCTAAGTCTCCCGATTCGTCCCCTTAATCGTGACCCGACTGTGGGATTCCGTATCGGTGGCTTTTTCGCGGTATCAGCCGGGTTCTCGCGTCCTTGTGCGAGCACGTGCCATAATTTCCGGGCGGCGATTAAGGCGCAAGGGGCTAGCTGGGCGTTATCGCTTTAGAGCATCGGGGAATGCAAATCATTGGGAGAGGAGTTTAAGGAGAAAGAGGTGAGAGAGAGATACATGTCCCTTGGCCCGGGAGGGCTCGCCCTCTCCCGATAATGTACCCCTGCTTAAAAATTCCCCGGATCCGAAGCGGCGGCGCCGGGTATTACCTGCGGATTCGGGCGCTCCAAACGCCGGATGTTTTTGCTCCGCTTCGTCGGAGGGTGAGTGGCAGGGGGCAGCGGATGCTCTTAACTCTTCTTCCCTCGCCGGTGAATTGGCGAGCACTTGCTAGGCAGGAGGTGCTCCGCTTCCCTCCCCCGTCCTGCTCCCTTTTTGCTCCCGGTGGCTCGCACTGCACCCAAATGACTGCCCCCCTTCCTCTCGCTCCCCAAACCCCTATCCCTTGTACCCCACCTCCGTCACCAATCCTGATCACGTGGACATCCAACTCTATGTGCCCCTCTATTGGTTTGGGTGCACTGATACTTATCCTGGTTTTAATTCTCTTATCATTTTGTGGGTCTTCGGTATCGCTTTTATTTTAGTAGGTCTTGGATGGAGGTTTAATATTCCGTTTTCAGAAGTTTCCGCTGCGTGATTCAATTCTGAGGTCAATATTGTTTTAAATAGTTAAACAACTTCCGTGTATGATATCTTTCGTTGGCCAGCACCTGAGATGTGAGCTGAGATGGCCAGATCTTAGAATGCAGCGTGTCTAAATATGAGATTTTTAAAATTTATACTCTTCATAAATAATTTTAATATACTGTTTCATGTAATTTTCGTATTTTGACTTTATTTATGTGCTTCAAACTCAGGATATGAGGTTATTGCATTTTATTTTCGTCTGAAAGGCTCTTCATCTATTGACGCATCTCATTTTAGTGCTTAACCACACAACAAGCCTAGGCTTTATATAATTTTATTTCGCATAGACATAGTTTCTTCTGGCGATGGTGATGCTTGTCGAAGAAACATGCTGATTTTTAATTGATATCCTCTAAATCGGTGTCATAAAATGGTAATCGTTTCAGAATAATTTGAATAGCGTTGTGAAATGTTTACGAAAATTCCTTTTACGTTATATGGTGGTGAACATCCTTAAACAGGGTTGATGGGGAGGACTGATGGGAGAAGATCATAAGAATGCGGATATCTCGAGAGGAATGTAACCCTTATCACTCAGGAGGTGGCATTGCCTCCTCTGAACCTCCCTCCCCTAGCCTCCTTTTACCCCTCCCAACCCCTTCCTCCTCCCCTATTTGTTTCCCTAATTCATTCCGTCTCTAATCCATACCCTGCTGCTCCCACTCTTTCCATTTAATCCCCCTCCTGCCCGCTTTTTGCTCCTCGATGATCCCAGGTGCGGATCCCGGAAAGCCCACGTGACGTCACGCCCAAACCCCCCTCCACCCACCCCTTCCCCGTCCTTTTATTCCCTAACCCCTTTTCAGTCTTTCTTTCCGACGCTTTAAGCCCACTTCTCCCGCCCACACCCACCCTTCTTTCCCTCTCTTGACCCCCCTGCCTCCTCCTCCTCCGCGCACCGAACGAGCAACCCGCTTAGCGAAATTATGGTTTGCACAAAGAGAATCCGCCGCATCCTCGCGCCTCCCCACTTCGCGTCTTCCTCTCTCTCTTCCGGCCGGGCAAAAAACGGGACGGGAACTGATCCCCTCCCATTCCCCCCTTTCGTGTATGTACCGACTCCCTCTTCTCCGCCCCTCCCCCCTCACATACGCACGCATACACTATGCGTCCCCGAATCCACCTCCCGTGTTCGTCTACGAACCCTTTTCCATCTCACGTCATGCCTTGTCTTTCTGTCTCCTATCTACCGTTTGCATCCTCATCCTCCGTATCTCCGATTGTGGACTTAGTTATCTTTTGTGTTCTTCCTTTGTTCTACATCCAGGTATTTCCTGGAGGGGGTACTTGGAGGTAAATATTCATCTTCACTGATTTTTCGGCTTTTAGCGGTGCTCATTGTTTTTAATTTTTAATAAATCGATCTCTAATAGGAGGAAAGATATTTTTAGGTCAGAAAGAGAAAAGAGAAGACCAGTTTTCTTTGCACGAAATGAAGGGAGGCCAGGCGTACGTAAAAAAACGAATTAAACTGCTGAGATAACAATTTTATTAGCACCCGTGTGTTGTAATGGAATTTTACTACTTTCATGAAGACTTAACGTAACTGATAAATTTCTGTATGAAGAATTCGTTTCAATGCTGATTGTGCTCTAACTAACTGCCAAGACAAAGTTATGAATTGGTTATGTGATTTTTGAGTACTCGGTACCCTCTGATGACGCCAATCTCGCGATAAATCTGTGAAGAAATGCAGTGCATGTTAGAAAAAAAAACATGAAAGCGAGCTGTGTTCCGAAGACCTTAGGTTATCGTGCTTAGAGGAAACCCGAGGTCTGACACCGCTGAGTCCGGCGGCCGGCGGTGTCAAGCCACTTGGGCCGGTAATGCGAAATGACACTTGCGTCGGTCACCCTCCCATCTCGGTAGCGCTCAGCAGATTGCCCCGCGTGCTACATGTCACTCTTGGGGCGTATTTAATGGGGGCCACAGGGCCCGCCGTCCCTCCTCGAAATAAGGAAAATAAGAAAGAATTAATCACCGAAGTCTGATTTAGTTTAATGGATCATATGCGAAGTTATGGCCGTAACATGCTGTGTTACGTCGTAATACACAATATTATTCGCTTAAGTGCGTTAACAGTTTATATCAGAGTATTAATGACTGCTAATGTCCCTAGTTGATTTTCCAAGTTATTGTCAGTGTTATAGTTTTTAATGGAGGTGACGTTCATGTGATTCCTAATTTGTTATTGTGTTTTTTTATTTATGGTTCTTTTATAATTTTATTTTTATTTATACTTTACCCTCATTGCCCCCGAAAATAGAACACGTGGCATTTTACGACGACGTGGGATATTAGGCAATTAAAAATATACGATCGTAAACACCTATGTCCTAGAAACGGAGTACACCCAGGCGGGACTCGAGCCCGCGACCTTATGTTTGGCGGCGAGGATCTTTAAGTTTAAATTCCAAGGGTGTCCTTAATTTAAATGATTTAATCGGGCCATAAGTTGATCTTGGCCCCTCCCACTAGTATCGAGCAATCATCATAAGTAACTTCTAAGCACCCTAAACACGCCTGAAGGATAAAGAGAGGCAAACTCATTGGCCCGAAATGGTATACCTGAATTTCACGAATATACCTGAAGCATCCTGTAAGGTGCGAAAAACTCGTCATCCAAGGTTAATCTCTGTTTGGGAGCCAAATCAGTGTTTAGAGTTGCGTATAGTAGTTATCCCTTCAGGTGCCAATGTAGAACTCCATCTCTCCCCTCCTCTCTCTGCTCCCTCCCACCTCCCGATATGGGAACATACTCTTTTAAGTTTTACGAACGCGAATTTTTTTCACCGTAGTTTGAAGAACAGAATCTCAAAGACCTCTCATTCGATTATCATTTAATGAAATTAAATCTCGTTTGTTTCTGCGATTATTGATGGCATTTATTCTTTATTGATTTTAACAATCATTTCATTGTGCTTCATAAACAAAATTTATTCACATTTTTCTGGTTTCCAATCGGATGCATCGTAATTACGGCTTTATAATAATAATTTTTTTCACATTTTTCGACTTAGTGTTTCAGTTATTTATGCGAATGTAAAAATCCGTCAAGTATTATCTCGAGTTTTCGGCGTTCAGCATCTTGGAAGGCTTATCGGGTTTCCAACTGGGTAATCGCTGACATTACTACCGACGGCGACGCTCCGATAACAGAGGCGGTTCCCGTCTTCAGGGCTGAGAAAGGGCTCCAGGATAGTCAGCCCTGAATATTGGAAGCGACTCGGTTCTCGAAACGTCGGCAGCCATTCCAACAATTACTCAGTGAGAAGCCTTCATAATAATGCGTTATTTTCCATTTCGCGCACCCAAAGAAATCGCCGTTTAGACAATACTGTAAAGCTCGCTTGTAACGATCACGTATGTAACGAAATCCCGCCTATAACGTGGTGAGTTCTCGGTTTCTTGGACTATTTTGTTATCGTCAATATTAATTTTCACGCATGTAACGAGTAGGTACAGATTATATGAAATCCCCGCTAAAACGAATTTATCTTTGGCCCCATGTGGAATTATTTCCTCTTTTATAAAGGAATTACGGAAATCTTCGCTACTTAACCGTTCCTTACCTTATCATCAGTTGTTCTCACGTGTCGCCATCACCACATAGTTCTACTGTTGATCTTAAAATATTTTCCTTTACCGGCGTTTGATGGAAAGGGTGGGACGATGGTTAATTTTTATGGATCTATTGCTGAAAGAAAGACGATTGACAGAGTATTAGCCGGCGATCCTATGATATATTTGGAAATATCCATTATCATAAATATAACGAAATCCCGTTTATAACAAAATAAAACGATGTTCCCCTGAAAGTCGTTATAAGCGAATTTTAATGTGCCTATTTACGCTACTTTGTCACCCTTCCGATTTTTCCTCACCAAGTGCAGTCTTCCAGCCCTGTCCGCCTCCCCATCCCTCTTCCGCCCCCCAATGGAGAAACGGGGGCATTTGGAGTTAGCCCAAACCTTTCGGAGGCGGGAGCACTTTGGCCCTTCGCCCCACCTGCGACGCGACGTCCGGCGATCCTTGCAGCAGCATTTCAGGTAGACGATAGAGAATGCCAGCGGTGCATCTCCGTCATTTCTTTTTGCCGTGGCCGGCTTTTTTTCCTTCCCATCTCTCAAGTCTCTAGAGTCAGCAGCCACCGTCCCGAGTTTCGAAACTATTTTTGCTGCCGTCGTCGTCGAATCGGGACGATGTATTTGTGCTTTTTGCGTCCGTGAAAGATAAAAACGGCAGTCCAAATACGATTCTAGGTTGGTAGCCGCTTCGTATTGACTCTTGGCAGATTAATTCCTCGTGGATATGATGAAAGACGGATTCAATTTTTTTTTGGGGTTATAACGTCTGTGATGGAAGCAGTAAAATTTTCTGGTTCGATTAATTGTTATCTGCTGGGAAGGTTTGCTGTCATTTATCAAATGTTGGCTTTAATTGATTGATTTGGATGCAATCGGCGTTACATTAACCTTAATTTCCTACCTGGACCTGGCTCAGATTCTCAATAGTAGGCGGTGTCAGTGTTCTTTAGTGGACGTTCGTTATCAGTTTCCTTCCTCTTTATGGTCACTGTCTCATAAAAACCGGTATAGTAGTTTTATGGATTGGCTTATTTTTAGCATTTTTCCGCTATATCTTAGAATGGCAATTGGACTTGAATAACTAATGCGGTAATACTCATGTATTTCATTTTTTTGGAAAATTCAATTGCGTTTCTTCTCTGTGTACTCGTTTTACCTAATGTTATAGAAATAGACTTGATGGTGGCATGCGTAACTTTGTGAAACTACATTTTATGCCAATCACTTTTTTATTTTTTTCCGCCGCTTTTAAAATATTTTTTTCGTGTTCTCTAAGGTCTTTATTTACAATGCGGTTGATCTTGAACTTTGAATGCCTAGGTGGTAGTGTCAAGTGAAGAGGAAGGACATTCTCAAATAATGGGAAGCGTCCTTAGGTTACCATGCATCACCGCTATCAGTGATGGGACTTATTCCTACCTTTTTTAAGTAACCAGGTAGACTTTTGATCCATATATATTGGTGCCAAACCAAAGGAACGAGTAGTAAGAAGTATGACGAGTTGGACGCCCACTGCATGGAATCCGTTGACCAATTGCCCTTGGTCGCCTTACAGAATAATCCTGTGAAAGCTGATGAAGTTTTGATGAAAGGGAGGGAACAGGAAATGTATAGGTACTCCACTGTGTCTTAGTCTGCGCATTGCACAAGGGTGTAGTGGATGTCTCGAAGGTGTTTTGGGCGGATGCGATGCCCCGCGAAGGACATGACGGTCGGCCGCTCCCCCTGGCCGTCGTAACCCTCTTCGGGTGACGGTGTGACCTGGTCACACTATGAACTTGTGTGCTAATGGTAACACATGCCTCTTTAACATCACCTATGACCTCTTGTCTTCAAACTCCTCACCAAAAAATGAGCTCTCCAAAGTCAGATTAAAGCGTACGAACAGGGGATTGATATTCCACGCTGCGGGGGACCTATGGTATGTGCGTAGCAGTATGGGGTACGTAGGGAAGTGCACGATATTTTATCGGGGAGGCAGTTTTTAGCTGGTAATATATCGTGGTAGTTTATCTGGCGGTGATTTTTTATCGCAGTGATTTATTCATTACGATAAAATGTGATATATTTACATCGGTCCGATATTTTGATTTTTTATCGGACAGCCTTTATTAAAAACTCAATATTGTATTCCAGATGTATTTAAATATTATTATATTTCACTGTACATCGCCCAGACCTATGCGGCAATGCCTTGGTCTGCGCATTGCAGAAGGGTGCAACGGATGCCTTGGAAGGGGTTTTAGGGAGCTGCGATGCGCCGAAGAGGGTGATGCGGGCGGAGGAAGAGACGGTCGCCCGCACCCCCCTGGCCGTCTTACCCCACTTCGGTTGACGGTGGGCCCTGGTCGACCTTATCCACTTGTCTTCCTCTTCGTCGTGAGGAAGCTCTGTGAAGGGGCGGCGGAGGAAGTGAGTCCCGGACACTCGCCTTGCTCTTCGCCGCCGCCGCAGTCTTCTTGGGTCCGTCCCCGGATGGGGGAAGTGGATTGCGCGCGGGATTTATGGGCTGACCTCGCAGTTCTATCTCTAGTTCCGAGATGTGTGGTGGAGGACCTATACTCTCTCTCTCTCATCCGACTGTCCTTTTGTTCTTTGACCCCCCCAAACCAACGTGGAGGGAACTTCTTCGCTTGGCAGCACGTACTGAAGATCCTCCCCCTCCGAAAACCCTGCTCTTGTTTCTCACCCGCACGGTCTTTCATCAACCATCCTTGCTGTCCTCCCCGTTTCTTGCCTCCCCTCATATGTTTCCCCCGCATCTTCCGCCCTGCAATTAACCGGGTCTGCGCGCAAAGTAATTTAGGATCCCCGAATGAAGTGAATGCACTTTTCGAATTGATGCAAATTCCCTCGAATTTCTAACTTAATTGCAGTTTGAATATTTAACGCTTTATGAGTCATGAATGAAGAAGGGGGCAGAGATCCTAATTTAGACTTAATCCTGTACTAAATACCTCTTTCGAGTATGCCGCGTTCAGTATTTCATGAATGGGTCAAAATTACTTGATCGCATCGAATCACTGAAATCCAATCTTTTATGAGTAATTTTAAACCAATGAATTGATGCTGAAATGTTTTTACTACCCCATTAGGCAAGGAAATATTTCTTCTGGCCTCAAATATTTTTTTCTCCATTTCAAAATCGTATGTTAGTTCGCAGTTTTTTACTCTTCGTGCAAAATTAGGTAAATAAAATTATTTTGCATTGTCTATTGTGAATTTTCTTGGATCGATCTTAGTTATAGAAATTCATTTATAAAATAAGTTCATATAATTGGCATTGGATGATTTATCGTAGCCATTTTTGTAATATGGTCATTTATTTTTAAGTCGTGTTGCTATGAAAATAATGATGTTATCAGTGAAACTTGAGCATGAAATTTACTGCTGGCTGTCCAAGGTTACTTACTGTTAGCTGGGAAAAATATATATATTTATTTTCGAAGGAGCCGTGGTGGACGTTACTAGTATTAACGCTTATATTTTTCAACACTCCTTCATGCACATTAGCGCCAGCATGGAGTGTATAAAAAGTTCGCTTTTTGATGTAAAATTTCAATTTCTAGCGTTAATTAGGGAAATGCTGTGGGATGTTTGCTAATGAATTCTGATTGTGGTTTATCACTATGGTACAGATATATAAATACCATACTGTATATTGACCACGTTAAGTCCTGTGTGTGGTGCGAGCTCTATTCTTGTAATGATTTCGTTAAACATCAAGGAAAAGTGTTCCCTATTTTCTTGCTATTAGCTAATGGCGCCCAGTCCTACTAGTTCGTGTTTGAAATCCCGCTCACCGCTCGGTGCACCGTTCCGCGTAGAGATGGCGCGCATGTCCCCGTAGGCTGCCGTTGTCGCGCGCCTTAGGCTCGCCGCCTTGCGTCGTCCTGCTGTTCATTTGTTGGAGTGGAATTTTAATACAACGCGTCGTTATGAAGAAGCATAAGTTGAAAGGAATTCGCAAAGGGAGGTCTCAGTCATTCATAAGAACTCGCATCGTCAGTTAATTTCAATTTTTTCCTATCTCTTGATCGTATTGAAGAATAATCTTTTCATGGTGAAGTTGTATTGAGGGCAACTTTACCTCAATGGGTCTCTCTTGATATTTAAATTGCGATCACAGTTTTCCATTGGAACATAGGAACCCAACATTGTTATGAGGGCGCGTTTGAAATTGTCCTCTGTATGCTTAAGCAGCGTTTTATTATTTTTAAGTGTCTTTTTTCTTCTCTCCTGTATCATAATTGAATGCAAACTCCAACAATATCCTCCATTATTATACTTTCTGTAATAATAGCGATTTGATCGTGGTTGAACGCATGCCAAATTTTCCAGTTCCCTATTTCGCAAATGATTTTAGGAAGATGGGCGTTTGGGGAATGAATCTCCATCGTTTGAATTGTACTTAGAAATATGTAGGCTGAATGACTTGGTTATTATAATTTTAAGGCCCTTTTTTACTCGCCGGTATGCCTCATGAATATGCTTGTTTGGTCATTATATATAGCCTCTTGTATTGGAACCTCGTGTACCTACATTCTTTATCATTTATAATTGGTAAATCCGACGTACTGAATCAATGAATTTATTTTAAATTATTGATTTTGTTCGGGAACCAACCACTAGAAATATGTGCCCAATTATTATAGGCTAGGTCGTCAAGATTTTATTTTCAAATAAAGAATGCTAAAGCGTTGGTCATTCACAGAAACCGTCGATTGAACAGAATTTCGCAAAAGATTTGAATTTTTTAAGGGCTCAATGCTCAGTTGGACAACAGGTTGGTTTTATAGCTAGAGATTTTTTTCTTCTCTTACTCAGAGCCTTGCTTGGGATGAATTTTTTTTGTGATTTTCCATTGCCTAATTTGATACAGTGTTATCGGATGGGACTGCAAAGTGCGGTCACAGCGGCGCGATTCGTATTGAATAGTTGTTCTCCATCATTATTCATTCCTCAATAATAATTCTCCTTTCAGTCTAGTGACTCTTAGGAAAAGGTATTAAATAAAGTTTTTCATGATAGATATAGTGAACTTCAGGACGAATTCCGAGACTAAAAATCCTTCAGATGTCATTTCTGAAGAAATAAATGAGCTAGTTATACAGAAATCACTCTTCTGGAAAACCGGAAGGTCATGGAATACCTGGGGAAATAAAAAGTCATCATATTTTCAGTTAATCTCAAGTAGTGATTTTTCATCATAACTTTTTTCAGTGTTGTATTACAATATCGGAGCGTCCAATAATGTATTAAACTATTATAATTCAGTGGGCGCTCCATTGCTAAAATACATAATTTAAACGAACATTTTAATTTTGGAATTTTTATATTTAAACTGGTTTTTATATTTCTTCTTCAAATCATTTTTATCTTACGTAAACGTGAATATTCCGTATTCGTTAGGGTGTGGAAAATCTGGAAAAATCGGTGAATTTCAGCTTCATATTTAAGTGTCCCCCGTGAAAAATAGACCATGTATAGGGGGAAACGATGAAGTGATAAAGTACTCTGCAACCACGTCGTGAGGCATGAACGGGTGAAGATGTCTCAGGGTTTCCATAAAATGAAGATCCTTCGCCACATTTTCAATGATCGACTGGCTTATCGTCCTTAGTGCCGCAATATGCCATGTTGCAGTGGCTCCATGCTTGCATATCCAGCAAAACCCATTATGGTTGAATTGCTTACCACCACATTTTTTGTGGGAATCCATTTACGGCCAATAAAAAAATATCCCTATTTTTTATTTGGTTCTCACTTACATGGCATTTTCTGTCACCGTTATCGCTCAAATTTTGGTTTTAAGGTTTTTGAGACTAGCGTAACTTTTTTCGAGGAGTGAAGTGGCTCCGAATTTCGACCAATGTGACAAAATGACTTCACTGTGAGAAACTGTCAGCTACACGGCTGCGAAACTTTGCGATTCCAGTCTGAAGCTAGGAAAAAAGGCCTCGGTGTACGAAGAGAGAGAGGGAGAGAGAGAAAGAGTTAAGAGCGAGTTGTTTACTGCTGATGATGATTTTCAGGTGGGTAATTTTCTGGATATTGGACTTGTAAATTGTGGAAAGTACTTCCTATCCCAAGGTCCCGTGTTTACATCCCGTTGATGGCGAGTTTTCCGAATCCAGGTATTTAAATTTAAGTTAATATACGGTGGTCTGAATTTTTTCGTGCCAACTGCATAGAAATAAGAAAATCCACAGTTACGGTAGTTGATGGTTCCCATGTAATATTTTTGGAAATGATTCTACGTCTCAATTACGTTTATGATTTAAATTGGATTAGATCCAACTATTTTATTGTTACTAATCGTAAGATCCAATTACAAATGAGTTTTAAGTGAGAATATTCGAATCGGAGATTAGTCACTGCTCCAGACAACCTAGCGACTCAGGGATGACCTTAAGTGCGTAAATCTTTCTGTCTATGGCCCGTGGCCTTTAGCCTTGCTGTCCTTTGTGATAAGGGAATTGTCAAATCGTGATGTGTCTGTACATGTATGCATTGGAATTACCGGCATCAGATATCAATTTGGAAGAAGGAATATACACATTTCACTTATCGTGAGGACTCCTAGATTTGAACGCGGTTGGTTTTATATGAAAACGTTTCACAAAAATTCCTAGGTGAGCGTCACTTCACTGTGGATCCCATGGTGCCTTGCCGGAAGAGCGAGATAATTCCTGTCCCAGTTTATCTCCTTCCTTCTCTTGGAACAGTACTGTAACATTAATAACTTATTTAGTAGACCTCTGTAACGAACATTTCCCCTCCTCGTCGCATCCTTCAAACAAACAACCTTATGCAACGCCCTGTGATCTCCTGTCATCGGGCCTGCTGCATTTTCAGCTTCGGCAGAAGGGATTGTATTTTTTGGTCCAAAAGTAACGATAAAAAACCAAGTATTTCTATTGATCCGAGGGGCATTTATGAGTGTAATTGTTAAGACCCTATTCAGGCGTGCATCGGAATCGCTGGGGCTAAAAAATGACGTACTGTGTAGAGTCTCCAACGTATCAGATAATATGTTCTTATTTAAAATTCATGATTTGTCGATACTGAGGTGTCACTTTTATCACTTACATGATTGCTTTTATGCCTCGTGTGATACATACGGCTTTCAAAATTAATTGGCACTTATTTTTACCTTTTTTGATCGTTTTCATACTTATTTACTTGAGTTATCGGCGGCAAAGCGTTTAAGTTTTTGAAACTCTCGCGGAATGGATATTGCTAGGAATTGTCAGTGATAATTGATTTTCTAGATGTAAATCAGCAAGAAGACAGATAATTTTGCAACTTTGGGGAAACAAGTAATAAAGATTCAATCTATGACTGTTTCTTAGACGACTAATTGTTTGCTTAATTTATTTCTCCATAAAATTTGATTCACAAAAAATAGTGCCTGATTCTCAGGTGCATGGAATGAGTCTTACTAATCCGTGGAGCATGGCGTTGCAGGTTTTTCTCGGGCGAACAAACCATTTTTGTGCCCTACCCCTACTTGTGATATTTTCCGAAAATGAACCAATATATGTTTTTTTATTTCATGATCATAAACAGTGATGTTTATCAGTAGAATACGAGGTTTTGCCGAATCGGATAATTTTACTTTTGTTTTATTTTCTTACTACCAAGTTAGCTTGAACGCAATTCATTCACGTAATATTATGTTCTCAGTTCCAAAAGTTAATTTATACGTGATCCTTGAATGTGTTTTGTGCTGTCGTTTGCACTCTCGATAAGAATTAAAGTTGCGGCATTTAGCCTTTTCTCATTTATGCATTTTCGCGCCATTTTACTCATCAAGGAAGTTATTTTTACTAGGCCTCAAAACTTACATGAAAATGAAAGCTGAACTGCATTGTTTCAAGCGGCTTTGAAAAACATTTTTACAGTAAATAACTAGCAATTTTTAAATGCTGCTTTCAGATTGAACCATTAGAAATTCCACCATTTTACGTTTGCAGTTATGGAGAGATGCCGTGTTAATTGATTTTTCGGCAAATTTTTTCCTTGTTGAATATTACTTTTCACCCTTGCGCGTGACTGCGTTCGCCGTCCTTCTAAATAATGTGCCGGAATTTTCTGCGAAGAAGATGAAAATGGAATGAAGTAAAACTGCTTATTTCCCATGGTTACCGTGGGTGATTTTTGAATGGCAGAAATTTTTAATCAATTCTCTTTTAGGGATAATTCAGAGAATTTTAGCGTCCAACCTGAGAACTGAGTAGCCACTGTGGTCTGCATCCCTAGCGCGCGTTGGGCGCTGAACTCAAGCGCGGACTCCGTTCGCCGGAGCGGCGCTGGGCGGTGGGAGGGGCGTCTTCGGTGCCCCGGGGGAAGCCCCCCGTCCCCCCTTGCCTCCGTGCACCCTTCTCCCGCTTTCCTTATCTCATCCCACCCTCCCTCCCCCTTTCACATCATCCACCTCTCCTCTCCCTCCTTCTAATGACTCTTCCGAGCAGCGACTGGCATTGACAGATGAGGTACACGGACCGGGAGGAAACGTAATATTTTTTTGTCTACCTCGTTTCTGCACCGCGCGTTCCTCTCCTCTCGCTCTCTCTCCCTCGTTCCTTCCACTTCCCTTCTCGCCTCCTTATTTTCCTCTTCTTCGCCTTCGCCTCTTCTTCTTTCCCGTTTTATCGTCATCACCACAGTTCTCCTTTCTTATCCGCTTTCAACCTTCGCAATCTCTCCGTTCTCCATCCTTCAGACTCTCTCGGCCCACCCTGCCCTAGCATTGCGTTTGATGATCGTCTTTTCCGTAGGAGTTTCACCTACATCCCCCACACCGCATCCTCCTATTTACCTCTTGCCTGCTAATGGACGCCCTCCTATACTTACGTCAAACCGTTCGTTCGTCGCAAACAGTGGTTACTTCGATCGTATACGTTTACAAATTTCCCCCGTGTACACTTTACTATTTAGGAAGTTAGTCCGCACATCAACACCGAGAACTGATGTCTTAATGTCTGCATTTTCACCTGAGGAACCCATTAAATTCAATGTGTGGCTTTGAGGTAGTTATTTCAAATTACGCATGCGTAGCGCGACTCATGGGGCGGGTGTGACGCTAGTAGTCCAGCGAAAACTCCTCATGACTCATCATGAATAATTTTTGATGCGGTGACCAATATTTTGCCCTTGCAACGCATTTACTCTTTACACAATGGAAGGATTATGTGTACTGGAGGAGATTCGTATCAGAAAGAAAGTGGAAATTATAGCCAAATTGGGTATGCTACCTTCAAATTCTCTTCCAATTTTGATGAGGTTTTTAAATATCTTATACACCCAGATATTTTAAAGGCATGAAAATACAACTGGAACATTGTACAATTTTAATTTCATTCATTGGAATATATATCTTGCAAAAAAATCGACGAAGAATTTAATGTATAGCTTTATCTCAGGTAATAAGCTCCATTTATAAATTTTCCTGATAGCCGTTAACCGTCCACGCTAAGACTTTGGAGATCTGTGATCTGGAGAGCTCTTTTCTTTCAGAGCTTGCATTCTGTCGTAATATCGGTGTAGTTTGCTTAAATTTTGTGGCATCTGGCGAGTACCTTGGGAAATTGTCCAGGAACTGTATTACTCTTTATGCCTTGCATCAGTCGCAAACTTAGTAACTTAGAGGGTATATAAACCACCATCGGCTCGGGCCTCCCGCGTATTAATTAGGCCTCTTATATTTCAGACCTTATGCCTCTCGGCCGAGGCTCGATTGGCTCGAGATGCGCAATGGGAAATAAATGGGAAGTGTTTCCATCTTCGTGCTCATCTCGGCTGTGCATCTCTCTCGACAAGGACCGCCGCACCACCCTAGCTTATCTCCCTCCCTCTCATCTCCCTCTTCGCTCCCGTAATCCTCCACGCCATTCCCCCCATCCCAACTCCACCCTCCGCAATTCCCCGGTCGCATCCCCATCGTCCTCATCTCTCCGTGGCCGGGCTTATCCAACCCCCAACCACTCTTCCTCCTTTTCGACGCCTCGAGTTCGTCCGACGTCTTCGTACACCTCTCACGCCCGTCTTTTTTCGTCGCCGATCCGGTTTCGAATCCCATGAATGCGGTGAGGCGATAGTCTCGGGTGCAAGGGGGCCGATGCTGCTGTCTGACAAGCCGCAACCCTCTCCCTTCCCCCCAGTTTTGCATTAATTGAACGGTTCTTTTCCTGCATGCCTTTTCGTTAGGACTCATCACTCCCTCTCTACCGGTCGTATTTTGTCTTGTTCCGTGGTGTATTACTTATTTAAAACGCATGTTGTCACCGAACATTTTCAGGTTATATGAATCAGGCCTTTTTCAGCTGTATGTCGTACAAAAAAAATATAATTGGCGTATCTTTTTTATCGACCACTGGTATTTATAGTATGTACCTACCGTCTCCTTTCTTTCTGCAGTTTGTCACTTTATTATTGAAGTAAGTTTCATATTAGAAATCCTAAGTTTTGTAATTACCCCTTTCCCATTAAACAAAAGAAAAGAGTTTTGGTTGGAAATCCATGACCACTGGATATCAGGATCTGAGCTCTGCAGCCTTGAAAACAAATGGTATAATGAAGTGCTCCATAAGCCGTAGCGTATTGTGTCTGTTTTACCCCGACCAAGGTTTAACTAAATTGGTTTGCGGGGTGGAGAAAATGAGCGCAAGGACCAAACACAGCCTCTCAACCATACGTATTAAAAGTTTTGGTGCTTAAAAATGTTATCAAGGAAGTTGAAATCAAGCGCATATATCGTCCTTCTTTAAAGTGGAATCGATACGGTAATGTGCATTAGGTATGAGTAATTTTAAATTATTTCAATTTTATTTTTTGTTTGGTCGATCTAAATTTCAATTTCCATTTCTATTTCATCCTTTTCGAGTGATCTTCCCTTCTCTGATGATAGTTGAATGATAGCGGAGAAAATTACCACTTGAGGTTTGAATTTTTTTCCGGGACGGCTTCTGTGTCTCTTTTTCTATCATAGAGCACATTCCTTTTTCTGTCCGAGGGGACAAAACCCAGAGGTGTTCGAGATTGATTCGTATTTGTGATCAATGACTTTACCAGTGGTAATATGGAGGAAATGCTAGTATTTTCGACTTACCAATTAGAAAATGCGGCCCTTTTGGATACCAATGCTGCCCCCAGCCATTGAATAGTCATCAGAACAATGGAATATGAGTTGGAGTGGGAGCAAAAATGATGGAAAAAGAAATGCTGAATACGACCGAATGATCTTGAAAATGTAGCTCATAACTGCATTCTTTAAAAAGCTATCGCTGTAGCTACCCCTCAAAGGGGCCGATAAAATGACCATCTGACAGAGGCGGGCTGTTCCAAAACTCATATCTTGCCGTTAGTAGAGATCCAAATGCCATTTAGTTGCTCTATATTTTTAGGTGGACCCTTAAATTTCATAAGGCCCTTCAATATTAATCATTATTTAAAATTTTAGGCCCCTTATTTACAATATCGTATCGACTGCAAGTAGAGCGATAAATAGCCTCAATGCACTTGCGAACTTCTTGATGAAATTTGTGAAGCCCAAAAAATGTTTTACTTTGGTTAGGTGGTAATAGTTAATTATGAAACTTAAAATAGCTTTTATAGTGCTTAATTTTCAAATAAGTCGATTGGTATATTTCCTATGACGCTCTTGGATTCTTTTTGTGAACTTGGTCATTTGTGATAGAGATTTGAAAGGCATTTATTTGCTTTGTACGTCCTTATTTCTATTTTGGGTATGCTTGATGCTATTCCTTGGAAGTTTTATTGGATTACCATTGTCAATGATGGATTGCAGACTTAATTTTTTGTTGAATGCAGTTTGTGAATAGTTGTCCTAGTTAAGTAATTCAGTTGTCCTAGCGAGGTAATTCATTTCATTCCAGCTTCAGCCTGTGTGATATTTTTCTTGCACAGCATCGCGATGGAGACGTCCGAGTGTTGCATTCTTATCTGCGACTTCAAATGAATGTTTCCGGTTTCACTTCCATAGTAGTCCACTTGCTCGTTTTTCGCAAGAGGTAAACGTTCTAAACTATGCATGAGATGATGGAACTCAAATGGAAAAACTCGATTTATTTTTGTATTAGTGGTTTATTCTTATTTATTTCTAACGGATTTTTTTTCTGGAGAATATTTATTTTGTATTTTTGCGTGGTATGGTTCCCCGCCGCTGCAGGCTTTCGATTTGATTCAGGCGTCTTTATTTGTTTTACTGAGACCCCTATAAGGCGCTTTTGCGCCTCACTCTCCACTCTTGTTTAATCGTCATTCGCTTCGTTTGCGATTTGTTCCCATCTTTTGAATTTATCTTTTAGCAATAATTCCTTTGACTTTCATTCAGTATATCCGGATGAATTTTTGTGCTATTTATTTTGAAAACATAGAAGTTTTTTTTATTTGTGAAGTATGATCCTAAGTGTTTAAACTGTGGGCTGCTATGTTTCCTTTTCGGGATCATCTGCCCTACTCTAGGTTCATATTTTCGTGTTTTACTTCATTAAGATATCATGATTCTGTGTCATTATTTCTTGTTCTCTGATAGTTATGCCACTTTCCTGTTCCATAAGTTGCCATGTTTTCTCGAGAGAATAGACTGGTCAAATTCGCGCAAAATATTCCTTAATTACGCGCTATTAGCAATCTGCTCAAATGAATTTTGTTTTTAATTGTAATTTAGGTGATCTCAGATGCGAAACAATTAGCCTTTGCAATTACCGCTGAAACGCCGGAGAAACCTGTCGCATAATGAGTATTATTTGACATGTTCTAGGCGACCGCGACGCTGACCGCGATTAGTAGGTGCTGCATACTTTCCCATTCTAAGTTCAAGCCTGCGTTGCTGAAGGTTTGCATCTGTGCGTTCTAAACCATTTTTTTCCATCTGCCATTAAAAATGTTTTGCCATCATAGACGACATATATTGAGGTAACTTAGCTGAATGAGGGAGCAGAGCATGTAGATAATTCAATTCTTTTTTACGCTTTTTTGAGTTATTTAACCTTTGTGGCGCCATTCTCATGTAACTAAAATGAATTGGCTTCATGTATTGCATTTAACCCAAAATTTTCTCCTGTGAAGAGCTCTATTTACCAATACGTATGTCATGATTCGTATGCTATAACAAATGTCATATCAATTTTTATCCGTACGATATACACATTACTGTATTTATCAGTATTTTAAAAATGCGGATTTTGATACGACCTTCATAGAATATATCTTCGAAACGTATTTATTGTGGCTGTCCGTCGATCAAATAAAATGAAAAGAGTGCATTTTGAATTTTTCTTGAAAAAAACGTAATTAAGTTTCTCGAACTGTTCTTCTCCACGCGTAGCTCTTTTCGAGCGATTGTTTAGCACAGGCTGCTTCCTTTCCCTCTCCAAGACGCTGCTCCGGTGAGATATTGGAAGGAGCAGATCCACATCTTCCCTAATCGCTTCTCCTTTCCGTTCTCTCGCTGCCACTAATGACTTAAACTGTTGACGCGCTTCAAAACAATACAATACCCCGTTACTCTTTCCCCCTGCTTTTAAAGTCCTATGCGCTCCATCTATCCTCGCTTTGGCCGGATGAAGTTCCGCCGTCACTCCATTGGGGGTTCGTCACCTCCCCCCCTCGCTCCCCCTGCCACCCTCCTTCCCCGCTACTCGCCCATCAATCTTTTCTCTCTCTCCCCGAACTGAGTCAGTGATCCCTCTCTTTCTTATCTTCCCCGCTCCTATTCCAACTGGCTTGCTTACTCGTATTCCGAATCCCCAAGCCGCGGACGTCGCGTCATTGGGTAGCCTCCCAAATCCCTAAATTCGGTGGCTCCCGTCGATTGTCTGTTATTTTTTGTCGGTGGACAATGAAATCGAGAGTAGAATGATTCAATTTTTAATTTAAAAAGAAAGAGTGAATTGAAGAGAAAAAAATCTGCGAGTGAAAGGTCTAAATTCGACGTTTCACGCTGCAATTTATGGTATGAGGTTGGGCGTTGTTAAAGTCTTGGTTGGCTAAAACAACGCAAGCCGGGAATGATATAAATGTTGCTCTATCTCTTGTCTTCCATCGAAGTTTGTATGATAGCCTCATAAGTTCGAGATAGCCAGTTTTGAGCTGGTACCATTATTCCGCAGTAGGTATGCAAAAAATAATTACTATTTCGATAACGAAATGGACTTTCATTCGTACGAAATTCTCTTTCTACCCGATACTCTTAAAAAATTTATATTTTCTCTCTCGCCTACATGTATTGTCACTCAGGATTTCCGCAGGTATCATTTGTTTTTATCGATTACTTGCTTTATTTGAACCCTTTTGCTGTAGCGTGGGTATAGGAGTATTGGAATTACTGCATTTCTTTCACTGTTTTCAGTTTGGTGATGGTAAATGACCAGAAAAAATGTCTTGTTTACTCTTTTGCACAAACTTAAGTGGATGTTTTTGACACTTAGCGAGTCGATGTCCACCTGCGTAGCTTTTATAGCTTGTGATTTTATAGCTTTTTAGATTGTTGAATCTCCAGAATTCGTTTGGATCCCCTTGGGCGTTTGAATAGAACTTTTTATTTTGATTCGAATTCGTAATTTAATTCATAAAAACCGATCATCAATCAACATGTGCGGAAGGTGACAGGACACCAGCCATTTATGTGGGTACGTATGTGCCAAAACTATTAAAGTGAATTGATGTTTATGCCCACGAAAAATGTGAATTATGAGTATTTTAATACAATGCATGCATGAGTAATTTAACTGCGAACTTCATAAATTTTTTTACCTTAATGCTGGAGTCAGAGTTTCAAATTCATAGCCATGATTGCTTTCACTCATGAATTTACTCTTAAGGTATGAATTCTTTCTCCGCTCTAACAGCTACTGTGGGCTCCTCTTGGAGTCCTGTGGTGGGATTCCAGAAATCCGTGTCTTCCAACTTGTTTACAGCGGAAGGTATCTCGTTCGTCTATTCGGGCCTCGTTATTACCGCGAATGCAATCGCAAATCCACGATGCATCGGTTGAAGAGTGTGCTCGTTCTGAGTCCCCCGGGAACGGAGTCAAATTAACCATCTATCTTCCTCCTCCTCAGCCATTCATCCCGCTCTGTCCTGCGCTTGTCACCTCGGCTCCTCCGCGGCGTTTGCCCAAACAAATCCCCGCCCCCCTCTCCGCCCGTCGCTCGTCTTCCTCTCATCTCCTATTCTTTCCATTCTGAAGAAGCATTTCACCGGAAGTGATGACTCCTTCGCTAACGGGGCGAACACGTCCCGACATCCAGTGGATTCCCGCCTCGCTCGGTTGGATATAGTCCGTTCCCCGCGTCCCCATCCCCTTCTTCGTTGGTTCCCATCCCTCCGCGCCGCGCCGTCCTAGAGATCCATTATTTCCCTCGCGAAAATGATCATCTCGAGGACGTCCGATCTCATAGTGTTACGTTATGTTTATAGCGAAATTTTTTCGGAGGCCTGGGGTAAGAGAACGCATCACCCTCGCTGGACTGGACCTTAACTTCAAACCGAGACGTACTGGATCTCATTTACCTAGGAAAAAAAATAGTTTTTATTCTGAGAGCGCTGTTGGGGATATTCAAATAATAATTTATATATGTACGACCAAAATTTATTTCATATTTAGTGATTAGGGTATGAGCCAACTCGAAAATTCGTCGCACGTTTTGGTTTTCAACGTAAATTTTCAGTTTTCAATCAGTATTTTATTAATAATATAAATAACTAGTATTGACGGCGATAATAGCATCTCTTTAAGTTATGGATCATATTACCTCGGTGTAGAGCAATTTCTGCATTGATGTAATTATATTATAACTGTAATGTCGGTATTTAAATCAGAGGAGCAGAAGGGTCGCTGGAGAGAAAAATGTAAATGCTGACATTTTTTAATTGCATTCATGGTTGCTCATGAATTTTATTCTTGGAATAGTAATGTATATATGCTCAAATCACGAAATTAAGGTTTCTGCCAATTCTGAGACCGAATATTTGAGAAAAGTTGACTATATAAGGAAAAGAAAAAAGGGTTTGACTTGATGTTATTGGTAATTTATGTCTTCGTTAAAGCCGTAGCTTCAAAATGAGCCCAAATTGCTTTACGCAAATAGGTTTGAGAGATGCAAGTAGTTAGGTGACGATTTTAGGTACGTTTTTAGACAAAAAAGCGTGGAATATATTTTCGCAAAATGTTTTTTGGAGAATGAATGACCCACATCTATTGTGAGTTGCGCTTCCTTTGTCCGTGTTTAGATATATAGGCTTCTTTGGTAGGAGGAAACCTCTCGTGGTAGTATTTAGTTTTTATAATTTGACGTGCACAAAAGTATTAGGAGTTCTGAGAAATGCTATTCTATCTCAGGTAGCTTAATGCATACGCTAAGTTCGTGATTGTTTTTCGGGTTCATTCCGCGTTGACTCATATTTTGTGGGCTCACATTTTTTTTCCGCAAAATATGAGTCAACGCGGAATGAACCCGAAAAACAATCACTAATTACTCACCGCGGAAGCCTCCGTAATAATTTCATACGCTAAGTTTACAGAATAGTGCCCTCCAACGAGTTATCCTCTTTTTATAACTTTCGGAAAACGTTTTTAAGGCTACAAAATTAATAAACTTATTATTTGATGATAAGAGCTAGTGGAAAACATGGTAACCGCTTTTATAAAGGAGCAAACTTTCTTTTAACCTTCTTATTTCAAACTGAACCTGGTTTCAACTCATTTGTGCCATCATGTGGATTAATGTTTCTTTGTGTGGAGAAAATTCAAGTTATCTGGACCAATTCTATAATGTTGAATATTTTTCTGATTTTCACTTGAAAATTTTACGCAAAAGACAACGAGGGTTTTAAGCTGAATTAATAGAGTAGTTTGAAATCGTCAGTAGCCTACGTTTTTTATCTAGGGATCACTTGTTCCAGGCCCTTTCCTACTTCTTAAGATACACCAACACCACTTCAAAACCGTTAACAGATCTGGCGGCCTTATCAGTTCTTCATATCGAGAACTCGGACTCCTTTAAAAACTCATCGCTTACTTACTCAATCTTCAACTTTATACCACCTTCATTCTGCCCTTTACACCTTTTAACCTTATATACTCGGCAGCCTACGTAAAATGTTAATTAAATGGTGGTACAACTAGGCTGTATCTCGGGTCGGTTTGAAATAAATACGTTTGTCACTGCACTATCTCGGTCTTCGGGGTGGAGCCGCGTCGAGTCGCCACTGTTCACATACCTGGCTGAAGTTTCGGAGGCGATGCAGCACTGTATCTTTGGGCACACCAAGCGATGAACTAAGTATGTGAACAGTGACAACTCGATACGGCTTCACCCCGAAGACGAAATAGTTCAGTGATTAATATTAACCGCGGATGCCTACCTTTTAGCATTGAGAGATATAATAGTTTCATAATGAACGTGAGCACTTTCGCGATGTTAGACCTAAATTTATTACCTAAGTTTTAGCCGCTGTTACATCGGTTGTTCGAGGTGTCACGGTGAGGCACATTGTCCTGCCGCCCACTCCTTGCAGAGATTCCTCGAACACTTACCCATATCACATACCCCCGACAAGTGAAATGTTGTAACGTTTGGATGAAGGAGTGGAATAATTACAGCGCCAGGTTTCTTTCCAACTTTTCCCTTTTCTCGCTCTCGGAGCCATCTAGAATTACCCCATGCTAAGTGGTGAAAATGACGCCAGTGGTCGCGAGGTTTTCCTTATTTTTTATGTCGTCGCCATTACCAATGGTGAGGCTTTGGAGGAAATGAAGGCAAGGTGTCAGCATGAATACTTTCATAAAGAGGTGTAAAGTATTGCACCTTAGCTGCCAAGCCTCATCGTAAAGGTGAGATCTTGTCTGTCTGTGATCCCACCTCTCATATTCGAATCAGGCGTGTGAACACGGCGTCAAATTGTAATATCGGAATGAATTTGCCTTAAACGTGGCAAAACAAATGTATCACGCCTCGTTAATTGCTACTGAATCTTTTCTCTAATATTTCTTTATCAAAATGTTTTATTTCCCGAAGCATAGTTTAAACTTGTTGTCTTTTTCCTGAACGCATTTTGCGTGAAGTGCATTTTGCAGTTATCATTTTGCGGGCCTTCCATGGCCTTGTTTATCGATGTATTTCTTGTTTTTCCCTAAATTTAATTGCGTTTTTCTTCCTATGATTGTTGATTTTTACGCACCGTTTCTTTTAAAAAGCTTAATTTTAATTCTGCATTTATGCTTTTTTCGTAACGCATGGATGATCCATTCATCCTTTCATAAGTTGATCATCCTATTAATTACCTTCATGAACCTACCATTCTCATGGGCCATATGGAGCGTACCATGTCTTTGTTGGTATTTAGAAATGGCCCTTAATATTTAGAACAGGGATTTCACTGTTTACAAATATATATATTTCTGTGGCGTTGTTTATAATTACACTTTATCCATTGCAACTCCCCGTGAAACTATTGAAATGTCCCTGATTTTCGTATCGTAAAGGAATTGCCAAATTTCATTTTTAATCATGTATATCATATTCTTACCGCCATCCTTTGAGTTCAATAACAGTATGATTTCTCTCTAGGCATTAGCGGCCTGTCTTACCAGCTGCATGTGTCAAACTTGGGTCAGTCTTAATACCCATTTGAGTCTATTAAAATTTAGCCTCTGTGCGAGTTAATTTTCGTGCGTATTGTCGGTATCAATTGTTTCATTGGAACGTTTTGACCTTCCATCTTGCCTGCATTGTACGTGAATGGGAATGAGCATCCCAAAACATTGGAACAGAAATTTATTTCCCAAGAATTCAATTTGAATTGCTATTTCAGGCGCTAATGTTCCAAAGGACTCCTCACGAAGTTTTTGTTGCCATCTGCGTTTGCTCCGACAAGAGACGAGCCGACATCGGGAGCGCTGCGTCGAACTTTGGCGTTGTGTCTTATTAAATTTTCATAAGTGGCGAAAGGGAGCCGTTCGTCACGAGCGGAAAAAATTCTTACTGTTGGGAGGGCATATCGCACACGTATTACGTCATCGGATCTCAAATCAAATTTCTCTGCGGGCGACGCAAAAAGTTAAATATACGAACGAGAAGGAAGTATTAAAATCTAACGGATATAAGGCTTTTTGCTCGGTTGTCGAGGAGCGATGACAAAAAAAAGAGGCCATGCAAATCGTCATCCATCAATAAAAATGCGGACGGCTCAAGTAGGGGAAATGGTACACGATTGAATGGTGTTTGCTTAATTTTTTTGTCACTATTTTTTCCAAGATGTTTCGGGAGCCTTGTTATTTAGCTAAGGACATGAAGCTTGCTTTTTGCCCTTTTGAATAAGAAATTTGTCCAGGAAAAGAAAAATAACGTAGGTCGATCGTGCTATCTTTCTCATGAATTAAATATCAATTAAATAGCCTTGGTTTTTCAAGTGGCGATGTATAATAATAAACATGGGAAAGTTGCATGACATTTCCAAATTTCCGTTTTGCATGCCGCTTTAATTTCTGCGACTCTCTTGCCACTGCTGCCGTTCGCGTAATTTGAGTATGTCTGGCTTCTCATCTTTACCATTGGAAAGTTTCTTTTGTGTCAAGTGCTAAAATGTTTGTGGTAAATCCCTTTTAAGTTTTAAAATTTCACGATGAATTTTTTGTGACCATCTATTAAAGGTCTCCCGCTAATTAATACATTTTAGAGTCATAACTTAATGAACGCCTAGTTTTATGTCGTTGCTAAAGCAAACACATTTTCTGACAAGTATATTATACAGTTGGGTGTGTGTATTCCCTCATTTGCACTTCTGGATTTTTGACACTCTTAATTTGAACGAGGTGCGATTTGTGACGACTCTGGCCTGAGAACATTTTTAGGGAGACTGTTGTCAGCTAGCGTAGGTGACGGGACGAAGTAAAAGTGGGAAACGGTATCATGAACATATTCCTTCTGTGCTCCGGACATCACCCTTTATAATGAACGAAATGGTTAAATTTTCTTCGTTAAAACTTTCGCGGGTACTTGTCATGTTAGTTAAAAAAAAACTTTTGGGCCATGTCGCCGCGTCAATTTTCGGGTGACCCAAACGTTTCCCGACCGATGCTGCTGCTGGTCGCATTTTCAAGGGAATATTTTCAAACGCGGTGACATAGCCCAGAAGATTTTTTAAACTATCATGGTTATATTTTATCCATATATACAACCTTGTAATGGAATTCCTCGTAACCGAGCCAGAGTTTTAATTTTTTAAGCAAAGTTTTTAAAACTTATGGTAGAGTTTCTTTTGCATAATGTACTGATATCTGCATGGTATTCCGTGAAGTCTTCCAATTAATATGATGAATTACCAAGATTGAAAACCTTTGGTTTGGACCACCATGAATGGATGTTCACCGTCATTTTTTGTAGAACCTAATGTCTTGTAAGGCTCTTCATCTAGGGCTGGGTGATAATGGAAAATCACTCTCTATCATAAAACGATTTTTTTTAATAATCGATAATTGCAGATTACTATAACTATATGGGATGATAACTATTAATATAGTAGGATTAAAATATTACTATATATCTCACCAAAAAAGTCATCTCACAATAAAATACGATAAAACATCAAAATACATCGGATTATATGGGATCATATATATGGGAGTTGTATCGGATATTTTTCGACAGTTTGATTTTTTATCGGGCTATATATCACTCTTTTTTATCGGGCGAACATTTATCGAGGATATCGGACCCCCGATATGTTTAAGTATCGTGGTAAGTTCCGATATTTTCTGTCCTGCAGGGTTGGCGAACCATTTTGTGTGTGCCAAAGTGTATGAAATAAAATAATACTCGCTCGACTCGCGTGCCAAACCATTGCCCTTACCGCACTCCTAGCTCCGTTGGTTCACACCCCACCTTTAGACATTTCTATACTCTCTAATATGTGTTTTTTTTTTCAAACAACAGGGAGCCGAACAAAAGACCGCACCCTATGTCTCTCAACTGCGAGGATTTGATCTGCTCTCATGGAGGATTGCGGTATGACCCTTGTTCTCGTTTGGCAGAATGCACACCCAAGGAAACAAAGCAAGATGACATCTCCCTCAATGTCCCTTCTGTGGACGTGGAGGCGGACTCAAGGTAAGATATACTGACGGAGAATAAACATGGAGTACCTTTAGACTTCTTCCCCATGTGATCATCGATCACAAGTTATCACATGCTTCAGAGATTAAGATTGAATGTAATGTTTCCAGGTTTATTTATTATATATAATTTAATATATTGTTTTTATGGGAATAGCGTCTGATGTTTTGACTTGCGGAATGCGGAAAAAAATACATAAATAAATAGGGATCTTAATTAGTTGTTTTCTATGAGTCTTATTTTTTTAAATTAAGGAATCTCAGGGTTGTGACACTATTGTTACCCATTTATAATGGTAATTTTTGCTAGAAGATATTTTGAGTGGTGCAGTTTGAAGTAAGGACGTACATAGACAGGTGTCGTATTGTAGAATATTCTTTAGACCTGAGTTTTTTAGCGAAAAAAATCACGAGCTTGTAGCATTAATCTCCTATTGAATGTGCAATGATCAATGTAGTCGAACATCGAAAATTTAATTTTTACACTTTAGTTTTCCGATTTTTATATTATTGATCCGTCGAATACATTTGAAATGTCTCCCGCGGAATATTGAAGGTTCGCGAAAAGGGGCGTGGCCCCTAATACGTCTCACAAAGTCGTTCTAAGTGGGCATCAGAGTAGGCACTCTAATTTCAATCCGGTCCTTCTTTCGTGCGATAGTGAGACGATATCTTGACTAATGTAAGAGGCCAGTTAGAGAAGGAGAAATGAACTTATCATTCAAGCGCATGGCAATCTTCAATAATTGCACTTAATTAATGATTTTTGAAAAATAATATTTTTTTGCATATTCTCGTGTGGATGATATTGTGCCATCTGGCGTCTGATGGATAATTGAACCATGAGTCAAACAGCTGATATGTTATGATCCATGGGGGCCTTAGATTATTAAAAAATCGAAGCATGTACGATTGGTTTTAGAAAATAGTTGATCAAGTACCATGAATTGCCATTATCGTGAGCAACTTTGTAAATATTTGGCATGTCTTTTGTGGTATGCCCGTAGGCTTAAAATAGTTTTTAACAACTTTTATCCCAATTCTTAGGATTCGAACTTTAATATCTAGTCGTACTGCTACAGGTAACCATGATGGTTCGGTTTTTCGGCCCATTTAGGCTGGTCGGTGAGTATATTTTATTCTCGATGGACCGAAAAAACTTCTGCTTGGAGACTTGACACCAGACCATATATTTGCGGTTTCCTCGTCTGCCGAAGCAGCCTCCCTGTCTAGCGGTAAATCGGCCCAAATGAATGAAAAAGGGAGAAAAAAACTAGAAATGTCGAAACATCCTGCTCCCATTTCGCTGACTGAATATCTTAAATCACGCCAGGAAGATTTCTCGTCTTGCGGCCTCCTAATAGTTGGCAATGATTGGCCATTCAGGACCTCCGTGGAAGAGAGCAGACAATGGCGTAGTGAGGCATTTCAATTGCAGTTTGCACATTGTCTGCGCGTCGCGTGTAATTTATTTGCAGTAGTCGCAGAAATGAGGCGTGAAACTTCGGCAGAGGGGCCATCAATCAACTCCCCCGTCTTGGCTCTTCCTATTCCCTCTCCCCCCACCCTTCCCCTGCTCCCTTCCATTCCCCCACCCCCTTAATCCAAACCACTCGTTCCATTTCCCTCCCTTCCATTGCAAGTCCGTTCTTGACCCCTGTCCTCCGCATTCTCCTCGATGCATCCCTATGCGGTAGGTGGATATTTGGAGGAGGCGAATGGCTGCTGAGATCATTTGCACCGCGAAAGGAAGTGGGGGAGAGAAATACGGTGTCGGCATTGGCCTACTCATCCCTCTCCCTTGGCTGTTCTTTTTTGTTGACGTATTAATGGTTTCAAACTTATTTTATCATCTTGAAATTTTATGGGTATACAAGGTAGACCTTGGCTAACATTAGCCTGTATCGCAAATTTCAAAAAAATTATCTTGGTATTCCTCATATATAAATATTTTATATTTACGCAATTTCGTCGAAAAATGATGCGTGGTGTTGCTCATAGAAAAAATACAATAGCAAGTCACTAGCACTAAATTAAAACACTTATAAAGAAACACACGCGGAAAATAGTTTCCGTAGCTTTCGAAGCCATTAGCTTCTTTCTCAACGCCCACAGACGTACCGAATGCATAATACGAGTCCCGAGTTCTTCTGTGGAATTTTAGACGTCTTTAATATACAAGATAATGTTGGCAAATGCGTTAGACCGTGAAAGTTTCAAGACAATAATATAAGTTTTACGGGAGTAATGCATCGTCAAAAAGAGCAAATTATTACCGGTAAAGAGGGAGTGATGCGTCCCTTAACGTCTTACCGTCAGAGTGCTGTACTTGAAGTGTTCTTCACCTAGGACTCGATAGGGAATGGGCAGTCTCTGAAAAAATAACGTCACCGATGGGATATGAACCAATGCCCACGGTTTGGGAAGGTATCACTCTAGCCATCGCTGCAACCCGATCCTGCCATTTATATAGGTTTCAAATTTTCCTATCCCCTAGGCCCCTGTAGTGGCGGTTTCCCATGTAAAACATTAACCACATTTCATTTCATATAATGAGAATAAATGTTCTGGATTGATTGATGTTTCGAATTTTATTTCCACTAATGTTGCCGATCATATTAGATATCAACTTCTTAAAATAGAACTTCACCTGCGGAAAATTATCCTCCTTGTTCTTGGCATAATCGCTTGGATCGTATGGTTTCTATGATTCAAAACTTTCTTTCCCAGTAATCCCGAATAAGCGAATATCGGTTTGAATTTTACAGAAGAGGATCATTAAGTCGGTCCTCAGGTGTGTTGTCACCAACTTATTTTAAATGGGTTTACTCGCGTCGCTAACAAGCTATTCGAATTTCTCTGAGAAATAAATTATAATTAGCGCTGTTAAATTCAATTAATAACCAAAATTTATATTCCTCAGATGTGAATTATCAAATTCATAACTTTTCAGTGCCATTCCTTGAAATTGCATGTTATTTACTATAAAATATTGGTAGAAAATGGACGTTGTACACTCATCGCCAAGCTGTGAATATTTGTGAACACCGAATAAAAAGCGACCGAGTGGCATCAGAAATGAACCTCTGTGGAATTTAATGGGGCCTCGTCTATGTAGTCCCCGTGGTAGTCATACTCTGCCGTAGGTTTCCGATTACTCCGGCAGAATGCAGTCTCTTCGCCCATTTCTCTATCAAAAGCGTGGATTAGGATATAAATCTCTCGCAGCCGACCGATTGTAGCCTATAATGGAAGCCATTTCACAGGGCTTTAACAATGACCGACATGGTGTGGCGGGAACTCTCATTCCAGGTCACTGTGATCAACGGTGTGACGGTCAACGTGTTAAAATTGATTATTTTTTTAATGAATTTTTAAGTTTCCCCTTGTGCAATAGAATAGAATCCAAAAATCCTGGGGAACCCTAATCGTTTATTTGCTGCGGAGGGGAATTTTTTGAACAGCAAACTCTGTAGACCTTAGAAATTAAAGTTATGGTTGATATATCCTTAGGAAATTTGATGAAAAAATTCCCCTATATTAGTGCTTGCCAGATCAGTATTTGTTAGGAAACGCGAATTCTATGCATGCGATGTGTTCTTTAATTCTGAATCTGGTTGATAGTTTAAATTCGGGCTTCTCATCTTTTATTCTATCTATATCTTCAGGGCCCGAGTTCAAATCCGAGCGAAGGTGGAGCGAGGATTTCCGCGGGGACTTATGTTGAACGACATTACACAAATGCCGTTTTCTCTCTATTACATTGCTGTCAAAAACGGTAGCTTAATAGCTCAAATGATCTCATCTATTGGTCGCCTCCATCAACTGATCAACTAACCATTTAGATTTTACCCTCGAATAAATGTTTGGAAAATATCATGTATTTTCCTCCTTCAATTCCTACTTGTTGTGACATGTTTCTGCGAAAATACTTTTATTTAGCGAATTTTTAGTGAGCACGCGAAGACGCTGTGATTGATGTCTTATGTCAATGCAAATTAGCTATTTTTTTGTGTGGGCTAAGTCAAGTTTTCAAAATTTTACCTAATTTTTTTACTAAGCAACCTCTTATTTTTTTGTTATTTTCAATCTCCAGCGATGCTATCATCAGTTTTCTACTTTAGTTTTTGGCACCTCTGTATTTGCGTAGGCGAAGAGGGCGTTTGGGGTCATGCTGCATTCCACTCCTTACCTGGTCCGCTGGACGCGTCATGTGGGGATCGGATTTTTTTTTTTGTATTTATGCCCCCGCCCTTTGGATTGCTGTCACTATTCATCAGTTCCGGTGCTTCCATCAGCCTTCAGTGTCTCCCCTAATATGCGAAGATTCGCCGGCGACGACCTCGCTGTCCTGCCCGGTGCTCACCCCGCCCCCTTGGTGTTACTTTCGGAAAATAGTGGGGGAGCACAGCCTCAGACACTGCTCCCTTTCTCCTCCACTGACGTCTGATTAATTGGGATCGATCTTTCTGCCATCTTCCGGCCACTGCAGTCTCCATCCCTTCCCTTCCCCCCTGCTGCTTCGTAAGGACTACTCAGGATGACGTCACGTGATGGTCGGGGAAATATCTAAGTCTTTATCTGCTTTCCTCATCCCTTTCTCCACTCTTTCGCTTGTCCATGAATCCGTTTCAAGTCCTCTTTCTCCAGTGTGTCCTTGTGAAATTTTCGTCCTAGTATCTCCAGCGATGGAGTCATTGGGAGTGGTGACCAAATCTACCGGTGGTGTTGAAATTGGGTATTTTTTACTTTGCTTGCGTCCCAAATTAGGTTAAACAAACGAGCGTTTCACTGTGTTAATTATGTTTCCTATCGGTTAATATTTGCCAAGGCAGTTGACTATTTTCATTAAACGAATTGATTACCGAATTGGCGCTTAAGTCGTAGATTTTATTCTGTTGATTCTGGAAGGGTTATTGTGACTTGCTTTGTTTTAAAGTCGAAGGTTTACTACGATTGATGCTACTCATACTTGTACTGCAATTTCAAAATATTAACTTCTATTATTTCATTTTTAGGTGTCAAAGATATCCATTGACCGACTACAGGCTTCAGTCATTAAGCAATCCTTGGCTATGTAGCCTCCCCCAAGATTAGCTGTACAGCCGAAATCGGAGGTTCTTCTGCAAATTTTTGTGAATGCCACGTAATACTTTGTTTATGTCAGTCGTATGCTTATTTTTTATAGAAAATTATCGTTTACTGGGGAAAGTACTATTTTCGTCATCTCATTTGGTATCAAACGTTAACATTGTATGATCATTTCTCCGTCCGTTGTAAATTTTATTACCTCTCATCTCCCAAATTCTTACCTCACTCTCTCCATCCATCCATCATCCTCTGTGGACGAGTTCTGTGTCCACTGCCAGATATATCGTCGCCAATGACCCGTGGCTTCCTGTCCCTTGGGTTTGTCACAAACCTGGCCACTCCCCTCTGTCCGTCGCACTGATCATTGACCGGTCACTGGGAGTCCTTGCTCGACTCTCTCTCAGCTAGTGTTTTGACGGACGTATCGACCGCATCCTTCATCCCCTTGAGTTATTGGTGTTGTTGACTGACGTTTCGATCTATATTGTTGCCGTTTTAACGTTGAGGTGCTCGTAGTATCCCTCTTTGATCGATGGCTAAGTATATGGTTAACAGGATTCTATCTCGTGGTCATGCCGAGGGTGTGGGACGTGTGGTCGTAGTGAAATGGAGGGATGCTTTGTCACCGAATGTAATATTGTTTTATCGCAAAATTTAGTCTCCCTTGGTCGACTGATGGGTGATAAGTAAGCAGATGATGTTTGAAAGGGTTAAAGAGAGGTTGCACGTGTTGCAATTCAGAGCAGAAGGTAATGTACCGGAAAAATGGAGGCTTAAAGAGGAATAATTGGGCGTTGGATAGCTAATGAAATCACTTGGATAGGTTAAAACCGAATAAGTTCATTCAGAGAGTTTTTGTTTGGCCTTATTCTTTCAAAATTGAGATCTCCTCTTTTCACCATTGTGGGAATATCTTTACCGGGCAATCAGTCGAGCAGGTTGCTATGTTTTCTCGCCTAGTGGTCATTTTCTCACACCTTAAGATTTTTTGTCTGGAATTGACTAATCACAAGTATTTTTTGTCATCCGCCGTAGTTAAATCCAATGCTGTTTAAAAAATATTTGAACTTAAAACTCACCCGAGGAAGGGAACTAACTATTCCTTGGAGAAGCCTTATTACGTAGTCGAAACCTTAAGCGGCATACTTTAGGAAGAAACCGGCAATAAGAAGAAAGAAAGCGGCATACTTTAGAAAAATTCATCCTTAAATATTTAAAATATGGTTCCAGTTCTGACGTGAAATATCTATAGATAAAAACCAGTAGTTAGACCGCACAGTAGCCACACTCCTGGCCGGCAACATCTAGTTCTGCGTTCACATCCCGATTCCTATCTACACTCCTCGCAGGTACTCTTTTTAAGACTCAAGCAGTTCAATGGTTACGCTTTGCTTCCCGCTGGCTCACTCATTGTTTCTCTTCATTCCAAAATGAGCTCGAGTCCTTGCAAAAAATGAGGGCCAGCCGTAACTCATTTGGCGAACTTTGGCCATTTAATCTATTTAATGAGCGCCCACGGAAGCCAAGGAGTCCCATAATGACATATAATTTCCAGCTTGAGCCGCGGGCCAATTCCGTAATTATAGATGGGAATGCCAAAGCCTGACCCTATAAATTGTATCAATGAATCAAATGGATGGAAAAAGTACTTACGGGCTCGGGCAAATTGAATCAAAATTACGTTGGCATTTTTGCCCCCACAAATTTATTTTCCCAGAAAATGCCGCCTTTTCATGCCCAAATTACCCATTTCATGTTGTAAATAATTAGTGAAGGTGAGTATTTGCTTGTCAATGTTGTGTAATCATTTCAGCCAAATACCCAGCATATTTCGGTAGTTAACATTAGGAGTACAGATTATTTTATATCCTTCATAGCTCTTCTTTATAGGCGATATCATAGATCAAAGACTTGAGTTGTCATAAATGACCTTTGGGAGGTTTGGGCCATTCCATCCTAGAAATATTATAATTGTACCAAGTAAAAATTTCTCTCGAATTATTTCAATTGTTTATCAAACGAGTTCTATTTTGGATTAGCCATTGGTTGAGGTGACCACTTTTTTGTGACTATGGGCATTTTTTTGTGGTAATAGACTTTATTCTCTTTAAGTCTCAAAGTAAGATTTACGACATTTTTCGAAGCATTTTTCTTGAAGGAGGGAAGACTACGTCCCTGAACAAAGCCACAGATGTGTGAAATTGACGAATTTTATGGTAGGGTGTCCTTTCCCTGGGTCACTTCGAGGATTTTTGTTTCGGGGTATCCGAGAGCTTCACTCGAAATTTGAACCCGGGACTCTTCCCGCTATCCACCCACTAGGCCACCACACTCCCATAATATGGGCTCGTTCACCATTACAGTAAAGCATATAGAGTACATCGTCAGTTTTCAGTCAGAACTTTGACCTTAGCGTTTGCTAATGACAGTTTTGTCATTATGTTCTTTTCATCCTTTATTGTGGCGGTCATCCGTTTAAAACCTTGTCGGGGATTTTAGTTATGTGAATAAATACCAAACTCTTTCAATCCCAATCGAAAATACTTGAGGAAGTATTTTCGTTTGGGATCGAAACAGTTGAACAAAGTTTTACCTGAGTATATTATTTAATAGCAATAATATCACTTACTCAGCTGTTCAACCCAAAGGTTGGAAGAGGGTACATCTTACTCCTTTCAAAACTACAGGCGAGTGAAGTCCACACAATCAAGGTCCTTACCTTTTTATTAGTCTCCTTAGACCAGTTTCTTTCTGCGAGGAGTTTTCTCTTGGGCATCCGGAGACTAAATGCGGGATTTGAGCGCGGAACTCTAGGGTCAGTAGCCAAGCGCTCTCCCCACTCGGCCACCACAAAATATCTCCTGAAATTAGCTTTACATTTTCCTTTTTATCAGGCTAGTTATTTTTAGAGCTTGTGGCGAATTGGCTATTTTGTCGAAAATTCATGGATTTTTCTATCCTACTTATAAGAGAGAGGAGATAAAAACAAGTCGTAGGTGAATACTATAGTATTTATGTACGTTATTTGGTCCTTTGATCATCCGTGATAGTAACCGTCAACTGTCAAATGTAGGTGGGCGATTGTATTAAATAGTGAAAATTTATTCTAAGACTTTTCTTTATTTCTTGAAACTGTCTATCAACGAAGATAAATCTGATATTATTAATTTAAAGATGAATTTTGAGAGTAACTAACTACTTCCTTGATAATTATTTAACTCTATACGAGGCTTGTTTTTGATTTGGCGGTCATACTACGGAAGCTAGTTCGGAAATTCGAAGGTGTTCTCTTCAGACTTATTTAATTAAAAGTTTATATTATTTATTAATTATATTATAAATATTTAAAAGTTATTATCAAATTATTTAGTATTCATCGGCATTTTTTGTTTTATCACCGTCCTAGGTTTCTGCGGATGACCGTATTTACTATACCATAAGGTCATCTATTCCTCCGTCATAACCATCCCATCGACCGTTGAAAGCACGGTGAATTATTTTAATAAATAGTGTTTTTGAACACTTATTATATTATTATATGCTATGAACCATTTTCACAAAATTCAGTTTGAGTCTGTTGATTTGAATGAAAAGTATCCAATAAAATAATGGTAGAGTTGTTCCACATCCGAAAAAGTGGGTAGTTTTATTTTATGGAATATAATGAATTTTTAGGGTTGCTCCACATCTGAGAAACCCGTGAAAATCAAGGGCTTTTATTTTCTAGGGATTCGTGGATTGTTACGGAAAATGACAAAATAAGTCAGGAAAAATCGTTTTTGCTGTGCAAGTGAAATTTTTCCTCGTTCTCTTTTGCTGATTGTGAAATATATCTGAAAATCTCATTCCCAGCATCTATTCAAGTGGTGCTCCTTAGGAGTTAAGTACCTTTTTATACCATGAACTGGCATCATTTGTTTTAATATTTTTATTTTACTTCATGCAATCACATTTTTCTCCAGTACAGATGAGTATTGCGTTTAAGATATATAAGCAGGACGTCTGGAAAGTCCGAGTATGCCTGTAAATCTCACAACGTCAGGGAATTACCGTTAAATATTTGTAAGTCCAACCTGTGTAAGTATAATGTGAAAACGCTTACATTTTACTTTCCGTTCGGCTGGTTTTTTGAGCTGGCAGGCAAATTACGGAAGTTAGTTCGGAACTTCGCGGCTGTTCTCATTGCCTCGGCTCTCCAGCAGGGATAATTAATTTTCGCATTTTCGGCGTGGCCATGCAGGCGGGCGACCCCTTCCGCGCGCACCGGTTCGATCCCCTTATCCGGCCGCCGCATCCGACGGAGACTTTGTGGAGAATTTCAATTCCGTCCCGAGATGTTTGGTTCCACACCCCCTATCAACTCCCGCCCCTACGGAATGAGCGTATCGGGTGTTTTTGCCACCGTCACTCGCTACCTTCCCCCTTTCCCGTAGAACACCATGCAGCCAATCGGGAATAATTGCCTAACGGAGTTTTGAGAGAGCAATCCCTTGAGATTGGTCCTTTTTGTCGTCACGCCTCCGGTAGAGGGGGCTGGGAGCCGGAGTTTGGTTCCCATGTGTTGTCCGCGCGCGGTTCAATATCCATTTTACTCCTCCCCTTCTCTTCTTCTTCCGCGAGAACCTCTGCGCCCATCTCCTATAAATCTGATACCTTGGCGTGTTTCAGCAGGGAGTTCTGTTGTGGCCGGACCGCGAGATGAATGAAACTTGGGATGCAACCGCTTGTCTGCAGTTCCATTGTCTGCCTCCGGTGGCGTCCATCCTCATAAATCTGCCTCGAGCGCGCTATATTTGTTTTTTATTCCTCCCCATTCCTATCGATTAACTCGTTTTGCGAAATATCGTGATGAAACAGTCCAGGAATTTATTTTATAAATATTTTTCAACGGTTTCATGCATATAGGATATTATAAATAAGCACAAGAGTGTAAATCGGCTTCTGCGAATGGAAATAAGATTAACATGGCGAAATCACGTGATGGTTCTGAAGGTCTCACTGGCTGAATGCGATGATGGCATTAGTTTTAATGTTGTTAATTTCTATTTGAAATATCATTTTCATTAAATTTAATACTCATTTCTAAGGAAAATTATCTGGATTTTAATAAAATATATTTATGAGTGTTAACTTAGCGGTATTCATTTCCCACAATAATACGAAAGTTGGGAATGCATTGTTGCCTCTGATTTTGTTTGCTGCTCATACATTATGCGATGCTTTATATGTATTTCCTCCGAGCGGTTTATCTTTGTCATTTGCATTTCAATAAAGAGTGCTTAGCTCGCAGTGGCTAACATAGTAATCATACTTTTGGACATGTATATTACAACGGACCTCTTTAATTGCTTAAGCTGTTTAAACAATTTAAATAACAGATGGAATATAAAATATTAATTTGCACTGTCATTATCATTTGTGGTCTTGAATAAAATAAATAACAGGAGGCCCTTTAATCATAATGGCCCTTTTTATTTAATTTAATTTTTTAATTAATATTCACCAAACAGAACGATGGAACATACATCGGGGGCAAAAACAAAGGGCAATGGTATATCACAAACATCCATGTCCTGGATACTGACCTGTCACACAGGCGGGACTCAAACCCGCGACCTTCGGCTTGGCAGGCAAGAATTGTACCCCGCCGCCACCGAGGCCGATGTGAATTATTGGTAGCAATATCCTTAAACCAATCATCTTAAGGTGGCAATCACTTTATTTATCATAAAATTTCGAAACATATCATTTATGCATTTCTGATTTTTCCATCATGTTTTTTGTTTTGCATCTTGATTTCGAAGGATGTCACATGTAAAAGTATATTTTTTTGAATGATCTTACGAATAAAATGCATAATTGAGAAGGTATTATTTCAAATCGTGTTGTTACATGGTTTCATCATTAATTGGAGTTTCATGTTCGAATCGATTTTAATTCGGTACGAGTAATGAATCCTTATTTTCCTCTATATCCGTTCAACCACGAGTGTAATATATTCTTACGCTGATCTACAGCTCAATTTGTAAACTTTGCTTGTTTTTGTATCTTGATATCGTAAAGGTGTCACATGCGAAAGTATGATTTTGTTAACGATATTACGAATTTGTATAATTGAGTAGGTATTAAATCTTGTTGTTACTGGGAAAAATCCTTAATTTCCAGTCGAGTGATTTAGCCAGTAAAGCTACCGAGGCCGTGGATATCCTGGTCATGGCGAATAATTTTTTTTCTGTAGATTTTTCGCACAATTTGTGCATTGCGGGTGGCTCCCGGAAAAGTTATCACCGTGGCTAGTTCCGGTATACTTAAAATTTGAACATCCTAAATTGGAGTTGGAGTTCGAATCGATTTTAATTTAGTGCAAGTAATGAATCCACATTTTCCTCTCCATTCGTAATGCGTGTAATATTTCCTGGGCGCTCTGGCTTCTTGTCCCCTTGACCCTCTGTCGCGGCACTCTCTCCCCCGTCGACCCTTGCATCCACTCCCTCCCCATTATCTTCCTCTCTCCTCCCCCGCCTTCCCCCGCATCCGTGCTCGGCGTCACGTGCAAACCCGTCTCCGAAGCCTCGATGCCGAGCACGTGCGAATTTCTTGCTCCCTGGCCTCGCCAGCACTGGTGCCCCCATCCCTTCCCCCGCCGTTGCTTATCTCAAATGGGAAGGATCTCTCCTTCGGCTCCTCATATCTCTCGCCAGTCCGTCTCCCGGTCGCGTCTCTGCGGCCCCTTGGCCTCCTCAAAGTTCTGCCTCGCATCCGCCGATACCAGCAGGAACTAGACGCCCCTTTCTCTTCTAGCTATTCTCTTGAGGACGAAGAGCGAAACTTCCACCACTCCTTTTCAATCTTGTCTTACTATACGTTATTTTGTGTCATCACATGGTCAAGTATATATATATTTTTGTCTTTTTTTATTACTTTACAAAACAGAGGTATCATAAAAGGATGATGCGGTTTCAGTAATTCGTAGGAAGATAGTAAGGAAATCCAGGTCTCACCCTTTCGATGTTTTCTTGTGGGGGTACATCAAAAGCGTTGTTTATTGGCATAAAAATTTGCGACCTAAACCATTTAATGATTAGGATAAATGAAGCAATGACAACCATTAACTTTATTAATTATGTAAAAAAACTCTTGGAGACGACTATTTCGAGAATAAAAAAATGGAACTGTAAGTAATTGTGTTTTCCTTCAGAACATGTTCAAAATCGCGCCAAACCTTTCATGATAACCATAGAATGATGAAATAAATTTTGGTCCAGCTAAGCCTCTGTAATTGGCTTGAAGTCTGGTGGCTCGTTACATTCTTCAAGTGGCTTCGGTCATTTTTTTACTGTAAAAACGTGTTATAAAATTTTTTTAGCTGTAGTCGCTGTTCTTTCGTGATATTTTCTGTGAGGAAGGGATCCGATACAATTAGTCTGCCCAGAAGGTTAAGCTGACAACATCGTTAGACATGGAAAGCGAAAACTTGAGGAGGTGATGGAGATCTAGTACTTGGGTAGCGGAGTGATCGGCGATGGACGAAGCATAAAATAATTAATAAAATAATATATCTGAAGATGGACTACTTCAAAGAGAAAAATCGACTTACAGCGGAGAATATGAACTATGGAGTTGGTGGTAAATGATTAGCTAATAGTGAAATTGAATGTAGAACTGCATCAAAGCAATCTCCTGATTCCTTCTGAGTGTTGATGATTTCTGTATTCGTTGAATGTGATAATTTTGGAACAAAATAATGCGTCATTGGCTGAAGTCATACTGTTTCACCGCTAATTTTAGATTGTAATGACATAGAATAGAAACAATTCTCTTTCCTAAGCACGATTTTCACGAAAATGATACTTTTTTCTTGAATCTGTAAATTTATAAATTTTACCTAAATTAATTATCGATTGTGAAAAAAGCTCAACTGTGGGAATCAGGAGCGATTAAACATTTAAAAACATAATGAAAACTTGAGGAGTTTTAGTTCTTGACGGAATTAGCTCTGATGTTGTATAAGTTACATCAGGTGTTCCACAAGGAAGCGTAATCGGCCCCCTGTTGTTCATTATATACATTAACGATCTCTGCTCCCGCATTAACAGTAAAATACGTTTATTTGCTGACGACGCTGTCATCTATCGCGAAATTAGTGATCACTCTGACTATGGAAATCTATCATCGGACTTAAACAACGTTCATTTGTGGAGTCAAGAGTGGGGACTCGAACTTAATCTGAGCAAATGCATGGCGGTACATTTTTTGCGGAATTCGTCCAACACTAACAATGTTTATGCAGTGGATGGCATTAACATAAAGGCAACAGACGAAGTGAAGTACCTGGGAGTTACGATAACCTCAAACCTCACGTGGGGAACACATATAAAGAATATCTGCGGCATAGCCCTGAAGAAATTAGGATTCGTCAAGCGTATTGTGGGAAGATTTTCGGATGAGAAAGTAAAAGAAAGGTGCTATTTCGCTCTCGTCCGACCGCACCTTGAATATGCAGCGAGTGTATGGGATCCAGTGCAGAAAGACTCAATCCGCGAACTGAATAAGATACAAAGGAAGGCTGCGCGTTTCGTCAAAAACCGCTACGGGGGTACAGACAGTGTTACCCAGATGTTAAGCGAATTAGGCTGGGAGCCGTTGGAGACTCGGAGGCTGCGCGCTAGGCTTAGATTGCTTGAATAATTAAGAATGGATATCTTTAAGAGCGACACAGAGAACATAATCTTAGAGCCACACTATATTTCCGGGTCCGAAAGAAGCGATAAATTAAGAGAGATGTTTTGCCGAACGGATAGATATGGGAATTCGTTTTTCCCCCGAACAATAAAGGACTTTAATAAACGCTTGGCCCAACCTCGTTAGAGCACTTCTTTTTTTTCTAATAGCTGTAAACGGCTGGTGTCCTAACACCCCCTGCCACACGCCTTTTAGGCGGCTTGCGGGGTATTATGTAGATGTAGATAAGTAGTAATTTACCGCGAGGCTGTTCTACGAGAGAGAAAAACATTGATCCTACGAATGACCAATCTTGGGTGATTCTCTTCTTATGAGATTGGCTGTGTCTTCGAAGCTCATATGTATGAACTAGAGCCCTCCTGCTCCTCCCAAGTCTATCCATTTCTGTCTTGACCAATGGCCCTACCTTATTAAATTTGTAATTTGGCATAGATTGTCCTCAATACTTAGCCGATTTCGTCCTTTTTTTGCCAATAGTTAGTGTGGGAAGTTAGTGAGCAGCATTAATACGTCTACTAAGTGATTTCGTCCAGGATTTTATCGGAAAATATATTGTAATAATATTCGTTTTATTTTCATATCATGACTTTCGACTAGTTTTCTCTTTTTTGGCGTAATTAAATTCATATTTTATTCCGGGTTCTAGGTTTTAGAAATAATGAAGCCATGCCATTTTAAGTTCCCCTTGTTAAGTAGGTAGGCCCTAGTGTGAGATTTTGTTTCTAGAAACAATGAATCACCCCGTAATTCACCTCCGCTATGAATCGCTGGTGGCAATGACAATAAAAAAGGATTATTATTTTTCAATAGAATATGATATATCGGAAAATATTGTGGTGATATATCTCAACTAAAATGAGCTCATTGCTTTCTTGAGTTCTTGTATGGGGTTTCCCAGAAAAGGAATTCATAATAATTTCCATAAAATATTTGTTATCATTATTCGTGTGTTCTTGTTGTCTCGTGTTCGAATTATACTTATGCATTTTAAATCTTGGAATCATTTTGTCTCGGTGACAATGCGACGGCGCAATGCAACGCACATTCTTCCAGTTCTTCTTTCCAATCCATTAATATTTATAATTTGCTTTCGGTCTTGCCCTTTAATTGCGGCTACATGAGCGCGGCACGACATCAATCGGACGAAATGAAAATCGCCTCTCAGGCGTTGGCCGCTTAAGGAGAGAAGTCGGCTGAATATCGGAGCGAGAGAGAGAGAAAGAACGCGTCTCCCAAAGCATACCTCTCGATTAAGTATTTCTCTCCCGCCTCCGTCACCAATTTGTCGAAGGAGGTCCTTTTATGAGGAGTTTGTCGCTCTCACCGCTCGTCGGGATGAGCGCGTTCTTCCACCTCCCCGCTATAGAGAGAGCATACCGCGCACTATTTATGGAAGGATTTCCTAGCTCTCCGTCGCGGCGTGAACTTGATGTTTTTACGTGCTCCCATCTTCGGCGGCCGGTTAGCACGCGAGCGATCGGTGCTCTTGCCTTGGGGAGAGTACGGCACCTTGGCTGAGTGAGGAGGGCGGGGTCGGTGGCGCTCTGTGGCAACAAACCCATTGTTTCCGTTTTAGAGAAGAGATCGCGGAATGCATTATTTAATACCTTCCCCATTCGCCCCTAAAACCTTAAACGCCCTCCTCACGGTCGTATTTCGCGCCCCGAGTTTTATGAGCAAACGCAATATTTACAATGCTTGATTGTTCTCTCTCTCTCTTTTTCTGACGTGTGATTAAATTGCGTGCCTCATGTCGCCACGCGTCGATCGCTTTGTCCATAAAATTATCAATGGTGGGGTAACGATCACGTGAAAGCGTGCGTGTCGGAGGTGTGTTTGTTGATCGGTCTCCGTTTAGCTCGCTCCGATGGAATTTTTTCTCGGCTAATTGTTGCTCTGCCGGGGTCGTTTCCAGCTCTTTTTCTGCTCTCTTAGAGTGCCGTGTAGAGATAATAGGCGTCGGGCAATTCTCTTGCTTCAAAATTGCGGAGAGCTGATTGCTTAGAAATTATGTATTATAAGGGAGTCGCGGTGCATTGTTATATACGTCTTTATCACCCAAGTCTTTTGCTGAGGTGGGAAAAAGTGGTGGCTCTCTCGGTTATGCTTGAATGGGCGTCGCGAATGGTTGAGATAGCTGTTGCTTCTGCTGCTGTTTTAAATTTTAGTCTTCAAAATTTGCTAGAATATATGTCCAGAGCCCAATTGCTTTACGGATGTGGCATTAGCGTTGTCGAAAGTCTTTTCTCAATGGCGATGAGTTGGAATGGGTGACACGACTGAAGCAGAGAGCTGGATTTGATTTTTAATGATATCTGATGTGTACGCGTGCGTGTAATATTAGGTGATATCTATGTAGAGCTTATTCGAAAATTTTTTTCGTGAATATCAAGTTTAAAATAGAAATAGTCATTCAAAAAATAGAAATAAATTTAAATAGAAATAGTCATTTATGGAAAATAGATATTGTGGGTTCTTGTAGTGGATATATTCATGAGTGTATGACTAAGTTTTTGTAATTAGAGATTGAAGTTGTTCATATAGAATGTTCATATAGGTGAATTGCTCTGACTATGGCCGCCAGAGTTGATGGGGATAGAGTATAGGGATGGAGTGAGTTCATAGTACGTGTGTTTGGCGTAAACAGACAGGGTAAAGTTATTGTTTATTAAGTTGTTAAAAATATAGTATTTACGCAAAATTAATAGTGGTTGTAAGAATACCCTTACCGTAGTCGAGGAAATTATTTCAATGAATTATTTCAATTTTTCCTTATGATTAATATTGATGTCAGCGACATTACAATGACCTTGCAGTTAAAGAAAACAAATGGGTGATACCGTTGTTCCTGCTATTGTTTTAGTATTTGAGAAACTGTATTCCAAACAATTTGGTGCTATATCTGACCCCTTAAGTATTACTGGTGATTATTGGCAACTTTACGAAGCTACAGAATGGAGGTAGAATTCATCAAATGTCAAACTGAAGACTCTGGGAATGGACCTTGGGAATACTCCTATCGTAAAGGCCGTTTTACACGGGGCACGGAATAGGGTAGTTTCCTTCATCAAAGAAAACGAAATGCATTGATTGCGATTCGTTGCCCACCATTAGTGTATTCATAATATACAAATTATTTCGTTTTAGAAATACTGGTTTAGACGAATGGCAATGGTCCATTTTTATCCTCGTTTGAAAAGGGCCAGATTGGCGCCCATGCGATGCCACTCCACGTGACGTCACAGGGACCTAGTTTCTATAGGAGAAGATAGGAGTTATACATCGTCTGAGATTACCAATGCATGCATGAGGCGCAGAGCTCAGGGAAACATGTCTTAATAATCACCTATTAAAACTGGCTAAGGTCGGAAAGTTTTCTTCGTTTGATAAGGTATTAATAAACCTTTTTTAAGCCAAGCGGTACCAGACAGCAAGGTACTCAGCTACCCTCTAGCATCCTGCGTCCTATCAGCGCTCAGAGCCTCGATCAAGGTCACCTCACAAGGCGGGAGGGGGAACCAGAAATACGTCACACGGAGAGATTTCCTTACCCGTCGCGTTTTCGCGCGATTGAAAATTTTCACTTTTCATTTAATCGCGAAAAATAGATATCGTCATTTAAAAATCTAAAAGCGTGAAATACGTACTCCAGGAGTAATAATCTTCCGATATAGGCAATAAAAAAATAATAGGAAACCACCCTATTGCGCTGGTTAGAGCTTCATTAATTTCTAAAATGGCGTGGAATTGCGCGAATGCATGAACGAAATTAGAACAGGGGCTATTTTGCCGTCTCGCATCCACGCATTCTCGCATGTGTTCTAGCACTTCACCGCTTTACACGACGCAATTTTGATTGCGCCTTCGCACGTACGTCGCGCAATTCCCTGTTCCGTGTAAAACGGCCTTAATAAATGCAAGTGGTGGAACAACTAGGTATTATTATTTCCGTGACGAAATATTTGTGCAGGTTGAAAGGATGTTTAAAAGGAAAGGAGTGTTTATTTTGTGCGGAGACGCAGGCAATATGTGGAGCATATCTAAAAATATGTGTTTTAATAAATAAGGTATGCTGTCACGTGATAAATGTACCAAGGAAAGGATGAGTCCCAGTTTGATGCAGGTAAGATTTTGTATGCGATATTTGAGAATAATTTTCGCGGAGAATAGTATCTTAGAAGATAACAAAGAATTGGTAATTCTGCAATTATAAAGTGTCTAATAGCGGAAATTATGTAAGACGTGAGATTTACAATACTTGGTTTTAGATACTGGCCATTTAATGGAAGGGTGAGATTCATTATTATGGATATGTTTTACATAATTGGGTGCGTGAATACGCCGTTGAACGATGAAGAACTTGGTAGATTTGGATACTGTCTGAATTCGTCAAGAATATATAAGAAGAAAAACTGAAGTTGACTGACTTGGAAGCCTAAGATGGTAGCAGGTGGTAAAAATTTAGAGATATGGCGGATTTTAGTGAGCTAGCTTGTTGTGATGGTTAGGAATATCACTGTGACACCGCTATTTAAAGAAGAATATGTGAGGGATACCCTCACATTTTACTGGCCGTTCTAAACTACTTTATGGAAACACAACTGGCATTATTAATTAGCATTAGTTATGTCAGTCAGTCGTAGGATTTCCATAATATTTTCGCACCGATGGTGATTTGATCTGTTGGGTTCACTTTGACGGAAGTGTGGATGGCATTTGAATGTCCTTACTTAGAAGTGGATGGCGTCACTTGAGTAGCTGGGTTCGACGCAAATACCAAATTTCATTTCTTTTTATATTTTATGGTACCTTGACCTTTCGTTCTATTTTTATCATGAATTTCATGTGTCAGCTCTCTTAGTATGTTTTTTTCAAAATGTATAATTTTTGCAAGGAAAGGTTTTCAGGCTCTCAGATATCCGTTAGATCTGACAGAAATTAATGATATTTAATAACATGACTTTTACCTGTGTAGTCTACCTTAGGTTTTCCCATCATAACTTGCAGGGTATCATGTAAATATTATTTATGTAGACTTTTTATTTTTATTGTTATTGCCATGCTTGCACACTGTAGCATTTTTTTAACTAAACATTAATCTTGTAATTTGGGTATACAATTTTTACATGGATATCCATTCGGGCGCCTTAAGGACCCATTGAAATATTCTGTATTTTAGATGGTGTTAAAAAGTTATAATAAATAATTCGGAAAACTTTGTTTCTTAATAAAATCGTGGGGAGCGTAATGTGATAAAAATTTTGAAAATTTCCTGAAAAAGTTATTTCGTTTTTTGTTGGAACTTCCTGTAAGTTTTCCCGTCTCTGCTTCTTAGTTTACTTTCAGAAAATCGAACGGAAGTTCACGCGCAGATCCTCACTGCGGTGGAATAGGAGATAGTTAGCTTTCCCCCGTTAGTTAGCTTGCAGGATATCATGTCAATTTTGCTAATGTGTTGGTTTTATTTTTTATTGACATTGCCATGCTAGGACACTACATCATTTTCATATTTAATCAAAACATTTATGTTGTTGTTGGGGTATACAATTTTTACGTGGAGAACCAAACGCGAGTTAAAGGTCCCATTGAAATATTCTGGATTTAAGATGGAATTCACAAAAATATAATGCAAAAAGCCTGATGGTTTAATGAATCGTCTGGAGCGTAATATGACAAATATTTTGTAATTTTCTCGAAAAAGTTATTTCGTTTTTCGTTGGAAGTTCCAGTAAGTTTTCCCGTGCCTGCCTTTTAGTTGGTTTTCAGGATATCGTATGGATGTTCCCTTCCTGGAATGATGAGTACGCGCAGATCCCCACTGCGGTGGAAAAGAGGAAGGTGTGGGGAAGTGGGGTTGGTGCGCGGGTGCCGTGGTTCCCATCGCGCCCCTCGACCGTCGCCGCCGCAGCAAAAAGTTGTTTTCCAGCAGGAGCGGCGGCAGGCAGGCCCTTCCCCCCCACCCTTTCACAATCCCGCACTCCCCGTTTCTCTCCCACCCACCCGCCCATCGCGCCTAATTCCAAAACCTTAAAATCCATCGCATCCGACGCGGAAGTTTTTTTTTTCTTCCTTTCGCCGCGCGTTGATCACGGCGGCGTGTGAAAAATGGTGGCCGGCGAAAAGCCCGAGGGCCGCTCTTATACTCATCTGTTTGCGCCTTGCGCAAATGCGATATTCTTGTGGACCTACGTTCGTGTAAAGGGTAGATGTGCTGCTATGGCAAAAGTTTTGACCCTAAATAAGAACTTTTTCATGAGGGGTCATGAGGAGCTAGCCCTTGAACGCACGTGTTTGCTCGAATTTATTTCGGTCTGAGATATTGGCGTTTTTCTCGCCTTCAGTTAGAGAACTTACTCACTGATTAAACTTCTGAAGAAAAGTTTTCAAAAAATTGAATTCCAGAAAAATGTATATGACGGTACTAATATGGATCTTGTTATCGCTTTCAGTTACGCTACTTCTTCGCGGCCCACCCTCTTTTCTACCATGGTTGACTCCCAGCTAAATGTGCCATTTCTTCGTGGAACTGAGAAATGCATGAAAGATTCCGCAAGAGATAAAAATTTATTTTTAACTTGGAAGCTATGTCAACTCAGAATCTCTGTCAGTCGCGCACAGTGGTTTGAGGTGCCCTTTTCCTCAGACTAAAGTTGACTTTTCGAATTCGAAAAAACTGTTCCAAAAATAGTTTAGTGGAACATAAGATTCATTTCTTGAAGCCTTATGTCTTCCTTCACTGCCCACTCTGGTTTTCAGTGGAAGTTTTGTGAAATTTCTCTCTTTTTTACCGGTTTTTTAACTTTAAATTAATGTCGTTTGTTCCAATTCTAAAACGCTTTATAAGTATTTTGATCAACTTTACTTCTCAGCGATCTATTGACCTCATTTCTTATGGTAGTAGTCCGTCTTGGCCCTTAGAAGTATGAGGTAAAAAATTATGTGACAAATTAATATTTTTATAAACTAAGAGCGGTTACTAAAGCGGAGACTAAATTACCACGGTCTACCACCGCGCACTAATATGATACAATGTAAAGAAATACTATCTCTGAATATGTTTTGAATTAATCATCTGATTTTTCTTGCTTTTACTTTTGAAGTATGAAGCTTTTCATTGATTGACTATTGCCAATTCTCTACTTTTTTTGCATATCATCGACTACTTATTAGGAGTCATATTTTTCATGTTTTTCATAGCGACTCATCGTCTGTTATTGGTCATTCACCGCCTCAGTATAAAGTCGTATTACTTCTCATTGTCAGACATTTTTTGTTAATCGTTGCCTAAAAATGGTGGAGTGCTTAAATAAGGGTTGAATGAAACGGGCGTCGTCTCCTAATCCTCCAATAAAATGGTAATGTGATGCCATGGCGCAGTCCGCTCGTCGAATTAATTTAACGGTTTCGCTTCAAAATTTAAGCCGCGTCATTGGGCATCTCTTGCTGACCCCTCGCGCGGAGGGGTCGCCCTAATGCATCTCATCCGAGTGCATTCCCGTCGCATGTGTTGCTTCCGCATTATTGACTCTTTTGTCTCGTCCGCCGTCGCAGCTGCACAAAAAAGCCAATTGTTTGGGGGCGCGGTGGTGCAACCGCTGCGCCGTCGGTGCACCGCTTGACGTTCTGGTGCAGCCGATCACCCCATCCCCAGTCCATAGTGTGCACATCCGCAGCCATTGCATTGGAAATGCATGATCTTGCATCGGAAGTGAGGTGCCAGGATTCAGGCATTTGGGCATCACGTTTCCGGAGAAGGCTCACTCTCTCAGTGATTAAGCTCTAAGGCTAGTTTGATTAGGTGAGGGTGGAATTCATAGCGGGATAAGCCACCGTTGTGTGACCCTCACATATGATGGGTATAGAGTCATTTCCCTGGCCCACCTAACATTTGGAGGATTTAGTTTGACGGTGTCGGAGGGCTTCGACTGGGATTTGTTACCGATATAGCCTTCGAACTGTAGCCCAGTGCTTCACTCATTTGGCCAACACACTTATCGCTAATAATATCATCATATTATTGAACATAATATTGAATCGTTCGCCATTTTTTAAGCATCGATAATGCTCGAGTTTGATCAATTAAGTGACCTTCATATTTTCCGCTTTTCGATCCTACGCCTACATGAAGAGTTATTCGTAGCCGATAAATCGACCTTACCCTTCTCAGATAAGTTAGTGAAATCAAGAGCTCCTGCTGAGCTGGTCACTGCTATTTAGCAGCTCCTCTCTTCTCGCATCGTTTTCGCGTGGATCTTTTTTGTTTTTACTCATGTGAGTGATTCCTTTCCTTAATGAACAGTTCTCCCTGATCGAGTGAATGAACCGGAACACTAATGACGTCAACAACTCATGAAAAGTTGGCGGCAACTTGAGCGTTAGTTTATTATATACTTATAAGAGACTGGCTGAAGAAGGAAGATTTCTTTTTTTTCTCAGTAGCTTATCTATCTTTTAAACTACCTATTTGTTTAATTGATTTGCGATTCAGAGTCTAATTGAACGTACCCATTTTTTTTGGTAATTTTTTGGTAATCCTAGGATCGTGGTCTATTTTACTGGGGAAAGATCATATTCCTCAAGCAGGACCGCAAACACAATCCCCCGTATCCGAATGCACTCACCGCATGGCGTCTGCTACTCGTGGATTATTTTTGCGCGTCTGAAATTTCATCCGACTTCGAAAAGTCTGGTGATTTTAATTTTATAAATTTGATATTGTACTCCCATTTCTCAATTACCGCTCTTAAAAGTATACCGAAATTTGGTTGCTGATTATAGTAGCAGTATTAAAGACATGATGTAATTGTTTATTAGGTGCTTGGGAAGAAGATGCTTCTGCCTGAACACGGGGTAAATGCGGAATTTATTTTGCGTGCATGCAATTATGAATGTGAATGTGAATTTTCCGATTTGAATAGTTATTGACTACAAAGCTTTATTTCCTCTAAAATTTAAATTTTATTTCGACAGGTTTAAACACCTCAGCGTTGAAATAAAAGGAAGGTTGCGGAGGGTACAATAGCTTCGTTATTTATGATACCAATATACTGCTCCGTCGTACAACGCCTGTTACGCTTGAATTTACTATTTTTTAAGCACGATTATTATTATTATTAAATAATTAGTTACAAGCCGACCATGAAGTCGGGTGGTAACATAAAGTTATTACACAATAATATACATAAACCAAAATGCAAAACAAAATACTTAGTGCCACAAAATTTTTAAAAAGCCCTCAACAAAATCATTTTTACACAATACATGTCCCCGTATACCTAGCACAAAATCAGCAAAAATACAATACATATCTACATTTACATTGCCCTCAAAATCCATTTTTACACAATAATATACTAAGACCAAAGAAAAAAATACAAGAAACAAAAAATTTTAAAAATATACAATTACAAAGCCCTTAAAATTCAATTTTATCCATCCTTTTGGTAAATATAGAGGCGTGAGTTGGAAATGGCTCAGAAAAAATTTCTTCGGGTAAGCCATTCCAATCCTCTATCCCCCGATGTAGGAAGGAAAATTTTAGTCTATCTGTCAGCTGCCTTGGGGCCTTAATCTTATAATTATGATCCCTCCTCCCTAGATAACTTGGTCCTTTTAACCGCTTCGTTGGCTCCCTCCACGCAGGATCACCACTGTAAGTTTTAAATACACACTTCAAGCGTGCTTTCTTCCTCCTTGATTCGAAAGAATTCCATCCCAGCGTTTTTAACATATCCGTGACGCTTGCCTTCCTTCTGAAATTTCCCAAAACAAATCTAGCTGCTAATCGCTGAACTTTTGCTAATTGCTTGATCTCACGATTCAAATGAGGATCCCATACTGATGCCCCGTATTCTAGAATGGGCCTAACAAACGTTTTATACGCGAATTCCTTTGTTTTTTTTACAGCTTTTTCCAAGGGTCATCATCAAAAAACGTAACGCCCTGAAAGCTTTGGTCGCAGTTTTTTCGATATGAGTTCCCCATTGCAAATCCCAGCTTAATGTTACTGCTAGGTAATTACAACATTTGGTTTCTGACAGTAAGTCACCCATAATATGGTAATCATTTTGTACACAACTCCTACCTTTCCGAAATCTAATTAGATTAGTTTTGCTGGCATTGATGATCATTTTATTTTCTTTAGACCATTTATCCAAATTATTTAGGTCATTTTGTAAGATGATACAATCATCTACTTTGTCTATGACTCTATAAATAATGCAATCATCTGCAAACATTCTAATTGTGCTCTTTATATTCCCACTAATATCATTTACGTAGATAATAAATAGCAAAGGACCTAGCACACTTCCTTGCGGTACCCCTGAAGTACTTCATTTAGATTAGATAACTTTTGAAGTGGAAAATAATTTTAGGCTTCATTTTGTGGAAGTTCGATATATCCATGATAGAAACTACAAATAGTAATTTCCGCTCTTTAATTCAAAACTCAACTACCGACCATGGTTTCAACATATCATATCAATTTCATTTCTGAAGCGTTAATATTCCAAGTATAAATTAATACACGTATATTTTTATCAATCTCTTTATTTATACAACTGAAGGCTGTTACATCTAAGGTTATTTCTTCTGTTCGTAATTCTAGGGTGGCTCTTATTTGGGAGTACGAGTGGACTGTCCTAAAAGAATTCTATTCGGTCAACAAGGAGATAATCGTTACCGTTGAAACTGATGAGACTGAACCTGTAGAGATTGCCGCTAAGCCTGAGAAGGAGCCTGAAGAAGAGCCCATGGAGGTAGTGCAGGAAGAGACTGCGCCATCCGAAGCAGATGCCGTGCCCACCGGAGTGGCGGCAGTGGATGAGGTGTCGTCGGCTCGGGTGCCGGACGCCGTCGCTGATGCCGCAGGCAGCGGTGATCATAAGGACTCCGAATCTGCGGAGGCGACTTCGACGTCAGTCCCGGATGCGGCTCCCGTCCAAGGTTTGGAAAAGACTGCAGACGCCAAGACTCTGAACGGAAAATCGTCCCGCATCGTCAAAATTGATCCATGTGAGTGTTCCATTTTTTTTCTTTTGAGAATGTGCTTGATTGTGCAATATGAATTGGTGGTATTCCGCTGTGCGTGGCGATAGCAATTTATTGTGGAGTGTAACGTTTCTATCGTATAATTATTATTTTGTGTTGATGAACCGCTTAATATTCGCAAATTCACGGAGTACTTGTTTAAATTTATTCATCGTTTATTTTCCCTCCCACGAGTTCCAATGAAGCTACTGTCTCGGTGGAAAAGATGGAATCTGATCAAATCGTGTTTTCTAAGGAGGAGATCATTGTTTTTTGATTTTGGAAAAGTTGGAGAATCTTTCTTTTATAACTATTTGAGTAGTTTTTCTTAGGTAAATGGCAATCAAGGTCATGGAGAGGATAGTGGTCTGCGCATTGATCTGGAAAGCCCAAGTTGCGTGGTTCGATTCTGGAACCAAGGGAATTTTAGCATTGCAGTTAATGTGAATGTCATCGCCTTTCCCCCGTCATCATCATCATCATTACTAGTGAACAATCCTAAGATTGGTTTGACGCAGCTCTCCATTCCTCTCTCCCATCCGCTAGCCTTTTCATAGCGACGTATTTATTCTCTTTACATCCTTTATAGCCTTCTTCCCCGCCACCTGTCCTACGATTGTTGTCATTAGGCCATCATATCTGATAATGTGTTAACTAAGTTGACCCGTCTTCTGCTTAAGGTTTTTAGGAGACTTCTATCTTCTCCCACTCTTCTTAGCCCTTCCTCGTTACTTGCACCGTCGATTCATTTTATCTTCATCATTATTCACCTTTCCTTTCACTCGGTAGAATTGAAACATGACATATTCCGCTAAGTACAGCTTCAGTGCCTCTATAGAGTACTCCACTGGCGATCGCTTCTTTCAAGCCCATTCTCCTTCCCGTTGCTTGGTGGACTGCAAGGTTCGACACCTAGCGCCGTGAACCTCGGAGAAATTGGCACGGAGAATTATGGAACTTGGATAGTGTAGCGGTCTGTGCTGTCTCCTAGAAGGCCGAAGGTGCTTGGTTCCATTCCCGCTTATGGCTAATTTTTCTCAAGGCAATTAATTTTTATGTCTGTGTCAAGCGTCAAGTTCGATTGTATCACTTTTACCATAGAGTAAGAATATACTTACTCTATGCTTTTACGGACCATGGTTTCAGTGAATAGTGTCATCATCAAGATGTGTTATCCATCGATATTTTTCGTTACCGAGAATTTTTCCAGTTCCTTAAAGGAGTAGAGACTATACGCTGTCCTTCACGTTCGTCCCCCTCACATCGAGACCATATCCTGCCGTACCCTTCCCCCTCCTCTCATCAAGTGGGCTCCGCTCCCCTGCGTCTAACCTTCTCAGTCCTGAGTCCGCGCTAATGTCACCCATTTCCCTAATGGCGTTCATTAAAGAAGTAGTCTTATCCTTCTCTTCATTTACCCCCGCCCTCCACCCTTCTCCAAGATTCCACCGCCGCATCCCTGTCCCCTCATTGTAGGGGATCCGTCTCCCCACACCCTCCAACTCCTCCCCCGGGCCCTAATGTCCATCCTTCCAAGCATCCCTTGCTCCCACCCCCAATGTGTGCACCGCTGTCCCCTCCCTCTGTATCTCATCTCAAAGGGTAATTTAAAACGGTTTCCACTTCCTTGAGATTTTCTCTATGCAATTATTCTAATGAAGAGGGCCATTTGTGCTTCCAAGGTGGTGGTTATTACGTCAGTGTTGATCAAAACTTATTACTTTCCTTTGCCGTCGAGGTATGCCGCTGTCGTCAGGTGATTATCAATACTAGTATGCCTTAATACAGAAATCTGCCGTTGATTTATCGTGGCTAAATTTGGACTGGCCCTTTTAAGATTTTTCTATATGCCTTAAGTCGCTGTAGGTAATGATCAAAATCGGGAATTTTACGAGAAATGCTTAGTGTAAAAAGCAGTGTTCTTGATGTTAAAAAGTTGTTTTTTGTGTAAACGACTGATTTTCGAACTTAGGGTAAAATATCTAAAAACGTAAGCTGTGCCTTTTCGTCATATTCCATGTGTATACGTTGAACATTTTCGTTGACGTTGAGTTGAAACTCGTTAATGGATACCTAATGACTCGAGTGAAGGCAAGCATATCCTCATTGCTCCACAGTGAGTAAAAAGAGGAACAGGATTTTCGTAAGGTTACGGATCCCTGTATTAACGTGATTTAAAAATATTATTTTCAAATTTTTGTGCTTAGAGATAACTGGGAACAATAAAAACTAGATAAAAAGGTCGGACGAAATGTTATTGCTTAACGTTACAGGAGGAATTTAATAGGTTGAACTTTCTTCTCCATACTAATTTCAAGTTAATTTTTTTGCCGACGCTTAATTTTTCTTATAATATTTTATCGTCGAAATTTTAATATTATGATAATACCATGTACCTCATCACAAGAGCACTCTATGATTCATGGTAGTCACATGCATTTGGAGCCTAAAATTCTGTACTCTCGTCTTCCTGTAATTTGTTCGTTTCCTGACGACTTACTTGACCGAGATAAGATTCAATTTCGAGTATTCAAACCAAACGTACTTGGAAACAATGTCGAAGCAATTCAATCGTTGGAGCATATGGTGAGTAAAAAGTAGACGCTAAATTTATTCCAAGTCTTTCAAGTTAGACGTATTACCTTTGTAAAAAAATGAACTTCAGATTCGAGTACATCAGAGCCACCCGGTTTTGTATTTGTTTCACTTGTTATTTATCTTCACTTTTTTCGTGGTCCTTCTCAAGATTCTTTCGTGTCTAACGGGGTGATTAATGTCACTGGAGACCTGCTTGATGTGTGCGAGGGCCGCTGGTGCACTATGGGCCATGAAATCCCCCATCAGGGTAGGGGGCCGATGGTGATGGAGACGCAGAGCGAAATCGTTATGAATGATCGGGTCACTTCCAACCCAATTTGGCAGGTGCTTGTGTGCGCGCCGGGTGCGACACCTACCCGCGGCCGTCATGGTGGCTTTGCTCCGACGGTGGCGGCTCCTCACCATTGCCCCGCGTCACCCGTTCGCCCTCGTTCGGGCGTCGGCATCTTTTGAAAGGTGCGCAAACCCGGTGATCGCCTCCTCACGCCCCACCCAACCCTCGCCCATCTTCAAGTCCATTGTGAGTCCGCCGCGTTGAGAATCGAGTCTCCTTCTATAGGACGCTCCCCGGTTATTATATTGCCCACTTAGAAACTGGATTCCTTCCATGTTTAATCTGATGCATCACACCTTTTCCACCAGTTGTATTTTGTCTTATTTCGTGACGAATTCCTCGCTTGAAGCTGGGGTCATAGCCTTTAAGTTACAGATTAGATTCTATGTAAAGTAAGTCTTCGACTATATATTCCCATATCTCAAATTAAAAAAATGTATCTAAGAAGATACTGAGGTAAAACTTCTTAATTCGAGACACAGGCAACTGTTGACAAGGGTCTACTCTATGTACCATGAAAATGCTTAAGGGATAGTATAAGGTTTAAACGAGGGATATATCGGGAAAAAAGATAGGTGGACGGTGAGGCATGCGTCCTGTTAAGACATTAATGCCAGTAGTCATGCTCTCCGGATTTCCTGCTGCTTCGTAAAAATTGTGTGGGTAAAACATTTTATTTGAATGTGTCTCTTTCCCTGTTGGCTGCCTCATTTCTTCAGAAGCTATATGCAATGCTTACGTATGTTATCTCCTCCTGTCAATTTTCCGAATGCCAGAAAAATTAAATTTTTACCAAATGCGGCCTATAAATAAAAGCAGGATACGGAGTATGATGGGTATCACTGTCTGCTGTTTATCATTGACTTAGGGATAATTCTGAGGAGTTAACACCCTTATCGTATTTTTTAACATGAATTATTTTGTTGAATATTAACATTTGATAACGCATCACCGAAAATTGTCGACATCTAATTGTTAGTTTGTAAGATTGATATGCCTCGGGGTTTTACTGTGAAATCCATGTTGTACTCGAAAACTGATGGCACGATGTGTTTAGTTCGTCATTTCCATCTCCTATATCAGAAAGTTTAGTCACGAAATTATAATTGGCGCGATGATACTATCCGGTGAAGATATCCCCTCAAATACTAAAAGCGGCAAAAATTTATTGGCCCTTCATCAGAGTTCATAAAGGCCAGGGAAATTAGATTATGGTCGGGGAAAAACTCCAGAGGCGCAGCTAAGAGATGAAAATCTCGGTTATACATGCGGAGTGTCGCTTTGTTTGAGTGGTGAGGTGGGCGTAGTGTCGTCGTTCTGGCTGGGCGGCTCAGGGTAGTTCCATCTTGGCTCAACTTGATTTTTTTTCTAATTCTACTATTTCAAGCATTTATTGTTCAGCATACCTTGCTGCATTTTCACATAAAAATCATTCACTCGACTGCTTTGTCGTTGATGTAAATCCGGGGAATTTTTAAACATTGAGACCGGAAATCAGGGAAAATGCAGGGAAATTTTACATGAAAATCTGGTGTGAACCCTGTTCATGGATGGCTCGCACAAACGTGCTAGGTAATGGTAAAAATGAAGTTATTAGGAAATAGTGAAGGACCTAGGCCAATGGAACATGAATAATTTTACTGAAGGACTCAGCAGTGAAAAAAAGAAATAGGATCTTCCAGACTTTAGTTTGTGCATTTAGAAAAGAGAAAACAAGGCATTAAATATTCAGACAGGCTAATTGTACATGATAGAAATCAACATGTGGAGAGCGGACAGAGTAACTTCAAAAATGAAATTATCCTCTGATGTAATTATGGACTTTTCCGGATTTTAGATTGCCTCAAAATAAAATTTTAAAATAAAGTTATTTGACATGAATGATATGAGTGGATTATATGGATTGGGATTATTATTTTAATGTTGTAGTAAACATGTAAGCTTTACAGTAACATTCTATTATGAAATGGTATTGCAATTACCATTAATTAAAGTTATATTTTTCAAATATTTTTTGTACATTTTAATTTTAATTTCATTTACGGTATAACAATTAATTATAAACTCCAGTTTGTCATTCCATATGTATTATCGGAATGGGTTGGTGGAGGATTTTCAACGATTATAAGTTCCTTCAGGCCTCGATGGATTTTGTTTTTAGGGTGATGAAATGATATTTGTTTCAAGGAATCGTCGGATTGTGGCGTGATGTCGGTGTGCCACGGGGGAGGGCGAAAGTGGGGAATGGAGGTGAGTTGTGTAGTTGAGCAGTCGTCTTTGTCTCTCCCGTTTCCAAGTACTACCTCCCCCTCCTCCCTCAGAAAGCGTTTTCACGGGTCGCATTCGTTGACCTCTCGCCGTCACAGAGACACGCAGCAGGCGCCATACGATTTGCTTACCTGCGTCAACTCCAGCCGCTTCGTCGTTCAAATATTGTCCTTACGGACGAGGGCCATTGTATGGAGATTCACGTCGTCGCATGACCTCTTGGTTTCGTTGTAATGGCGCGGTATTACAACGGAACCCTCTCCCGACCACTCTTTTGTGTTCTTAATCTTTTTTTCCTCTGAGTTTAAACGGTGGAGATTGAGGGTGATGTGCCTTGTTTATTATTCTTCATGCGTATTAACGAATTATATGATCGCTCTAATGACTGAAGACGCTCTCATGCGTAGTATTGTGAAACGCTCTTTGAATCTTAGTCAAAGGCGTCATTGAAGTTGAGTTTCGTAAGATAGCGTTGTCTTTGAATGATCTTGCTAAGATGCTGGAAGCTTCAGCAATATCTTTAAAATGACATTGTTTGAGAGTTATCACTGTTTTTCTATAATGAATCATTGGATACCTTATTTTTTTTAGACCTTTAAAAAAATATAGGTTGTAATTAGTTACGATTAGATTTTTTTATTTATTTGAATTATTTTGGAGGAGGCTGGCCCTTTGAAGTAAAAGTTCGCTAAGTGGCTTAGTTTTTAATATATATTTTTCTTTGCACAACCCACAATTACCCAATACAGACTGTTGAACCATCTCAAATTTACGGCATGGAGAAACTTAATTTCTCTGGGCCACCTCGCATTTTGAGGATTTTTGCTGGCGGTGACTGAAGGCTTCACTCAAGATTTGAGACCTGTTATTAATATCCTGTAATTTACACAGCTGTGTAGAAACCTATGTTCTATTGAAAAGCCGGGCAAGACATTCCTTCTTGAAGTGGATATTGGCCCTTTAGTTGGGTTGCACCCTCTTTATGTTGGTTATAGCGAGTTATAGGGACATTTCTTTAATTTGAAAACATGGGCGTACCCAGCGAGGGGCAGGAGGGGGCAGCTGCCCCCTTTAGAAGCAAAAATCGCAAATGTCTTTCAGGAAAATAATAATTTTTGAAGCAAATAATTTAAAAAACTAATAAATAGCTGTTACAATTTCTTTAAAATATTGATTTCATTCACCTTTTCCATGCTTGAATCTTACCTACAACTTGAACAACCATGGCTTGCCCCCCCCCCTAGTTTTGGTTCTGGGTACGCCCTTGTTTGAAAATTTACTTGGACGATTGTGTCGGTAATTATTCCCGGAATGCCTTTTTTGTAAAGTGAAAAATTTTTCCATCTCCTCTCCATTTATTAGAAATGGTTCCTGGTCTTTTTTCATCCACTGCTTTTTGCGTTGAACATAATGTCGTGTGTAGGGGTAGCACTTTGTTGGTTTGTTGCTACTTGTGTTCTCCGTCAGCAAAAGAGCGTAGGAATTCCTTCCTAATTGCGTTTTGGCGTTCCTATTAGCTGTCCCGTGTCGCGCCGACTCATCCGCAAGGCGGTCGCGACAAGTGCTGAGTTAGACACAATCGTGGAATGACAAAGTCAGCCCTTCTACGTCTCGTCCGTGAACTCTCTTCCCTCGATTTTGAACTATTGCGCTGAGGCATTGGGTCTTAAATATTGAATAAAAAAATCACCTTTTGTGATGCGTGAGCGACAACTTGGTGGGGTGGACACAAAAAATGTCGGGTTTATCGGCAAGGAACCCCGATATTCGTGTCGCATCCCAAAGTCGGTGGTGAGAGCTAACCTCACTTCCTCCTGCATAGTAGCTATTGTCGAATCTATTGACATGGAAGCGTAACCTTTGGTTGCCCTCCCAGAAAGCCTTCTCCCGTATCCCATTCTTCTGCCGCGCCCCTTCCATTGTTTTCCAAGTTTCACTCCTCTACTATGTCGACAAGGGTCGCATCCGACCCGCATACATGCCGTGGAGAATCTCTGTGGGCCCGACCCCTTCTTGTCCCTGCTACTGTACATATCCTTACGCTCATAGTGAATATAAGCAGATCGAACAAGATGCATGAGTAGAGGCCAATAGCAGACAATGAGATAAAATTGAAACCACCTACTCTAATATTATTAATCAACTCAAGGGTGGAACCGTGCTAGAGGTAACATAATCGCAGACAAATTTTTGTATAGTCCATAGGCATTTTTATTAATCGTAGCAGCTTTCGGCAAATCATCTATCCCATGGTTATCATAATATAGTTTCCCGTAATCTGGATAGGTTAGTAAAGATTGTGGTCCAATATTACTGTGGTGAAAAAGGTAAATTAATTTTATGGGTGGAGTTAAATTGAAGTCCTATACTCATTATTCTTAAATTTTATGGAAGTCGATTTTTCGATCGGAATGAGCTTCATACAAAAAACATTGGATGGAATCATCGAATCGGTGATCTTCCCAGATTCTGTAGAGGATTATGTGAACTGGAATTTATCATTTCAATGGTATTCGCTTACGCAGATGCCTTTTACTATCGCTCTTTTACTATATTTCCTCCGGAGCTCCTGGTATACAAGGCTGCGTACAAGCCAAAAGCTGAGGATAAAAATAAAACCCCCGATTTCAATATTGTCGAGGCGAATGGAAAAATTTAAAGTTGGTAACTAAATCAATCGAAATAGTTGGTAAATTAAGTACTTATAAAAGGATAGTATTAATAACCTGTTTATTCTTATTCTTCATGTCTTTACTGCTAGAATTTACTAGAAATATCGCATCTTGCTCGTACTTACTCTGAGATTTCAGCGCTGTACCACGTCGACAAGGGTCACATCCGAGACCCTTACTTGCCATCTAGTGTGGGAAAGCCGTCTCTTCCTCGGCTACCCAGCTACCGTCCATGCATAGGCCGTCTCTCTTTGCCTCATGTGTTGAGGTGCGGGGGGAAGGAAGTCAGGGGGCGGGGCCCGTAGGAGAGGGAGCGGGCCGTGAATCAAACCTACGCCTGCAAATGATGTGTGTCTGCCTGGAGGGGATGAGCGCATTAACATGATGAAGCACTGCCCTCCAAACACCTCTCTCCCCCCTCCTCGCCCACCTTTCCCACCTCCTCCTCCTCTCATTTCGCCGCCGCCTCCCCCAGATCACGCCCCCTCCCTGCCCCCGTCGCCACTCCCTCCGCTTCCTTCCTCGGGGGCATGTGTGTGTGTGTGTTCCGGCCTCACCCCGACATGCTATCCCTCCCCCCACGCCTCTCTCGACCTTTTATTCTGCTCTAAAATGTGTACTATGATACGATATATTTATAAAATAAATTTAATATAGAAATCTTTTGTTTATGGACGCAAAGTATTTTAAAAATTAATCTCCAGAAATGATGTGCCTCTATGGGTAGAAACTTCCGTTTTGAGATCACTGACTCAAATATATCCGTTGGAATTCATTGTATGACGAAGAAAAATTTGCAACTGCAAGTTAAAAAAGCGACTTCAGATAAGCTTGGAAAGTGTACAATATTAAAAATGTTCTATATAAATGACAAAATTAAAAACATATCACAATGCGCAACCAATTTTTTTTTGTAGACATGCTAATACGAATCCGTATTTCAAATGCTATGCTTGAATTTTAATGCCTAGTTTTTTAAAAACTTTTTGGTAAGAGCATATCAACTATACTTAGGGGCAAAGCAAAAATTAGGGTGGCCACTCTTGTGGAGAACTCAGAAAGTCCGGTGAAATCATGGAATTTCACTGTGTCTGAAAAGTCTTTAATTTCAGAAAAGTAATAAAAATATTTGGAAAAAACTATTGTTGCTTTAAAATTCAATTGAGTATTTTTCATCTTCCTCTTCTGCATTGGTATAGCTTTGATATTTGAACATATTATTCCCAGTATATCATTAAATTGGTGCTCTTTTATTGTCAAAATGCATTTTTTTATCGTGATTGTACTAAATTCGTTTTAAGATAGCATTTTGCTGTAGTTCACCGCATTGTTCACCTAAAGGGATGTGTATTTGGGAAAGAATTTATGATGATATAGTCTTGAAATTTGCGTATCCATTTTGGAAATGCTGAAAAAGTCTGGTAATTTCAGTTTTATATTAGAGTAGTCATCCTAAAAACATTAATTATTTAAATTTTATTTTAAATGAAAAATTAATTACAACCAATAATGTAGGGCTGTTACTAAAGCTTACTTTTTCAGGCGATCTATAAGGACAATTAGTACGTATTGTAATACCTCAAGTGTAGAAAGAATTGCAATACCTCAAGTTCCAACTGTTTCAACATATTTACTTTATTATCGTCAGACATGAGGAGTATACTGGAGAGATTATTTGCTGTGGGTAATCAAAATGTGAGACGGTCACTTTTTAGTTAATAATATTGTAATGTTAAAAACATAATACTGTTTGCTTTTGTCATTTGACGTGAAAGCTTTTACTTTTTTATATTTCTATTAGTTTCTCGATTTAGAATTATTGGATAAAAAGATACATGTATTTGGTCTCTCATTCTGCGAGTTATTCAAGTTACTCTGAATATATTGATTTTGGGCTAAAAAAACAGGGTTCGGTTATTTTTGTGGGTGGGCCTTCTATATGGTATTTGGTGGGAATGAGTGCTATTTTGCAACGAATATTCCACCTTTTTTAAGCCAGTATGTACTGTTAATTATGTCTGATGTGTATAAGGTAAATATAAGTTATAGAAAGGCTGAGTATTGTTATGATAATTCAAACATTTATAACTTATCAACAGCTTTTTTCAATTATATCCAGAACAACCTCCGCGTTGAAACAGTGAGTGGATGTAATTATTTATCCGCCTTATTAATCTTTAAATAATATCTTAGTCGGAAATGATAATTTCGTGCTGCGCCCTCCAATAGTGACACTGTGGCATAGCCTGCTGCCGTGAGAAACTTTCCTCCGTCTCCCTTTCCACGGATTTCGTGGTCGAGGGAGGGACATAAGGGTCCCAGGGCGTTGTAAGCGTGGCCATATCCTGCCACCCCCTCGCATTCTATTTGCCTTGCACCCTCGCGCCCACCCGGTTCGACTCCTTCCGTTGGATAGGGGAGGATATTTTTCCCACCCTGGCATTTCTGATGGTGGTGGGGTTGATGCAAATGTAGCTGCTTGGGTGGGGCAAACCCTCCACCCCCCTCCGCGACCCCCTATCGTTTCTTCTCCTCGCACCCCTTTTTCGAACGCATCCTTCCCGCCTTCTCCTCCTCCTTTTCTCGTATCCATCTCCGGCCTCGTTTCGACTTAAACCACTTCCCCGCGCGTCCGTCCGTCCGTCCCCGCGGGGTCTTCTTATGGATGACCACCGCTTAATCAAGCCACCCTCATCTGAGACACGGCAGAGCGATTAGCGTGGATTCGTCGCGCTCGCCAGGGCGTCCACTTCGTCCCCGTCCCCCGTCCACCTTCCTCCTCTGCGTCCATCACACGTCACCTTTCCTTGGAGGGACTCCTTCCTCTCTCCGTCCCCAGCGGCACGCCTAATCACCGTTTTTTCACCAATTTCTTTTTATGCCGATTGTGATGAACTAAAATAAATTAGGGGGCCGAATTTTTCTTGGGATTCGGAATACTTTTCCATCCTGCCGTCAGAAGAAATGGGGAGCCCATGATTCGGTCGAAAGTGCGAAAAATTTCTCGCAGTAGTTTTCTGGGAAAGTATCAAATCGTTCTTAATAAAAGAGTCGTGTGTTTCCGTTTTTCGATCCTCCGCCTACTTCTCTAGCTGTTTGCGGCGAAAAACCACGTTCTTAACTATTTCTCATATAAGTGGATAACGTCACCGACTACTGCCGAGCGGATCACCACGTGTCAGCTAGTCCTCAGGCTTGCGCACCGGGCGTGCATAGTTCAGTATTGTTTACACTCTAGTGAGCGATCTCCCTATGCGACTTGATGAACCTGAGCTCTAATTTCGTCACCAACTCATCAAAAGTGGGCGACGATTAATGCGGATTTTAGTTGGAAATTAAACTGGAAAGGATGGATGAGGACTTCCGCTTTTCATCGTACTTTATCTTTTACCAATAATCGAGTGCTTTAATGAATTGCGATTTCGGCTAAGAGTGAACGACCTTACGATATTCTCAGTACCCGAGGTGACCGAGGAACCTACCTTGGCGTAGTTCTACTCTTCTGGTCATTGAACGCGAACGGCTGTTTCATTAGACTTGTCGAGAACTCTTCTTAAATGAACGATACTTTTTTTTTAATATCGCTCTACTGAGGTTGACTTTGTAGCAAGTTTGACCAATAATAGCTTCAATGGATTCAAGAATATTTACATTTTAATCCGTCGTATGAGCTTGCAATTGTTATGCATGAATCGATTGACTTTAATTTTTTTATTCGAACCGTTGTAACCTCCGTAGACCCACTTCAATCGCGGTCTTTACCTTCTATGTTCTTTTTTTAATCTTTGACGACTTGTATAGAGGAATTATACGCAAATAAGTGGCATTTTTATATTTTCGGTGGTTCTATTTAGATTTTACGGTACTTGTTTGTCGTAATTTCATTATCCTTAACTTAGCGAAAATTTTAGTAATTTGTTTGAATTTTAGAAAGTAATTTTTTACTAACAAGAAAGACATTCTCTCTCTTGTGAGATTTTCTCTTCAATATGTTTTTGTTCCTATATATGTCTGTTAGATATAGTTGCAGAAGTGTAACAGAATCGATTTACTTTTTCGATAGTGTAGATGTGTGCGTGTAGTTTATTATAACCCGAATTGGTAAGATATTTTGTATGGAAATTGATCAGAAAGATTATGGTGGGATTCTTATGTTTATATAGGTGTTCCAGTGTCATGGAATTGGGTTAATGTAGTGGTTTTTAGTAGCTTCACACGCCATGAGTTCGGGTTTAAGTATCGGGGGTTGCAACGATTTCTCGAAGAGCCTTATTTCAATCCCCACTAGATTGCTCTGTGGAGGACACTTCAAAGTTATCACATTATCCATGGGATGGGAAACTTAACCGAGGTCCTTTTGGCGGCGAGAATGAAATGTGATCTTCGTTGGATTTTTTAAACTCATATCGCTACATTCTCTCTCTACCGGCGGGCACCGGCCCTTGTAGGCTTCAGCGTTGCATATTCGTCGTAAGACGCGTTTAAAGTCTCGCCCGTACCTTTGATACTTCAATCCTCCCCTCACTGTCGCCCTTCTTCGCCCTCGAGGTGCGTCTCAATTCCCATGGAGTAAAAGTTGCCCTTCGACCTCAAAGGTGTTGAAGTCTTTGCTCCTCGAGTGTAAAACGTCTCCGTTATGTCGTGCTACCCTCGGAAGATAGGTTCTCAGGGGGGAAGGGTGGGAGGGGGGCATGTGAAAAGGGGGTGTCGAGATAAATGGGGGCCGAGAAGTGTGTGTGTGCTTGTGTGTGTGTGTGTGAGGTAGGGTCGTGTTGGAGATAAATATGAAAAGGCGAGGGTGGAAGGATAGGGACGCGAAAGCCTCTGGGCGCCCAGAGTTGTGTCCCCCCCCTCCCGTTACTCCCTCGCACCCGCTGCACAAATTCCTATCTCCTTCTTTCCCTCTCTGCCTTGGTGCGTTTGAGATCGTAAATAACTCTCTTATGACGACTCTCGCTGGAGAGTCTGATGTTGGCCCCGCGGCTTTTGCCACCGCCTTCCCACATCTCCCCCCCTCCCCTCGTCTCCCACCACCTCACCGTCCTTCGGTCCTTTTCCTCGCGTGTGACCGCAGGGCACTTGCCGGCCCTTCGACCTTCATCCCACCCTCCCACTCCTCCTTCGTTGTGGTCACCGTTCGTTTGTCAGTGCCCGCGCTCTCTTCCCCTTCGCTACATTCTCACCCTGCGTTTTCTTTCTTTCACCTTCGCTCGTTCCCGTCATGACTTCTACGGGCTTTATGACTGTTTTATTGTTCGCGCGATGGGAAGTTACTCCGTGTTGACTGAGTTCTACCTCTATTTACGCCATGCTACGTCATGTGACAATTGTGACATAGCAGCATGGTATTACGTTTTGTGGCATAGCGACATGTCAGTTGTCTGGGGTGTTTCTCAATATAGGGCGATCGCTTTAGTCCTCGAGCTGTTCCATCTTTTTTGTCAGCCGACGTTCCCAAAAGCGAATTAGATTTTCCGTAATACGTAATTAGTGGTGTTGAGATGTATTTCTATGGTCCAAAATACCTCTTTTCCTTCGCGATTATTTATAACAATTGATTTTCAATTTACTGTTAAGTCGAAAGTCTTGACGGCGTGATACAGTGGCGGAGATTGGTGGTCAATGAAATAATTTATAACCTTTCTTGAAAGATCTTTCTTTAAGAAAGGTATGGTTACAGAATGTGGAATATTTTCTCATGTCGATGACAGATTATTCGAAAAACTGTGACATGAGTTTTTTTCGTCCTACATTTTTCTTATATTTATTACTTTTTTAGGCTTCCGCTTCCATAAAAGATAATTGGTGATTTGTTTTCGTAAAATCTGATGTACATATCCAGGTTTCATGTGGTTGGCAATATTTAATGCGTCTGTCATACATGGTTGGAATAAGTGGCCTATTTTAGTGGCATCTTCAGAATCCTTGTATCTAAAATTCCACGTGCATCGAATGCCTGGAGAAAACTAGATTTTCATTCAGATGCTGTCTGAATTAAAATCCTCAACGTCTTTAGTCTTTCTTCGTATGTATTTTATAATGCGTGTACAATTCCTTCGACGAGTGGAGTATCAATGGCTCCGTGATAGATATTAATGGCTCCGTCAGCAACTTCAATAGTATTTTTGCTATTTGTACTAGCAAGTAAATCATTACTCCAGGTCTTACCGCGTAGGTCATGTAGTTTGTGATTGGGTAAAGATTTTTTTATTGTATCATTTTCTTTCTCTTGTTACTATTAATTCATACTGTAAACTAATGCACAGAATGTCATGTGGGCCCCTAAAATTAAATTTGTATTCGCTGTTTCCTGATTCTTCTTAGTAGTATTAAATTGTGCAACTATTAGAAAGTTAAAGGTGTTGTGGTCTGCTCAAAGTAGTTTATATCTTAGTATTTTGGATGTTTTAATTAATTTTGTCTGTGAAGCTTATTTCGCAACCAGTTTCAATCTTTGCTACCTATTCTTTTAAATTTTAAGCTGGAGGACATCCCCGCTCTTCTTGCACCTTGATCTTATCTTCGACTGGGGCCATCTGAAGCCCGCGTTATTTTCCCTTCCTCTTGTGACCGCAGTTTTGTGATCTTGTTAAAGCAATAGCGGGGCTTCCAAGCGTGCCTTTATCCATCAACCCAGTTTCACATCCATCTCTTGCTTCATCCGCGCTGCATGTGGGATCTACTGGCGATTTGTGTAGTTTTTGATACGATGGATCGTGTTTGCCGATGTCCTCTTTTAATTTTTTTCGTAGGTTTTTTGCTTTATTTTTTTCGCGTTCGTTTCCATTCTGCCGGATTATCTCGAAAGTGGACAATGATCCTTCTAGTGGGCTCGGTGATGAATGGCAGTGAGCAGCTTTCGTGCCTGCGTAACGTCGAGACGGAAAGAAATCGCGCATGCGCTGAGCCGAGGAAGGATTTTGTTTGGCCAAAATATTCACGTCTCCATCGCGGCGCTGTCACTCTTAATTGGTCTTGATATTTTTCCGGCTCGTTGGCTGCCTACCGGAAGAACTAGTTCATTCGAGGAGGGGACATGTGTCCAGAAGGTTTCATCCTCGTCTGCAAAAAAGGCTATCGTTTGGTCGCAGGATCTCGCGTGCTCGTTAACTGGGTCTTTGCCCGCCGATGCATACCCTCAGTTCTGTTTTTCAGTCATGTCATGAAATTTTGAATTGAAGCTAACGTGTAATTTTAGTGGAAGATCATTTGATCTTCATCGCAGTTACTCGTCAGCACTCAAAGAGCATTTCCGTCCCAAATCTTACCATTGTATAAGTACTCCGTGCTTGTTGTCATCATTTTTATGGTATCTCGTTAATTTTGCCGTCGTTGTGAAAACATTCTTTCTCGAATTGCTCTGAAAGTTTTTTTATGAGCTCATAAGTTGTACATACATAATATCCGATTGGTAGCTTGCGTTGGTTATAACTTCGATTTTAACTCTTTTTAACGTCCGCTTTTTGCGTGCAGGTGGAATGCTATTGTGAATTGCATCGTTGGAATTCGTGTTGTTTAAGCACCTTTTGAGAGTGCGTAATTACTTTCATCCGCTCTCAGCTCTGAGGTTAGGGCGGCCGAAATGCACTCATTGTCAGTGGTTTCCACCGTTGGTACTTGGCGCCTTATCAGATCGGGGGTGCACTCGCGTTTGTCGGAGCAGCGGCTGAAGACGACACGTCCCATGGACTCTGCCGGGGCCTTGGGGGGAAATTAATGCACTCGTCAGGACTCCGCTGTCAAGTTTGCGGCCCCGCATCACTCTTGTTGGGAGGGTGGTCAGCGGTGCGGCGGATGGAACGCTACGCAATCCCGCGACATGTGCAGACCTCGTAGCAAGAAGAGGAAAGAGCGATTTTGGGGTATGAACTAGCGACCAAGATTGATAAAGAATATTTCCCCTGATCCCCCCACTCTTTTCAGTGACAGGGAAGATCGCTGATTGGTTAACTACGATGATATTCTTGTGTAGCTCAAAGCGGTGAACTAATTTTAGGTGGCAAATTTATCCCTTTTTATGTTTGATTACGAAGGAAGAGAGATAATCGATTTTGAATTGGACCAATTTTGATCGGAGTGGTAGAATTTTCATTTTCCGTAGTTTTATCGGCTTTTTTGATGGGCCACATAGTTACGATGTTTGTTCCTGCGTTTTGCTTCTGCGCTGCCAAGTTGAGTTTGATGCTACTGCAATTGGAAACATTGTATTAAACAATTTTTGTAATATTGGTTTTCGTATTACGAAAAACTATGCTGTAAAAAGCGAAACCGGTCGTGTTTATTATTTTTATTAGCGTAAGTTGCCTATATTTTTAAAATGTTCATTCGTGGATCGTCTCCACACCGTGTAACGTAATTGTCAAGCCACGCATGAGCTAGAGAGCGTAATTCTTGAGTGCTTAACTCCATCAAACAGCGATTTCACCTATGACCCTCTTTCCCCCATCTGTCGAGAACTCCACCAAAAATTGAGCATGTTCTTGCTTTCCCTCCAACCGCTGTTCTTTCATCCAGTTATCTGTGAGTGCTTTTCCATCTCCCTCGCGGATTTCTTCTCTTTGGTGTGTAAAATTACAATTACGAGGTATTTGTCAGTGTTCAGGCCTTTTGCTATTCGGATGCATCGCTGTGGTAGGTTTTCCGTTGCTATTTGTAATTTAAACTAAGTAGCTAGTGCAGATATTGAGAACATATCCTCAAATGTTTGTCGTTTTGACAAAAGCTGGTTTGATTGAGTTACGCTCTCTAGAGTTACGCTATCTAGCTCAAGCGTAGCTTGACAATTACGTTACGGTGTGGAGGCGATCCATGAACGAACGTTTTAAAAATAGAGGCAACTTACGGTTGTAAAAATACTAAACACGACCGGTAACTAATGTAAATGGAAAATAGCTTAGTGCATTTATTGATTTTAATGGCTCAGTTGTATGAGAACTCATTAAAAGTACTTAATTCTCGTCTGACCAATCCTTGGAATAGTTAAGATGATTGTCACATGCGCGTAACGTTTATATCGTGGGCGAAGTGAAAACAAATAAGCATTTGCTTTCCACATAATTTTAATTTTACTGGCCTAGATGCCAACTAATGCAATCGTTTTCAAGGACAAGAATTTTTTGCATCTAAATGGTTCCATAAGGGTATACCTGACGCTATTTATTTAAACATAATGAAGAGATTTAATGATGTGTTTTCAATAACTGCCCTGAATACGACCTCGTAATACGTGCTGTCCAGCCAGATCAGCCCTTCTGATCTGAGTATGGCTGGAGGATGATCAGCGGATGGAACACTACGGTACCCCTGACATGTGTTGACGCTCCCTCGAACCGGCCTCACATTCTCCGGTAATTGGGCGGTGACCTTCTATTACTTTTATGAATTACCCCTTTACCTAATTTTTCTATTTTTAATATCGTATCTTTGATATAAGCGCGAAATTATGAATTACTTTCCAGTCCGAGTGAAAGTCTAAATGTGGTGAATGGTTTTATGGAGTTGTCAGTTGAGGTTTTATTTGGTAGAGCTGTTTCATTTTGCCACATCGACGTTGTGTTAGCAAAATCCTTTCCAATTTTTTTTTCGCTGTGCAATGAATATTATGACTTAGTCCAACTGTGGAATAGGATAAAACTTATATCACATAACTTTTAATTTCGTAGTTGCCAGTTTTAGGAAGTTTTTTGTTTGCTAATATGTTTAAGAAATGTGTTTATAAAAATACAATACCCGGTTGTTGGGGCTAAAGTTGAAATGATTTAACGAATAGGTTAATAAATAATAGTATCGTTTATCATAAAAAGTTAACTCTGGCATAACGGGATGTCCACCCGCTTTCTGCCCTGAATTCGACCGTTTTACCCATTTTATCCCTTCAGGTCAGCCTTCCTTGTCAGTGTGAAGAGGGAGGGTGGTCAGCGGTTGGAACGCCGCCCGACCCTTGACATGTTTAGACACCCCCTCGATCCGCGGCTCCCGCCCTTCCTTCCTCCGGTTATCGGAAGGTGTCGCTCCCTTCCCGTCGTCCTCATTGGCGGGGGGAGGGTTTAATGTGGCCAAACACAAAGGCCGCTGAATGACGCGGCGTGTCGGCATTGTGGCGGAAGGGAAGAGAGGCGCGCATAGCGGCGACTGTTGGAATCAATTGGCGCGGGAGAGAAGAAAGGCGGGATGGCTTCGGGAGAGGGCGTGCTAAGATGATGAGGGTGAACAATGCGGCCGAGGAATTGAGCCTCGGTGCTCTCGGCGGAGCGGAGAGAATTTCACACCGCCGAAAGGTCCCCTTATTGGAAAAGGTGGTTCAATCGGCCGGGCGGGGATTCAAAGACTGCGGAACTCGGTGATTGGGGGTTATCGTCGGATTAGCGACGGTGCGACCATTAATCAGTGGGTCATGATTCATGTTTGTGTGAGAACTGCCATGACGTAGTGATAGTGGGCGTGGACATGATGGGCTTTTTGTGGTCATGTACCGGTTTTAATGCTGGGTGGTGTAAAGTTTATTCGTGCCTTGAACGCGCCACCAGTCGCTAAGCTGGTAAGCCTTCCAATTGAGATGCCATTTAGTGGAAAGGTTAAAATATTTTAGACTACTGGTGGTCTTCAGGAATCATTAATGCTTGTGGGGTGGTAGGAAGTTATGTAATTGTGAAAAATGTGTATTTATTGTTTTAGGAATTGGTTAATGACTTACTCAATATCGCGGAGTTGTCGCGAACATTTTTGTGGTGGGCAACCACCGGTGCCCATGTCCTAGGAGGCGAATAACCCACCCAGATGGGATTCGAGGCCAAGACCGCTAGGTTTTCATATGAAGACTCAACCCCGCCTCACCTGAGGCTAGCCTTTGTTTACAGAATATAGGAAATGGTTTCTTAAAATTATTTCTTTTCTTAGTTAAGAGGACTAATGGTTTACTTTTTTGCTGCAGTCCGAGTAGGGATTTTGGTTTTAGTTTTTAGAAAATAATTTCTTTTTTAATCAAACGATTTCCTTCGTTCGTCCTTCCCGAGAGGGCAGCACGGTGGTGTTCGGACTTTGAGCATTTTTAGTGGATGCGTTGCGCACCGGAAGATGATCGTAACCAGTTGATAAATTCTTGTGACTCCGCTTTCCGGAATGTGTGAATTTTCACGCGCCTGTTGGCAAAGTGTGTTGGAAGGTCGACAAGCACCCTTGGCTTACGGTTCGTTGAGGGTGGTGTAAGGTCTGTTTGGTATTCTTTTCCTCACGTCGCATGTTGAACTGGCAGGGCACCGCGCCTTGTAGGCTTCAGCGGTGCATATTCGTCGTAATACGCGTTTAAAGGATTTTATATTACTGTCTCACGTATCATTTTGATATGATACAGTTACTGGAGTCCTACCTGTTTTAAAACATCTATTCATTCGTTCATAGTAATGCAATCCTAAGATTGGTATTCTGCAGTCTTTCCGTTCTCCCATCTCGAGTTAGTTACTTCAGTTCACCGATGGTCTTCTTCCTTAAGTTTTTATTTATCTTCTCCTTTTCTTGGTCTTCCTCTAGGGACAGGACCAGTTAGCTAAGGCAAATATTCTTTTCTGATCAGCTTTTCCAGTTCGGTTTTTTATTCGAAGAGCGCCAATAATCACCGTTATGTCTTCTATTTTCCAGTGCTATAATATAGGTACAGATTAGCGACGTTTTATCATGAAGGCCGTGTTAGCGCGGGGTATGCGTCGCTTGATATCTGTTGTGCTTCTTCCATCCTAGGCAATAATGCTGTCTAGAGTGGTGAAATAGTTCAACTTGCTCCAATCTCTTTCATTGGAGGTGGGCGTTTGTCACTGTTTTCTCTCTCCCGCGGGTGTCTTGCTTTTCTTATTGACTTTCATGTTGTGCTACCCGTGTTACGTATGTATTTCGGCTTTCGAAAATCCTGAATGTGTTCCCGAATCCGGGGCTAAATCATATTCACTGTGTTACCCACCCATGGTATGGACGGGTAAGTTCAATTTGTGAGCTCGCCGTGTTAAGTTTTCGGGTAAGTAAATTCTGTGTTTGGGATCGGTCATCATTACCTTTCCCCATTATAGTACCGGAGGAAGGATGAACGTTCTACTAGCCGTGCCCTTTACGATTCCGCAGATGTTTTGCCTGAGTCCTGGTCAATGCAAATGATTTTTACTCTGTAATGTTTCATCTTGTAGTGCTAGTTTGGTTGACGGTATAAAGTGTTACCATGCACAGCACGGTTTGTTTCTAAATTAGTCCTTTTAATTTTGAGCCGTTTGTAATTTATGACTTAGCGCTGTGGGTCAGAAAATGGGCGAGTTCAATGGTGAGTTTATAAGTCATCATTGCGTTTGAACTCGGGACCGTCAGGTCTCCAGACTACTGTTACTACCGTAAGGTTTACCAATTCGCCGTGCTGATTTTACCCAGCCATTGTTCAGAGTAGTTTAGAAGATAATCCGTTGTGAATTTACAATTAGCATGATTTCACATTCAGCAAATTATACTGTAGGGAATAAATTGGATCGTAATTCTTGCATTGTATATTGCTGAATAAGCTCGTTAGTATTTTAAAGTAAATGCCGTATTTTAGAGAATTGACTACCGGTAGATATAGCTTTCTAAATGTTAACAAATGAAAATGGCCTGATTACCTTTCGAGTAATCATCGATAAGACATGAAATGTATGCTGTTAAGGCCCTTTTCCAGGTGGAGCCAATGGAATCGTTGGCACATTCGAATTAATTTCACTTTCGTGCTATGTAATTTCCAGGACAGTTGCTAAAATTTAATTGCTCCACCTCAATATTTGAACGGGGTTTCATATTTTCTTTCAACTGGAAATTGATTCGGAACTGATTGGCTTCGGAACTAAAAGTTATTACTTGCTTCTTAAGTATTTTTTTTTTGGTGATCTGATTTCGTTCCATTTATGCTGGCTGGCTGTCTAACCCCTGATTTTTCTCTGTCTTATTAATTAATTTATTTTCATAGCAATGAAAAGTATTGCATGAATTATTGAGCGCCAATAAATCATCCTAATTAATTGATCTTTTGTTCTGCGAAGGAACGGCACTAGTTGAAGTCGTCAAAAATACGTCTGTTTAAGATGCCCGTTGGTTTCTTCAGTCAGTTTTTTATGATTGTGAGCTACGGCGTAAAGCAGATTACTCACGGCTCATGTTTTTTTCCTTTTTCAGGTCATAGTGAAACTTCTTCCCTCTTATCGTGTGAATTTGCGTTTCCTTTTCTCGTGTCTCTTAAAAATTCCTTGTTTTGCGTATTGCCATAATATATCTTCCTTTTTTCAATTTTAAGTTAATAAACGCCATTTTATTCCCTGTCGCATGTATTCATTCTTCACAAGGATCGCATTTGGCGTAGAATTATATGGCTTGTCACTTATCTGTGACTTTTAAAGGGTTGTGTTAGATAAAAAAGCCAAAGGAGACGTGTATGGAAGGATAAGTTTCTCCGAAGGGGGAGAGCTGTGTATTATTTTTAGTTGAAATTCGAGTACCTCTTACTTAATGGCGAATACCATAATTTGTGTTCCTTGTAGTTTAAAGACCAGCTATTTTATTTCCTTCTTAAGTATTATTCACAGCTTTTTCTGCTGAAAAACTTACTGCTTCGTATTACTATCGCTGTTTCAGTGACAGGTGGTTGAGAGTAAGTTGGTAATAAGGCGGTAGAATTTTCATGACACCAGAACAGTATTTTCGCTCCAGCCAAGTCTTCCCAGAGGTATCCAATGGGACTCCGTTTCGGATTTTTTCCGCGGCAGGTTGCCAGTTAACTATAGCCAAAGAGAAAGCAACGCTGCCCTAAAATTTCCGTGTCTTTTCCATTGATTATATATAATACGCTATTCACTTTCTCTGGCTCTGAGTCAGCAAATCTGACCCGTACGGTGGATGAATACAACCCATCTTTTGGCAATTTAATGTAATATAGGTTCCAATGAGGCGCGTAAGCCAGGAATCATCAGGGAAGCAAGGCGCCGATGTAATTGCCAATTCCTATCAATAACATTTCCGAGAAGTAAACAAAAGGGGAATTTTTGGTTTTGTTCCGGGGGTGCCAAAACTCTCTGCCATGTACCCTCCTTTCTCGCTCCGGACCTTTCGCCAGCTATTGACCCAGCCTCCGGGTCTCACCCGCTCTCTCCCTTTTGAAGGGATGGTGCTCCGTCTATTACCGATTCGCGACGGGGGGGCCTCGCCGCTGAATCTGCCTCGCTGTGATGTTATGTCGAGGTGCGGCGGAGCACGGGGTCGGTGGCGCACCCATTCCAGCCCCCGGGGGCGGCGCGAGGCCAACCCCCTCCCACACCCCCCTTGCTCAATGGTGCGTCCCAAGGAACAACGCGATACGCGCGACGTCAAAGGGATCCGCTGGCCGCTATCAATCATCCCCGTCCGTCATCCGCGCTACTTTCTAGTAAGTAATAATAGTTTCGAAGGCCCCCTAGAAGCCGTGCATGCGTTATTTTGTATCTTCTTCCTCCGCTCATGAGTTGCGGAGTCAGTTGAAGGATGATCTTCAATATATCGTCGGGGAGTTGACCGCGCTGGATTAAGCTCTGAAGGCATCTGATGGGCACGGTGCTCCGGTGCACTGAGTCGAAACGGGTCGATCCGGTGGGCCTCATAAATTGTATGCAAAGGAGTGTTAAAGGTCAAAACCAAGTATTAAATAATTAATGACGTCCAAGGTGTAAAACTTAAGCGTTTGAAGGTTAGCCATCTTTCGTTACGATTTATCGTAGATATAATTTGATTCTACGGCTTTTTGCTGCTAATCGTATAGAACTTTCATCGTGTAATCTTCGGGTATAATTGATTAGATTTCAGCTTTGAGCCTTAGCATTAAATATTTTTAAGTCAGGGTACTAAGGTATAAGGCAGTCTTTTCTGCTTTGCTGTTAGCTAAATTATCAAACATTTGGTTTTTCTTCAAATATTTAATTGAATCTCGTGTCTCGTTCTGCATTGATGTTTGATGTATGTTCTTCGATGGCACAAATTATTTTAGCTTGGGCTATAAATGTACGTGTTCTTAATTTTTCAAATTAAGACACGTAATGGGATCCGTTATGTCGTCTCGGACTTCAAAATTCAATTTTTTAAGCTATGCTTACGAATCGTTATTACTTACGTTGTTTTTGAATTACTCATGGATGTTGTCTGCTTGCTGATATTCTGCAAATCCTTTGAAAGCTGCGGGACATTACATGCTTCTGATTTAAATATATTCTACTTCATAGCTATAATTCGTGCATTGGTTGGAAATCGGCAAAAGGGGGCTTGAGGTCCAAAATTGTTTTTTTGTAGATCTAAATTGAATCTTAGCGTATTCACGCTCACTAAGGATTCCCGATCATGAAACAGTGTTCATTTAAACTTTCGAAGTAGGTTAATTTCTAATCAGGAAATGTTTAGAAAAGCGGTTTAAAACCTTTACTTGTCTCGTAGAACAACCAGCCAATACCTTTTTTTAAACATGATTTTATTACATTAGAGATTTTTTTTGTTGCTGCATTGGATTAAATGCTTATTTTAATTTTTTTGTTTGGCAATGCATTGGCTAGGTAGTACTAAACAATGATTTTAAATTTAATCGAGATGGAACTAAGTAACTTGCAAACATGTTTGCATTAATGATGTAACTGGACCATTATGGTTCGAACTATACTTGTTTCACCGTAAATATAAATTTAACCCACTTCGAAACTTTTAATAACTCCCTGTTTCATGAACGCGAAACGTTTGTGTGTTGAGCATCAAATGCGATTTATAATCATAAAATTTTGGCTCATCCAAGTTGTACTGAACTTCTACCTCTCCCATATCATGAGACATACTTGGCCGTGTATACGTCTAGCATAATCGTGGTATGAGCGAGTTTATTTGCTTTTTTCACCAACTGAATTGCTCTGAATGCCATTTTTCCATGCGGGAGTGCAACATCCGGTGGGGCGAGCGTGGGAAAATATCTCTTTCGCTCCCCAGCCTTTGCTCTCAGTGGCCCAGCCGCCGCCGCGCGCCGACCGCTGATGCGAGGTGCGAGGCGGACGCTAAAATCCTCGCTCACCCACGACATAACGACATCTCACTCACATCTCGTCATAGGATCCCCCTCTCCTACTCACCGGCGGCTGTTTCCCACACCGAGGTGTTGCTCAACTAGCTGAGATTAAGGAATCGCCTCGGGGGTCGTATCACACCCTGGTTTTGGTTCCATCTTCATTCACAGGGACATTCTCCAAACCTCTGTCCACTCATGTGGCGTATTGAAGTTAGAAACTATGTTTCTACTATTTTTTGCATTACGAGTAAGTAAATTAAATATTATTTTACTCTTCGAACGATCTGCTTTTAGGCACACCCGCGTTACAGTTTAAAATATCTACCAACAGTTTCGTCTTGGCTGCTCGAGACCTCCTCTGGGAAATGATAATTGTTTATACGCGTCAATGATTTATATCAACAGGGGTTGAAGATATGAGAGGAGTTGATTTTTAGGAGTGGGACGGCGTTTCTTTTCCTACCGAAAATAACTGGAAGCCAGGACATTTAGTTGTTATAAAAGTGTTTTACCTTGGCTATTATTTCGTGTCATTGACCGCATTGTCACCATTAATATAGGGGTTTATAAGTTGAAGGAAGGAGTGATGGAATTTTCGTAGGACATAAAAAATAGTATAAAAAGAAATGGATTTCCAATTTTGATTAGCCATACCTCACTCTTGAGAGCTGATTAAAGCAAATTTACCCTCGCCAAACAAGGAAAGGTGGCCTAAGTAACTGATTGGTGGCCATCATTGTAATATTTAAATAATATGAGTGCTTTCAAAGAGAGAGAGAGTTGCTTAAACCAATTGAATCCATAAATTATTTACTGATGGAATATTCTGTGAAAAACTTAGAAGAATTTACCTCTCATTTAGCTAATTAAATTTTATTGTATTGCGTGCGAGCGTACAAATTGTGCGACCCTTGCTCTAGAGGAGATCATTACAAAATCGTTAAGAATGCCAATTCATAGAAAGCCATGCTCATTATTTAAAAAATATAATTCAGTTGTACTAAAGATGTAGGTATGAGACACTTCACTTAACTGTTGTTAATCGAGTTCTTAACCCTGCATTGAGAATCACGTCCCGTATTATTTATACAATCCTTTTGTAGTCAGTAATGCGTGCTTTTAGTATAAACTGAAAGGCTGAGAATTATAGAGATTTGATCGGCTTTGTACCATTCATATGATCATCAGGGAGTCTATGAATTGGTTTGCCGGGGTTGTCTTGTCATCTCGTAATGGCCTCACTTTGTTACTTTACTTTTTTGCATCGAAAACGTGTATTAAAACTTCACGATGTAATATAATTTGAAGTCGATGGAAGTGTTTTTTTTAATTACTATTGAATGAGAACTTAAAATTTGTTGCTAGGTGTTAATGATGCTGGTTAGTGAGTGTACTCTTCCATCATCTCCCGCTGGTTAGTTTATATTTTGTACTTCGTATTCGTTCACGTTTGTCCATCTTCCCGTATCTGCAATGTATTTTGTTCATGAGCGTCCTGCTTTTTATATTACTTTTTAGATGCTTTTATGGCCATTTGAATATAGTTTATGTCAAATGTAATGTTTTTATCTTTTTTATTACTTCACATAGTTTGTTGGTGTTTCATACAGCTGCTTATAGCTCCTATTCATTGCTTTATTAACGAACTGTTAACCAGAAATATTGTTCGAAGGCAAAAAATATATGCGTAGTAATGTGTTACTTTTATGGTGATACCTATAGTGTTATAATCATGCATTCAATGGATGCTACCAGCAGCAGACCAATTTGCTCGTCCCATTGGTCCTCCCCGATGCTCTCCCTACTTGCGGTGTTCCTCCTAAACAAAGAGATAAGCGATCATAACATCGCCATGACCGACGGCATCCCCTTCAATTGCCACTGAATGTTTCTTGCCCTCCTCAAATCTGTCCCCTCCCACTCCTATCTTACATCCCTTCCACTCGGGTCCTTCCCTCTGTCTCTCCGGGCGATCCTCTTCGCCGTCGCTTCTTCTTCTTTCCCCGAACCATCCCCACGTGGACACTTCGATTGGTTCCATTCCCTTCGCCCCCGGGCACCCTCTCCATCCCAACACAACCCCACCGCCTTACCCCCCACCCATTTTACGTCCCCCAGAAGTGCTGTCCTTTTACTGCTTCACAATCCGAAGGGCTCAACAAATTGGATCGTTTTCTAACCTCTTCTGTTCCATCCCCTTCCGTGTCCACTCTTCCCCCCTCCCCCTTGGTCTTCGACCACCCCCTCTCTTTATCGTCCTCGTGAGGAATGCTGCTTGCTGCTGCTGCCCTTCCCCATCCCAACTCCGTCCCTTCTGACCGAACTTTTTGGCTCTTTTTAAATGCATGGGTGGAGAAGTGGATTGCCCCGCTGTGCAAGGGTTTTCTGCATGTCCGACTCCCCTTCTCTTTGTGTGCTCTAGTGTGGTCAGTGAGGGTGGTCCGATGGACAAACTGTTTGTCATTTTCATGAAATTTTCAAAACGTGCTTTGTTTATTGTATTTCTTCGATTAAAGAGGTTTTACGCGTTACATTTTCTGGGAATTCCATCATAAAATACAAATTTTAATTCAGGTTTTTCTGGCGATCCTCGTCTCAGCATGGGAGGAATGTTGATTGGTGGCGTGTCGCTTTAGCAAATTGCGGATACGTATTATATTCCACCTTTAAAATCGTGATAAAATGTAATTTAGGCCGGCTACTGGAATATTTTTAGCATTAAGAGGAAATGAATGCAGTAATTGAGGTCAAATGGCGTCAGTTACATGCAGATGGCAATACTGTCACCTCATATAGCTGGAAGAAGTTTTGCATTAAAAGTATTAGGATTGAATAATTCATATTTTCTGACCCCTTCTTAACCTTATAAACCTCCACAGATGTTGTCCATTGTGGCAAAATATTTTCGTGATAACGCACGCGATTATTATTTGTTTTATTATCGCGCAGTCGCGAACCTACGTCCTTAAGTGCGTGTTTACGTATGCACTCTCCGTTCGTCGGTTTTCTCCAGGAATCGTAAATGTCTCTTCTCTCCCCCCCGGCAAGAGTTAATAAAAGGAGTCCTGCTGCGGTTCGGACCCAAGTTTTGGGCGTTGCTCCCCCGAGCGATTGTGGGGAAGGGTGATTTTATTGTGCTGTTATGCGTACCGACTCACACACACACACTCTCTCTCTCTCACTTTCAGATTAAACGTTTGTCGGGTCGTTTCGCTTTCAAAGGTTGTTCCACTCGTGGGATTTGGGGATCACTGTCCTATCCACGAAAGAATTCTCAATCTAAGGGCGTCTCGAGGAGGGAAATTTCACGGAGCCGCTTATGCGTCCAATAAAATGATAAGCAGGCAACGTCTGCCATTGTAAACTTTGATTGTTTGGTGTAAATGGTCTTGCGGGTTATATCGCGCCATAATCATGGTTAATGCCTTACCTGAAGGGCCGAGTTAGGAATGACGGCCGAGCGTAACGATTGTTTCGACCATCTCAGTGGGTAATTATCTTTATCCGCTTGTAGTGTTTTGTAAACTTGGGGATTTACGTGCGATCTGCCTCTGGTATTGATGTGAGGGTTTTGTCTCAGTTTATTGGATAGACCATGATCCGTTTATTGCTCACAGTGGTAAATTGATGTGTATACAGTATTTTGCCCTTGACCAATTTCGTTAGAGAAAAATTTCCGTCTTCTTTTGGAGTATGTTGAATCCCATTCGTGCTCTAAGTTGGATAAATAATTTTAGGTCGGAAATTATTTGCTATATTTCTGGCTAATTATCTGCATTTTTACCATTTACTTATTGCATAAAATATTACTTGTTTACAAGACTTTGAATTTGAAATATTGATGAGTTGCAGTGTTCCTATTGATATGTCATGGGGGTGGCATGAACAATCCTGCTCTGTCTTCAATTACTGCTGCTACAATTCAATACTGCTGCATCGTTGTTGAAAACTTTAATTACTCACTCAGTGAATAATTAAAGTTTTCAACAACGGATTAAAAGTACTTTTCTTTTACTGCATTCTTCTCGATTCACTTCTCGTTTAATTGACATGCCCTGGAAATTGTTAGCAATCAGTCCTTAAAAGATAATCACCGCTACTAAGATTCCGAATACAGTTGTATCACTGGGAATAAAAATGAGAAAAAAATATTTCCGGTGACTTAAGTCGATGACTGCTTGCGAATTCGTTATCTGTATCGAAAACTGCTGGACTAATCGCTATGCTCCTCAATTCCCGTAAACGCTATCAGAGGGCGAATTGCAGTCAGCGTTACGGGTTTACGCCCCTTGGCTTCCCAAAGCAAAATTCCTAATTTTTTGCACGTTGCGTGCGTCGCAAATGCGTGTAGCCCCGCGGGCTTTTCTGGCCGATGCCTTCGTGGCGTTTCAGTTGACTGGAAAAACCCCTTGAGTCGGAATGTCGATAGCGGGCGCGCCGTGAAGAAAATCACCTGGAATAGAGACGGGTGCGGCGCGGCGGGACCACGGGACAAGAGTGCGTTTCTGAGGTAACACGTGCTCTAGCTCGCTTTAATGCTGTTCCATATGCGTGGTTCATAAGCAATGTCGTGGAGACTTTGCTGCGACATTGAGAAGGACCGTCATAAACTTTATTACTTAGTATCACCATATTATATCTCATGTTTACTAAAATATTCTCGGGCTTTGGTGATGATTTCTGTTTAGTTTAACATGAATTTCCATATTATTATGCTGCTCAGGTGAAATTCGTCATTTTAGAATTGGTTAGTGCTGTTTAGCGGCCACCAGTATCAACATTATGGACTTTTTCTTTCGTATTGGATGAAAAGAGAATTAACCTATCTTAATTTGTACGAATTGCCGTGGGACAAAATGGCATTTGATGTTGACGCGTCCTGAGTGACGTCACGCTCTCTCTCTATATTTATTAGTGATCAAAGTAAAAGCCTGAATATTTTAAGTGGTCACCCTTTCATGCATGCAGATGGCTTTAATGGGAAGTTTAAGGGGAGGAGTAGATCCATCGCTGAGATAAGTCCTCCGTTTCATCATGGTATTATGGTGAAAGTCGATAAAAAAGGCTGCAGCTATCGCGTCAATAGCTGCCGCTGGCTCGTTGCCTTGTCTACGAACGAGAACACATAGGGAATGTGATTTTAAATAGTCATCATATTTTTTACCTTCCCACTGGCTTGGTAAAACAAACTAAGTACCTCCTGAGGGAAGGGTATTTGATTGCCTTGTTTTTTCCTAGAATTATTCTTGATAAATTAATTGTCGGAGCCGTATTAAGTGTAACGGTGTTGAGTGAGGAATACTCATCATTCAGTTGCCATAGAGGGTAAGTAGTACAAGGAATCATACCGTCCTTTCAAGGAGGTGTTTTTTCTCCTTAAGTATGCTGTGTTGAACGCCGACGGGATAATAAATCATATTTAAATATTTTCGCATTGAGGGTGGGTGATTGGCATGTACCCTTTGCGGTTAATTGAGACCCCCCACCCCGTTGGCGGAACTCTCTTTCTGTGTCCGTTGCAGCGCTCTCAGCGAAGTAGCTTGTAGGCCAGGAGTGAGACCGCTGCGATGCCGATGTTGGGCAGATATTGACAGCTCCCTTTGTTGGCGCATGTCAGTAAACGCATAAAAACACTGGTTCTTTGAAAAAAAAGGCTGAAAACATGACGTTAAATCTTTCCCTCTCTTAGTAATTACGACGGAATTGATTACACACTAAACTCTTTATTATTAATTTTCCTCTCTGTTCAATTCTGCTTACTTAAGTTAGAGTTCCACGTCTTTCCAATCCTCGAATAGGATGAGTAGTAAATATTGCTTGCTCATTAATTCAAGCGTGTTTGAATCCTGTGGGATTACGTTAATTTTTAAAATTGGTGTGGTAATTATTTGTTCCTCGTTCAATTCCGTAGAGTGATGGCAGGATGTTTCTCTAGTCTATTAAATAAGTGCTAAGCATTCACGCATAAAGAAATGATGATATTGAATTTAATTTTACCGTGTGGAAATATCATGGATGGAAATCCTTGGTGATGTATTTATAGAATGAGCCTGTTAGTACAAGTAACACCTTGTACACTTTCCAGGGATCTTTACCTTGGTTACTTTTTATTGCGGCGAAAATGCTGGCAATAATAGCCATTCGGCTGCCCGTTGAAGTTTAACAAACTTGCATCAGCGATCAAGGATTGTCCATTAATTTCAAAGAATTGCATCCGGCCATCATGGTACTATTTTATTTGGTTTTATGACTTCGCATGCAAGAGATTTCGCATTAGGTTACGGATTGAAATCGATCCTGCACCTTTCGCGCTTTAAATACCTCATTCCGCTAGAAAAAAGCCTCGGTTCCGGACAAGCTGCAAAAGAAGCCAATGTCTGGGTAGCAATTTGGTTGATACTTGCCAAACCGGTCACCTGAAAATAAAATTTTGTGGTTGAGTGCGAGAAAAGTGGTAAAGAAATATCGCAAGCCTTTCTCTTTGCAGGCAGTTGGGGGAATTGAGGGGGAAGTCGTGAACTACTGGTCGGGGGCCGTGCTTACGTGCATTGGCAGGTGGCGCGTGGGGAGAGAGACGGTAGATTCGTGTATCGCATAGACCCTTGAGTGGAGGAATTATGGTACCAATATGGAACAGGGAGTTTTGACTCCTACCACATTGTGCGATCATAGCTTACTCCATCAAATGATTTTTAGCCAGAAATTGTTTACAAAGTGTAAGTTTATACCCTCTCTCAGTGATTCAACCATAAGTTGTTAAGGATAGGACGGGCAGAGCTCACTCAAGTCTAAGCTACAGGCGTGTGGAATTCACAATATGAGGTTGGGGCGAGGTAGTTATTTTCTTGGAAAACCTCAAACTTCGATGGTTTTGCTACGTGGGTGTCCGAAGACTTTATCCGGGAGGTACTAGGTTTTTGGCATTAGGCAATCGAATAGTGTAGAAAAATAGAATATGTTTAAAAAAGTTTGAGCACGTCAAATCGCAAAATTTGGGCCTTGAGACAAAGGAGCCGTTTGCTTCCCGTATACTACTCTTGATGTTTGCCATTTACTCACTGAAGCCTAAAAGCAGTAACATCCTCGGTTATGCCCTTGTACATGTTTATAATTACTTGTAAAATGTTTTATTCGGCGACCCAAATATTTTGTACTTTGTAAATTCTACCAACCTACCATCAAAACATTCTTTATTTTTAGGCTTAAGCGTTTTGAGATGGCCTAGCGTTTAAATATGCCGAACTCCAGCGGAAAAATGCTTTAAACTGCATTGATTTGAGTTGCTTTCCCGTGTAATTATGCCAGAAGCTATCAAATAATTGAGCTTTTCCTCAGAATACCCGGAATTTATAATTTCTCTCGTTGCATTTTAGCATTGTATTTGCTCTGCTAACTCAGTAGTCGCTCCCTCCCTTCCCAACTTCACCCCCCCCCCCCCCCCGTCAAACTGGTAACCCTATGTTGTAGTAAGCCTTGTGCCTTTTACTTCTCAACAAAGCTTGTGGGGGGTGGCAATGTGTTAATCCTTTAAAGAAACATTGAGTCTTATGCATAGGTATCTGTTTACTGCTTGATTCTGCCACTCGACTATTCCTCTTTACAGTGTAATTGCTACAATTCATTAATAGCCGTCGTGCCGTAAAATATTATTTTTTTTGGTGAAAGAACAACACTGATATAGAATCAATCTACACTTTATAGTTAAAGAAAACTTACCTTGTATAGAAGTCATGTGCCTTCATGTCAACGATTGACTGTTGAAATCTGGGACGGTGTTCTTTAATTAAAAAGAGAGATTCAATTCTTTATGTGATTTTTTCTTTTGTCAACATGCTATAGTTCGCCACTTCTGTGGGATTTCACTCCACTGTGAGTCGGTTTCACTTCCTAATTCACTTTGCGCTATCGGTAAAATCACGTGGCCTAATGTGGGTACAACTTTCGCTTCTCTGCGTATCTTACTTGCCCCCTCACCCATAGCTTACGGTCCTACATGGGCGGAGGAGGACGTCACACCGCCTAATGCATTCCCAAAGCTTTGTGACCGCACCGAAGAGAGAGAGAGGGCTAAAGAGGGAATTGAGCCTTCCCTCAAAATAGCCGGGATTTATCATTCCTCTCCTTGCATTTTAACAGTGCATTTGCGCTGCCCTCTCCTCCCTCTCATCCCTTAACGACTCGGCCGTCGGGGTGGGCTTGCACCTGTCGACGCGCCTCTCATCCACTCCATCACTTTCCTTGCTTCCCCCCTTCACAGGAATCGGCCCCAGAACCCCTCGCGGCTAATGGCGGCACTCTTCCCGCAGAAGGGGACCCCTCTCTCCCCGTCGATTCGCGTGTGCACCGTCATTTGTTCGCCTTCCTCCTCACCCCCACCATCATTCCCCCTCCCCCTCGACCTTTGTGCCACCCGGGGCAATCTCTTTTAGCCCAATGGACTCGAATGAAAGTCTTAATTCGATGCTCATTCGGGGCCTCGCGCGCCATTTTTCTTCTCCCTCCCCGGCTGGTGTCCCGGATGACGAAATCCGCGAGCTAATTTCGAGGATTCATTGCGTCGTGCCGTACGAGTGCTCGTGTCACTGGCCTCGTGATAGATGGAGTACTCCATTTTTTTTGAGGTGATAATCGTGGTTTTCATGCTCTGGTAGTTACCTTAGATCTTTGTGAAATTGCGTGTTTTGTACTTGCCGTTTCGTTGTCTTTCTGTGATACAGCCTTATATTTCAAGTGCTCACTGGCATTTCTTCTAAATGCAGGATGCACAAGATGAAAGTAATATTGTGACTAAATTTCATACATAAAGCTTCGATTATAAGGTTACCCTTTATCTTTCCTTCCTTTCGGTGATCTTTGATTGAGTATCTATTTTACTTTTTTATGACTTGTTGTCATACTCTGTTGTGTCCTTTCTCAGTTCAATGAATCGATTAACTCTTCTTGGAGTTGGACTTCATTCTATTGCCAGTTTTCGTAATCGTCGATATTTCTGCGTCTACTTTGATTTCGTCGTGCTTATAAGATGCCCTAATGTATGCCTATCTCTGCTCAATACTTGAGGTAATTCGTCTTGAAGTAGTCATAATCCTTGCCCTGGGGCAGGACCAAGGGAATTTTGTACTGCTATAGCGCTCTCGTCGCTTGGGTTAGTTCCCTGTTTTGCCATAACTGTTGGAGTATCCGATAGCGCATGCAAAGTGCCGCCTCCGTTTGAACTTTTCAATTTTGGCCTCGTATAATCCCTTTACGACGTCGTCCCGGGGACTGTTAAATTCCCGCGGCAATCCCTCCGCAACTCTTAATGGCCCGAAGAGTCCATTATTCGAAGAGCGGCGGAAGTGGCCATAAATGGAGATGCCCGCTTGTGAGTGTGTGCGTGCAGACCGACATAATCAGTTCGCCGGCTCGTAATCGTCGCTCACTCTTTTATCAGCCCATCAATAGACAATTCGGAGATCGCACCAAATGACTGCAAGTTGTGGCACGCCGCCCTTAGCTCTTCACTCTCGGAATAATTGCCATAATCTCCCCGCTCCGCCTGTTGTGCGTGCTTTCTTGGCCCATCCAGAGTATCCGAAGGGCCCGCTTTGCGGAATGCCGTGCGAAAGCCGAGTGGAATCGCCTGCCTACACCTTTCTCAACGCCATCCCGCCTTTTCTATCTCATTTGACTCTCCTGTGAGAACCTGCGATTCTCCTCGCCCGCAGTCATGTGGAAGAAAGATTGTATCTTTTATCAGGGGAAGGGTGGGGCGTCTGGAACAAACATCTTTGATATTGACGTTAATGTGACCGGAATGTGTTAAAAATTTCAATTTGGTAGTATGGAGCAGTTATAAAATAAGATTAATTCAACGCAATTTTTTAATCAAATTATCGCGAAAAAGGGCAAGAAAAACTTTTTAAAGGCCTCTTTTAATTTGCGATAGGGAAAATATTTATGTGTTCCTCGTAAATTGTTTGAATTATCTACGCAATTGCTTCTTTTGGGGACGACATTGAATGGAATTGAGACTAGTTACTATATATGTGGATAATTTCACCTCATAATTGCGCTCAGTAGCATGACTTGAAAAAATTTTGGGGTATAAATTTGGCATATACGTATATTTTTTGTACTCTTCTCTGCTTTTAAACTACTCTTACCTTTCCATTACCATGCTATTCTTTTCATCGTGCCTGAGTGACACACGCGCTGTGTATTGCCCTTTATATTGAGATAAGCTGTAACATTCTCAAAATATCGTAGGCTTTCCCGGCGAATACTAATGATTAAATGCACTCGGGGGTGGCACCAGGCCTTCAACAACCTTACCCGGTGCCAAACCCGAGAATATTACTCGGTAAAATTCTGTATATCGTTACACTTCTGTCAAGGAATCTCGGTCACTCTCCCCATTTTCGCCTCCTTTGACGTCTAAGCTCGTCTAAATCCCTTCGCCCGTTCGATTCCGGCCCCCTGTGCTTCAACTCCATCTTCTTCGGGGTTCCTTGCACCCTTGCAGGGATGTTCCCTCGTTCGCCCCTTGTCACCACCCACTTTGCCTCAAATGTGCACCATACACACGGAGAAAATCATAAAATCGATAGGGGGAGTGCGTTGGTTTCCTTCTGCTGCCCCCCGCCCTTTCCACTTCCGACCACCCCCTCGCCCATTTCGCCCCCTCCCCCAGGTCGTCCGGTTCGTCCCTGCCTTCCCTTTATGGACCGCCTTCTTCCTACATCTCCACCCTCACCACCCCAGTCGCAAAAGACTACCCATCATCTGCCATCCTTTCCGTACTTTCTTCCTCTTCTCTGGAACCGCATTGCCTCCTCCTGTTTCTTCTCCTCTCGTATTCTCCATTTTCCTACCCGCATTTTATTGCTGTGTCACATCAGTTTGGTTATCAGGATTACCTATTATTATTTCTCCAAAATCCATCATAGATCATAGAGTACAACGTTTTCGAGATCGTACTTGCGTTAAGGTTTTAATATTTTATTTCCTGAGACAATATGAACAAAATACTCATGACCGGTGAGAAAATATTTTGGGAAGTCGGAAAACACGTGAAAAGATTTTTTTTCGTAGGGTAATATTTGAGACGAGAAATTTTTGTGCATAATTTGTCAATGCTCCAAAATGGCAGTGTGACCCTTTCTGCCACCTCTGCATACCATAAGAATGGCAGTATCGTAGGTTTATGACTTACCGAAAATTTTTGATCCCCTTTCTCTTTCGGCTACCCCAATCAGGGTAGCCGAAAGAGTAATTTCGATCCCTGCATAGGAACTATGTGACGAGGTCTTAAGTGAGCTGTTCCGTCAAGGAATGTTGCGTTACACTCAGAACCCCCTGTCTTCTTTTTTAAACAACAAATATATATAATATATAATATAATAATATATAATTTATTCCATTTACAATCAAATATTACATTTTAGAACATACTTAAATATTTTGGAATATATAGGTACCCCTTTTAGTAGTTTTGGGGCTACCATCATAAACTTTTTACATAGGTCTGGTGCTAGCACACATGAGAAGTAAAATTTCTTTGTATTCAGTTATTTGTTCTATTGCCGATTGCATTCATTATTACAAAACGTATTTCAAATATTTGGACAAGGATAACTATTTTTCTTATTTTTCTTATATAAACGCATAATTACATACATAGAATATACAATATACCTTTTATTGTAAACTTTTTAACCCACCTTTCTTAGTAGAAACTCTACTTCCTCACACATCATAAGCCATTTTTTAACTGCGGATTTAAATCCCCATCTTTTTTCCGAGTTTGCTACATTACTCGGCAACATGCTAAACAATTTAGGCCCTAAGTAATTGTATGACTGTCGATAAATTTCGGTCGTCGGCCTAGGTATATGGAAGTTTCTCCAAGCTCTAATGTCATAGTTTTGTGGTCGGGCCTTTTCACCACTACGGTTATAGAATATTCTAAGGACTTTATAAATGAATAAATGCCTTAGTGGGAGGACATCTAATTTTTTGAATAGAGGAAATGAGTGGCTTTTCCTATACGATCGTGTTATAACCCTGATAACCCTTTTTTGCGCCACTATCAATGGTTTAATGTTGATAAAATATGCTCCACCCCAGCAGGCTATTCCGTATTGCAATCTTGAATTAACGAGAGCATAATATACCATTTTTAACACTGATTCAGGGCATATGTATCTGAGGAAGTAGAATTTTCTTACAATAGTAATCATTTCTGATTTTAATTTATTTATGTGAGACTTCCATTTACAATTTTGGTCAAAATATATACCTAAATATTTTATGTGACTAACCTGTTCGATCAAAATACATTTATCACAGGAAGTAACATTATCTTTTATACAATTTGCACATTGATAGTATAGTTTACTTTTGTTTGAGGTAGATTTACTCATGCTAAACATAATATATTTCGTTTTTTCACTTAACAACATATAATTAGCCGAAAACCACATATTGAGTGTTAATAGATCACTTTGTATGTGTTCATATAGATCATCAACACTATTAACAGAGTAACTTAGTGCAGTGTCATCTGCGAATGACGTTAATTGACCTTTAAACCTGCCAGCACATAAATTGTTTACATATATTAAAAACAGTATGGGTCCCAACACAGAACCCTGTGGGACACCACAGGTGAGTCGAATCTTTTCACTGTAGCAATTTTTGAGACGCACACATTGATCTCGATCACAAAGATAACTTTGAAACCAATCATATGCGGTTCCACGTATACCCGCTTCCCATAATCGATTCATTAGTATGTTATGATTAATGGAGTCGAAGGCTTTGGTAATGTCTACAAATAAGCCAGCAGCTCTACAGTTCTTATTCAGTCCGTCGTTCAGCTCTGAACAGAATTTTAATAATGCATCCTCTGTACTCTTACCACTCATAAATCCAAATTGGTTTTTATTGAAAAAACTATGCTGATTTAGAAATTTAAGAAGTCTGACTTTAACAACTTTTTCTATTATTTTAGCAAATACAGATAATAGGGATATTGGTCTGTAATTATTTACGTTCATTTTATCACCTTTTTTAAAAATTGGTATCACTATTGCAGTTTTTAATTGTTTAGGAAATATTCCAGTATACATACTTAGATTAGCAATATGGGCAAGGACCTCCGAAATATTTGCATTTACTTCTTTTATAACTTGTGTGGAAATATTATCAACACCTTTAGATTTTTTAGACTTTAATTCCTTAATAATGCTGCTAATTTCTTTCGCATCAGTAGGAACAAAAAACAGTGAGTCAATTGAATTGGAGGTTGGGAATATTTCTATGTATTTATTCGTATTACTTTCAAAATAATTGTTCTGGGTCAATTCTTGAATTACTTTACCATAATGTGAACTAAATTCGTTTACAATGTCCTGGCACTTAGTGACAACGATACCATTACTAGTTCTAATTTTTACACAATTCTCATTTCCTTGCTTTCCTCCCGTGAGTGAATCTAAAATGCGCCATTGAGCAGCGGTATTATTGACATTACTATCAAATAGGTCCCTGTAATACTTTTCTTTGCGCTTTTTAATATCATATTCTAATCTTTGCGTGTACGATACGTAGTACCTATTTAGCTTTTCATTTTCAGGGTGTTTCCTCATTTTTTTATACAGAAAATTTCGCCTAGAAATTCTCCCGCACAAAGCGTAAGTCATCCATGGCCTCTTCATTCCTCCCGATCTGTTACTGTCTGACACGTATTCAGCTTTTTCAATGCAGCATTTCAATTTATTTATAAATATTTCATAGGCTTCATTGACATTTTGTTGTGAATAAACATCATTCCAGTCACATCTTAGCAAACTATTATTTAAATGGTTAAAGTTTATCCGGCAATGGCTTCGATAAACTCGTTCGTATATATTAATGGGTACATTAATATTTAAAGAACATGATACAGCATGATGGTCTGTTAAACCCCAATCGTCCGCTCTTCCCTCATACTTATAGTTATCTCTACTTCTGCAAAAAATGTGATCTATACATGTACTACCCGTTTTGCTAATTCTGGTTGGTACTCGAATAAGCTGGTCCAGTCCATGACTAGCCATAAGGGTTTGATATTCAAAGGAAATATCGTTGGGTTGTAATATACATAAATTAATATCACCAATTACAATTAAATTCCTCTCACTAGAGATGGTTAATACATTCTCCAATTCACTCAAAAAATGTTCAACAGGATTAAAATTAAGTCTATATACACCAATAATGCTTATCCAAGAAGAATCATTTATCCCTACTGATATTTTAACCATATCAGCAGTTTTTAATTCACCCAGATCAATAGAAGAACACTCATAAGTATCTGCTACATATGCAATAACTCCTCCAGCCCTATAGTTATTGTTACACACATCAAAACTCCGATAGCCAGTTATTTGATACATAGATACTTCAGTGTCATTGACCCAAATTTCTGTCAAAACAATTACAGCGGGTTTTATATCGAGATTAATTAGTTGAAATACAAATTTATCAAAATTAGCTCTTAGACTTCTTATATTTTGATGCAAGACAAGGAACCTGCCACCATTAAATTCACTATCATTAACAGTACTCTGCATTTTGTTAGTAAAGATAGGTTGAAGACATACATAACTCACTCACAGAATGCTTACAGTTTCTCCAGGTCATCAGAGGATTTCAGAGTGATTACTTGATCATTCTCCTTCTTCCTCATGAGTATTGTCCCATGCCTTAGCCATAAATATTTGTATCCCTTTTCTTTCTTCGCAAGACGCGCAGCAGCGAAGAGTCTCCTCCGACCTGGACTCAGGCTCTCGTTTATGTACACCGGAGTATCGGTCGCCAAGCCCAGGTGCCGTGTGGAGAAGGTCCTTTTCACTCGCCTCTTTTGAAGAATTTCTTCTTTTGTATACCTACGGACGAATTTGACTATGATACCTCTCGTTCCGCCTTCGTGTCCCTTCTTTCCCAATCGGTGGCATGTGTTCACCATATCGTCGGTTATTTTAACACCAAGGGCGTCCCCCACACTTTTCACGATTTCTAAGGTATTTTCATTTGGTTGCTGGGGAATGCCGTGTATTTCAAGGTCATTAACGCGAGAATATTGCTCTTGGTCGTCTAACCTCTTTTCTAATTCACTCACTCGAGATTTTAAGCCAACATTTTCTTGCCTAAGTAAGTCTATTGTCGCTAAATATTCAGAAATCTGCGTTGAGTTTTCTTGAAGCACTTTAGTAAATACCCAAATACCCAACCAACTAGAAGCCGTTTGGGCATGGTAAAGCATATACCTGTTCAATCCTTTCAATTTTCCTTATGACCTCATGGAAGGCTCAGTGACAGAATCATTACGCTGGGCTACGAGTACATTATCCAAAATATCCTCCAGGTATCTTCACCTGATGAACTAATCCGAAGAATTCTCTTTCGGTGAAAAATATGGGGTCTTAAAAAGTAACACTTGTTTTTGTAACACATACGCTAATGATTGCGGAATTCTAGTGGTATTTTGTAAAAACTGTAGTTTTTAGCTGTGGTCTTATAGGCAATAAATATATTCATGTCAAAGACTTAGTTATGCGTTTTGCCTGCCATGAATATGATAGTGAGTTAACGCCTTTTGTGCTACCATCAGAATACTATTCCATTTTTATTGGTTGGCACTCAAGCGAGCAATGAGATGTTTCCTGACTGTATGACTTCTGTATGAGTTATGTATCTTTCGATGCTCTCAACATTTCTGAGAGGATTAAATGCCTTGCTTTCGCTCGATTTCTGCGGTCAACCAGCCCCTTCGTCATCTCTTTAGCATTCATCCTTATTCTTAGCATCTTAGAATCCGACCCTTCGTCTGACTCCGCTTTGACTCCCTAAGTCTCTTTACCGCGGTAGTGCCCCTCAGTTCTAACTCTTATCCCCCCAAATACCGTCTCACGGTGGTGTGGCCCAGTTCCTCTACCCTACTCTGCACCTCTTCCTTCAAGTCCTCCTCGCATTCTCCTTCCCCACGATGCCTCCCGCACCATCAACCCCGACATGACTATGAACCCTCGGTTCAATGAAGTCCACAGGGTGACCCTTGTAACGTTCTTTCATTCCACTATGTTATGAGTGTCAGTAACACTGAAGTGTTCGTTAACTTGCCCTCCATATACAGTAAAACTCCGGTAAGACCAAATCCAGATGTAACTTATGCCGCTTGTAATTACGGCTCTTAAAAAAAATTCATTTTTTTCTGCTGAGCTACCTTGCCCAAATACTGAGTTTTTCCAAGTATAAAATTGATTTGTATGGTGTTTAAGGTTTATTGTTCTTTTCCAGTGAAAACACTTGAATAATAATGGAGAATATAAGACGTTCTCTGCCAATATTAGAATTTATTTTGCCGAAGTGAAAGTATAATCACGGTCGTAACCAAGAAATGTGTGAGATGTAGGCTACCGCAAGTACAAAATATTAATGTGCAGAATTATTCCCGAATATACCTTCAGGTTCCAAATGTAGAAAAGTATAATTAAATTATGAGACGTTTTCCTCATTTTTGGCGAACGCGCTCGGCTTTTTCGTCGCACATCAGTTTTTAACCCGAATGTCGGTGCTTGGTTGATAATTTTTGTAGGTGTAGAAAATGGTGTGAAATTAACAAAGCTGCCCAAGGAAAGTTATGTAGCTTATTTTTTATCTGTGTTGAATATTTTATTATTTCCAAAGTTCCTGCTGTTTTATGTTTAATTCCTCTCTTGAGCCTGTTATGCCTGCGATGCTGACATTAAATGCGAACTATTACAGTCATAATTTAACGAGATGACGGGTTACTTACTCATAAGCGATGCTATTTCCACATTTCTGCAACAGTGTGTGAACTATTTAATTACATACTCTATATATCGTACAGTTTTTTAGGATGATCATGCTTTATATTTGTTAATGAAATTTCGTTAAATTCGTAGAATGTAAAAGTAATTTAATATAATAGTTATGAAGTGCGGCGTTTGCTTCTATTCAGCGCTAAGTAGTGGCGTGGAAACAGTTCTCATTGCTTCGTATCATATACTTTTACCACGTTTTATGACTTTTGTTTTGATGTTTAAAGTATATTATTTATCGCCTACTCGTAAAAAGAATTGCTTAGTATAGATTTAGTCTGTTTTTTTGGTGTGGGTTACCGATCAGTTTTTATCATCATAATTTTAGAGCTTAGATTAAAAAGTTAGTTTCTGGTGTATTTTTTATATACAACGGCGTGCCTAAATGCCATCAAATGTCTGCAGAACGCGGTGTTTTTCCGACTGCTACTCCTGCATTTGCGCTTTATCCCTTCAAAGTAGGAAATCATTGTTCATTTAATCTATTTGGACCCTTGTGGAATCCCGCCCCTCCGCCAAGGCGGAGCATATAAGTGTTTTCTCCGCGAGGACAAGTGGATGTCAGGCACCCCCGCCGCGAACCACCCGTTTCCTCCCCTACCGAATTTCTCTCCCCTCAGTGGGGGAGAGGGGGAAGGGCGCTCCCCCGGAACGAGGTGGTGGGGCAAATATCTTGCTCCCCCATTCGGGAAGAGGCCGACTAGCTCCGCTGCGTTTATCAAGGGGAGGGAATTTGTATTTCTGGGGGGGCTCTGGCAGCTTGTGGAAAGAGCGAAGGCACCCTCTCTTTTCTCCTGCCCGTCGCCGCACACATGTATTCGCTCCTGGAATCCATTCCGTTTGTTTGCCTCCTTCCCCCTTCGGGTGACTCTTCCAATCCCCGCAGATTTGTGTGCACTGTCCGGCCCCGGTTCTTATATGTTTTGCTAAGTTTAAACGTGGAAAGGGGAGAGAGAGAGGATACGAGGAAAGAGTTGTAAGAGGGTTGTCGTACGGAGAGAAGGATTTTGGGTCCGGCTGGTCAGCGGAGGGTTTGGTTGTTTGGAAGGAGGGTTGCAGTCTACATATACCGTCCGAAAGGGGTGAGTGTGGGAGGGAGGTATCCACTAGTTGGGGCACCGCCATAGCTCACGTCCCTAGTCCTAATTCCTTCCGCCGCCCTTGTTTATTCCTCCCGTTGGCCGCCCACTTTTTCCCATCCCCCCCTCCCTTCCTCTTCGCCCCATCTCATTAGTGTAATGGCCATGCATCCGCGCTCCTTATTCCGCGTTTTATCTGCGGACTACGACTCGCAATGGAGACGTGGGACTTTGTTTTCGGACATAATTTTTTTGCGGCCACTTTTCGCAAAAAGTGGGAAGGCGATCTCTTCGCGTTTTATTTGCTCTTCTTTCCTCTATCTCTGTCCGTCCCTTCCTCTCCGGCTCAATTTATGCCCACTTTTGCGGGAGATTGAGCCAAAGATATTGTGCTCGGTTTTTTGGGGGAAAAAAGACTCTTTCCTTCGAATGACTGGGTCTGAACATACCAACCAGTTTCCTCATGCGTTGCCAAATGTGAGATTGTGATGGGATGATTACATTACTGACATGAGTACTAGCGGAGAAAATGATTAGTTGAAAACCTTTGATGGCCACGTTTACAATTCATATGAGGAGCTTTTTTATAAAGTTAATATACCTATTATTCTAGCTCTATTTGGGAGCCATTTAAGGTAACAAGGATATTTCCTACTTTTGGTGCGTTGCTGTTTCATTTTCTTAATTTCTAATAGTGCTTTTGGAGTTTAAAGAACGATTGATTTTCTTACTCCATTGCTTTATTACCTATAATGCCTGATTTTCTGTCGTCTTAGTTGGATTTCTTTTTGCCTCAAATATTTGGTGATAATTATGTCCTTCTGAGCCTCAAACTTGAGCAATAGTGGTGCCTATATTTTGATAGTCGAAGTATTTTCTCATAGTTTGCATTGCAGGCTAATTTTAAAATTTTGCGGTTTGCCATAATCATTATCATCTGATTATTATCAGCTGATCGTTTTACTGCCGGCAAGTGTCTCTTTTGCAAGAAGCAAGGAAGTTACATTATTTTTCTTCTTACACTTCAGCCATAGACTTACGTAAGGTTTGAAATTACTCTCTAATGCGATGCGGAGGTAGCTGGAAATTTGTCAAATTCTGGTGAAAACAGCTTGAGTAGCGGCGCGAATAGCATATCTTATACTCATGTATCATCACTCATCATATACATATATCAATACTTATGTATCATTGATCATCATTATTTTCATACTTTTCATTTCTTTTCGTTATGGAATTTGTTTATTTCTGTCCGCTCTTACCAGCAATGATTAGATCAAATTGGAAATGGAATGAAAAGTTTCGCGTTGGCTACCCACGCCGAAGGCATGGGTTCAAATCTAAGTGTTGGTTGAGATTTGTTAGAGAATGCTCCATTCCAGCTGAAGTACCTTCCGGAGGGCACTTCAAGCCTAGCCTTTTGTCCGTCGGGTGGGGCGTTAAGCCGTGGTCCTTGTCAACAATCGGTGAGTGCCGGCTAGCAACGGCCTTAAACTGATTCTGGGTTTCTTTCCACCCTACCTTCTCTAGCGTTCCTTATGGCGCAAATGACGCAAGGTGTCGGTTGCCTAATCCTGATAACTGCCTAAGAAAATTTTCTAAGCGTCATTAGAAGGGAATATACTCTCTTGAGATAATTTATAAATGTATTTTGTGTGTATGCAACAAAGCGTTTATTTTTATTTTCATTATTGGATTAGAGAAATATGAGAAGTTACTTTTCATAGTTTAGTTTAGATATAATGTACCCTGTGATATTATGTTTTCGCTTCATTTAGTTTCCTATTTTATATTAAGTTATCTTGAAATAGAAATCGAATTCGAAATTTTTTGATTGAGGAAATCTCTGTAAATTAGTTCTCACCGTATATATGTTTCATGCAACGCGTCATTTGGTAAATGTCACTCATTAATTTGACTCCGCACTCTGTCCAACGAAGAAAATCCAGACCATTAGTGTATTGAATCTTGTAGGCGAGGCTCTGGGTTAGCTTCGAAAGGTTGGGTGGGTAGCTGTTAAATGAAAAATATTTGGATCTGAAAAATGCGTTCATTTCGACGTCATTCATCCGTTGAGCTCATTCATCTCTTCACGGAGCTCTCCCCGGCCTGAAAAAATGACTGCCCGTGATCTGTGGCGAGATGGAATCGGCTTCTCGCGGGCACGACAAGGTCAAATCCCTCATTCATCGACAGTCTCCTCCCATGCGAAGCACGTCCGGAGCTCGGAAGAAAGATGAATGCGGGCCACTTCACTGTCAAAATTCATTCTGCTCTCATTTCACGCTCTCCGACGAGATTTCGTCCTCATTTCTTTTCCCCGCTCTCCTCGGAAATGAGTGGGAGCTGGAAGATAGTCTTATAGTACAGTCGGGTCATAGGTTTTCGTGGCTCCCAGATTGCTTCCCTCCTACGCCTGACACCTCCCGGTTAGCTACGGGTTCTCCCATCCCGCGGCACGGGAAACTCCTAGCGTGACCGCATCCCGTCGTGTTAATAAGACGCGCGGGAGGCCTAAAGCCCAGGGGGATACCGTGGGAACGTACGACAACCAACTCACATTGGATTCCAGAGTAGTCGGTTATTGGGAGCGGCCTTTGCGAGACAAATAGACCCGCACGTCATCGCTGTATACTCCCTTCTCTAACGTTTTCGATTAATGCGAACAGATTTCCCCCTGTCCATCTTCCTGTAATTTCAATTAAAATATAACCACCGAGTCCTACTCGCTTGTATTTTATTTTTGGGCAAACGCCTCGTTGTGTTATGCATCTTAAATTTGGGATCCCTTGCTGGTTTGTTTCCATTTAGTGTTAATTAATTGTTTTAATCTCACGCAAGAAACAAAATACGCCATTAATCGCTTTAACTTGGACACCGGATTCTTAATTCCTTGTCCGGTTATGCGTGAAATACTTATGAATATTCATGTTTTCTCGGAAATGTTATCGGACCTAAGTAATTTTTCTCACCCCACTTAATTGCAATATTTTATCAGTCAACCAATATGATGGACTTCACTCCATCTTCGTGGCCTCTTAGGAATAAATTAAATGATGTCTATCGTCGTCGAATGGGAAATTACATTATTCATTTATTATTCACTCGATTTAAATATTTGTTCAATCCAGAATTCTCACAGGAGTTATTGAGGTTCAACAACCTCATGTATGCCAGAATATTTTCCGCCATTAAAAATGCTCTCACTTTAATAAGGCATGATTTGTTCAAAATACTTCAAATTTGTTTCCTAGGCTCTCCTTTGAACGGTGTTGAATATGAAGAAGCATAGAGTTTAATTTATTGGACCATAGAACGGTTAACTTGTATGCATAAATTATCGTTTGATGTCACTATATTGTTCCTATTTATATTTGCTGTGTGGTCCATATGAAAATGTTAGCGAGGAATAAATCTGGATATTGATTATCTTCTTGGTGAATTTCTATATTTCCTGTTTAAAAATATGTATTTTGCTCGTTAGCGCTGGGTTACTTTGCGTTTCTGGGACTTACTTAAGATATTATGCTGTTATGCCAATTATTTCTCTCTACTCCGCTTGGTATAAATGATAAAATTGCTCTATTAATAATCGACTTGAGTCGATGAGTGCTGTAGTAGTAATAATCTTTTTATGCTTGTATAATTTATTGCATTGTCCATCGTGCCTATTTAGAATGCGGATTTAAACGAGCGTTATTCTTCAATAACTCATCGTAAAAATTATATTTCACTTCAAAAGCTACATCCAAATGATTTATGCCAGCATTAATGGGAGAATGTTTCCCTGCGGTGAATTAGCTAATTAGCCAAGCGTAAATGTTTGTTTTAGAACCTTAGGTTGTGAAAAATTTAGAGCTATACAGCTCCATGTAGTTACTCAAGTAATTCACTCTAATGCCAAATTTATATTTTTGGTTCAGGCAAATTATTTTTGCCGTGTGTGTAAGTCTTACTGTAGTTAATATTAAGCTCCTTAACCGGTATTACATTTTGTAAAAACCATAGTTTTACTTTGAAAATTTGTCTATTATGTTTTCCATACCTCTTTTTATGCATTGTCTACGATACATAACAATTTCTTCTGAAGTATGTGCTTTGTATCTTGTGTGCACTCTTCGAGCATGACTTTGGAAGAACTACTTCGAGTTTATCCAAATTTATCCAAATAGACTCTTCTAGTTGGTTGAGAGGAACTTGCTCGGGGTTCTATAAAAATGGTACGCGTGTGAACGCTATTCCTCTCACAGTTGTCAGAGTATCCCCACTGCACGAACATTCTTTTATACCCGACTAACGGCCATCCATCCTTCATTCTTACTTCTTGTGTAACAGTGGCTCGTACTATTTTAAGCCTTAACCTACGTTGGATTTTGCGTGACTTATGACACTTTGGTTCACTTTAGTCAATGAGATATGGTTCTGTTGTCAACTCATATTATTTTGGCCAATTATAAGACCCCTGACGTTGCATCCCGACGACGTGTGAACGTGAGTTCGCACGGAAAATTGAGAAGGCATACGGAGCGATGAGGGGAACTTTATTCAGAATTTATGTGCTGAATGTTGTCAGCGTCATCGTCGATTCACAATACCTAGACGCTGAAGGTCTCATCCCATTTTCCTTCATCAGGACAAACGTCAAGTTCTGTCGTTAGCCCTCTCTTTCTTTACTTCTTTACATGTCCGCTCCCGCGTCATCTTGTAAAATCGCCTCGTGGATGGGCGTGAAATTACTTTCGCCCGGGAGTAATTTCAATAGCCGAGCTCTCCCAGGTGTCCCTCTCTGGAGAGAGCCCCATGTTTTCATAATGAACCTACTTTTCAAACCCCGGCTGCTACGCGTCAACTGTCAATTACTCGCGCCTTTTTAAATGTGCTAATTGATGCAGTCAGGTAGAAGACTAAGTGGACCTCATATATTTCTCCTCCTTCCCCCTCGAGAGCCGCCCGTCTCCATCCCCGACTTATTTATTTACGGTCCGAGGAGTTCGTCCGAAAGGGCTAAGTTTTCTCATCCGCACCTCGCCCGTCGCCTTTATCACTTTCGGTGGGGGCGGGCTGGTTTGGGGGCCTCACGACGGGGGGGCACGGCGGTCGAATCCTCACCATGCCCCCCCCCGCTCGCACTCTTGACCCCCGACCAACGTGGGTGATAATTCTTCTGTCTCCAACTCCGCTCAAGACTCCTTCCCCCGACTCTCAGTCTTTCTCTCGCCTTCATTAAATACCCTTCCCATTGCTCATCGAAGACTTCCCACCTTTTTCCTCCTACTTCCCTCTCACTTTCTATTCTCCCCCTCCATCCTTTTTTTCTTTTCCTCTCTGCAGGTCTCGCCTTGGCTTTACAAGTCCTTTCCACGCTTCCCTGCGCAATCTTCTCACCTCCCTAGAGCTTGATTTATCGATTATTTTTAGTGGTTTTTTTATGGAGCTCGAGCGGCCATTCATAAATGTTGACCAATTAAAAAAAGAAAAACCTTGGAATTCATTTTTTGGGAGCGCTTGAATGAACTGGCTCAGAAACTTAGTCTAATTCTTCGTCGGGATGACTATTATCAGCAGGCCCTCCTAAAATTAAGAATTTTGTGCGTAAGATGGAAGGGAGAAAATTTTTTTCCTGAGTGTCTTGGGACGAAAGGGTCACCCTCATTTCATCTGGTAATGTCGGTATTTAGTGCGGCGTTTTGTATTTTTATTGCAACTGTAAGCACTCCAAAGCAATTTGTTGTGCTACAGCAGCTATAAGTCGCATTGAGACAGTGATGTATGATAAATTTGGAATTACTGCCTTCATATTGGTATATTATTTTCTTGGGAAATCCTCTGACATCTAGCTACTATTGCTCATTCCTCATTGAAAAAATGGATTTAGACTAATTTATTTGTTATTATGAGTATCCTTACTAAGCGTCTTTAATCAGTTTTTTTGTCAGAAAGTCTGTGTGCCAGTAACTAGCTCACTACTTGACGGTGGAAAATTCTCCCCATTTGTAATGAGAATAAGGTTATGATTCATTGATTACTTTAAAATACTAGTTTTTGTATCTTTATCTGAATATCTACTATAAGGTACTAATTTTCATTCTGTTTTGAAACATAGGTATCAGCGAGATAACTCATGAAACTATTTTCATTGAATGAAAATCGGAGAAACATCTCGATTTAGGCTATGATGGATCTTCTTATCTGAAGAACGTAGTTGTCCTGAACGTACACCGTGATCCAACTCTAGTTTTACTAAAGCCGCACGTGTATTTTTTTTCCTTGGCGTAATAGAGGAAATGGCCTTTTAAATGCGCATATTTATTATTATCGGGAAAAGTTATAAATCCCGGCAATCACTTCTAACTTGTCATAAAGAGGGCGTAAAAATCCTTTGAAACTACAAATCATCTTCCCCAATCCACCGCATTCTTTTATCTGCTCCCCTCCTCCTTTCTTGGTTTCCCACTCCCTGAATACCCCCTCCAGTGCGCTTCCTTATTCTCCGACCCATCATCTCTCGGCTCTCCGCAGGGGTTGGTGCCTCGTCCGAGCCCTCCCTCCGCCGTCCTTCGCACTAAATCTCGTCCTACTCTCTTCCCGGCATCTCTTCCCATTCGTCTTGAGGTCCCGCTCTTCGCTTCTCTGCGACCGGCAGCCCTTTTCCTATATCCTCCGCCACACAAAATCTCGCACTCTAAGGTGACTGCCGTATGGTGGCTCCCAGGGAGATCTCCCGTTGACCCCTCTCCATGGCCTCCCATTTTTAAGATTTAATTTGCTCTCGCTCTGTTGTGACAGGCGTGATGCTGCCTCTTAACGCCTATCATAACCTCATCCTCGTCTTCTCATGCCCCCCTTCCCCTCGCTCGACCGCTTCAGAAGGTGGGAATGGACGTATTTCAAACAAATTCTTGCTTCCCAGTTCATCCACCGGCCAAATTTTACGCATAGGTGCATCATTGTTGTTTAAGGCTGTTTTACACGGGGCACGCCGTTACGCAATCTGACGCGTGTAAGAAGGCGCAAGCAAATTTGCGTCGTGTAAAGAGGTGAATTGCTCGAACACATGCGATAATGCGTGGGTGTGAGACAAAATAACCCCTGCTCAACACCAAGCTCGTATTCTCGCAATTTCAACATGTTTTCAGTGATAACCTGCGGAATGATGTGTCCCGTGTAAAACAACTTCTAGAGCTGCTGTTAGTTCTTGTTGCTTTTTTCTCTGGCGATTGCATTCGTTCTGCTCGCAGTTTTTTGATGGAATGTCATTCTTAAGCTGGGAACGAAGAAAAACATTTCTTGGTTCTCTCTCGCCTTGAATTAATATAAAAATTATCGTTTTATGAAGGCTCGGGTAATCGTCATATTAAAATAAAGCATGTTAAAAATTGTCTTCTTAAAACGTATATTTAACAACTTATTGCTGAGAATGGTCGCTGTAGTTTTAGGATTTGTAATAATCGTGAGCAGTGCCCAAATATGGAGTCATATAAATATTTGAGGTAATATATAAGTAACGAAATCATAATTCGCTTTGGATTTAAATTTAATACATTTTGCCCCGGAAAAAATTTACTCTGCCTTATTAGACATATTTTGGATTTTACTAGGAATATTTCCGAAATTTATTATCTTGTGTTACTAGAATAATGCCGAAATAAAAATTATTTTATGAAACTATCTAAGCATTACGCGAAATTTTGCGGTGAGGTTATTTCTACTTATTGTTAGTTATTTATGCGGTTACTTTAAAATACAGTTCAACTCTCCATTTAATTAGTTGCTACTAATTTTTTGTCTTTTATGCCTGATCAATGCCGAAGATAAAAGTCGTCATTATATCCAGAAACGTCACTTAAGAAGAGTTGCCGTCGGTATTGTGTTCTCGCCAGTGTGACTCGTAAGATATATTATTTAATCTAGCATCGGTTTGACATGAAAGGTATTCTATTCTGAAGAGCTCTTCCCTCAATATCTGGTATCCCGGTTGATTTTTTGAGTTAGAATTACGTTCCTAAAAATTGTGTTTTTCGGTTTATTTATCACTCCTACCAACGTAAATAATTTTTATTTTATTTATTTTTATTTTTTTATTATTTCATTGGAAAAACAGTGAGCTTTATTAAACCAGTATTTGTCTATATTATTTTATTCATTCTGGATTTTACCATTGTTTATCCTTCAATCCTATTAGACTATAAGTCCTGTGGTATTTTATGATTGAACTGATTTTATTGAATTTATGAACCTGAATCGTATTTAAAACTTGTTAAACGCAGGTTTTTAAATGAGCTACTATTAATTTTCAGACTCCAATGGTATATGCGGTATTTATGAAGTTGCTGAAGTCATTTTAAAGGGGTGTTTATTTAATTTCTCGCAAGACAATTATGCTTTCTGTGACCCTCGTGTTCAAACTTGTTAATGAAGAGTCCCTTATTTCAGGTGTAGGTGCTTGTCAGGTGGGTTTCTCCTATGAGAGGCTAGACGCGACATTATCTTTTTATCGATACGTTTTTTTTTTATTTTTTTATTGCATTGCTCGTGATCCACAGTACCGAAGTTTCTTATTTGCATGTACTTATCTTTTAATTTCAAAAGTATGCCATGAAAATACATAGGTAATGTAAAAATTTAAACTGCTAATGATACACTCTGACTATTCCTAGTATCAAAATTATTGTGCACCTTGTACGTGTAATTATCTCAATTTTTTTGTAGGCTCTTGCACCTAAAACCATGTCACTTCGCATAATTTATTGGGTAACATTTCACGTACTTAGTATCTGAAACCATCCCTACTTATATTTTTTTTGGTTCTCAGGGAGTACAGAAACGTCACGGAATTCTCAGAACGGCAATGCGTCATCGCGAGCGGCCAGCCCTTGTCCTAAAAGCCTGGACGCGGTGCCACTTCTTTTTTTTTTCCTCCGGGGCGGAATATTTTCCGTGGCTTGATAAGGCCAATAGTCCGCGAGACATATCACTTCCGTCTCGTCAGATAAATCGGCCAATCTGCGGAGTGACGAGAGGGAGGAAGGGGGGTGGGAGAGCGGGCGGGGGCAGTCGTACAAAGTGGCGCATTGGTGGGGCTAAGCGGCGCGGTTCTCTTGATGCGTGTGGGTTGCCTCCGCGCCAGTGAGCGAGCGACTGAGTGAGTGATATAAGGGGAATGAAATATCGGCCGCGAGCATGGAACCTCGCCAGATTTCATTCTCCACGATCCGCAATTCTCTTCCAACCCCCCCCTTCCTTATCTCCCGTTTTCCTCGGAGATATGCCTCAGTTTTCAAGATGGGCGAGTTGAAACAAGCCCGAAAGGAGTTTCATTTTTCAGGTTTGCCAGTGAATGATACGGTTCGTACTCCGTGCCAAGTGTTATTGCTCGTCGTCTGCCTTCAGCCAACCATCCCTTCCTTCGCCACTTCGTCTCCGGCCTCTGGTTGAGGCCTGGCTGCAAACTCGGAAGATTCATGTCGATATGCTAATGAGCGGCTCGGAGAGTAATGTAGCTGGGAGGGAATTATTCCCGGTGTGAGATCGCATGTCAAGTCGTCTAAGGCGGTACTTAATCTAGATCTTAGTTGCCCCACGATTAATTCCTTGCAATGAATTCCTTGTTGATCAGGTTGTGTCGTCCTCGGCAGTATTGAGGTATACTTCATTGCCTATTAGGATACAAGCTCATGTTATTTCCTGTCTTTGATAACTTTTTGTGCATTTCATTGCTCTAGCGAACGACGTAATTATAACTTGAGGCCATTAATAAGTGCTGCATAATATTCTTGGCACGTGACTGCATCAAGGCATTTTACCAGCCTTTGAAATATCGGCCTATCACAACTTGAATCATGAAGAACTCTTATCCGAGTTACTTTCAAGAGACATTCAATGATGCATTTCTGTCTTTGTTTCAATACCTCGTATAAAAATCCGAAACATCCGCTCGCGTCAATGGTAATTTTTGTAAATGCGTACTGTAGAACCGTCACATTTTCCGATTGTATATCTTACTTCAATCTTTCTTTTGCTGTCATTGTAATTTTTTATTCTTCTCTTCATTGAAATATCCAAGGCCTGTAGGTTTGCTTTCTGTTTTTTACTTTGCTATCCACTAAATATGGATAAAGGAATATTGATAAAAGTTTCACAGTATTCTTGCGCACACAATGATGAGCAGTTATTTTTCCCGCTCGTACAAAAATTTATACAAGCGGTTTTAATCGTTTTGCTAGCGTTGCTAAAGATTCGAACAACCTAGCTGTAGATTAATTCTATTGATTATAGCGCAAAGGTGCTGATTATGTAAAATAAAAAATGGGAATAGTATTTAACGTAATTATAATTTTAATGTGTATTGTAGTGGAATGTCTCCAAATATCTATGGAATTCCTCCAAATAGGCATAGGGTGGTACGTATGATTCTAATATTTCCTCATGCTTACGGCGACGATCTTGTATTTTCGGGAGTGTTTTACATTCATTCCCTGCGAAGCACTTGGGGAGTGTTGCTACCACCAGAGTGCACAAAACTAGGCGTTATTGTTCGTAGTTAACCCCACCTTATCCGGATGCCTGTTTTGTGCCGTCACGCTTCGCATTCATTCCCATATTAATATCGCTGACAATCTATTTTTCTTCGGCCCACGGGTGAGTAATGCGATCGCTCTAAGGGCCGAATATATTTCTTCCGTCAGCTCCGCCCGGGTAACTCCTTAGTGGTTGTGCCCACGAGTCCGACGGACGCGTATAAGAGGGGAGAGGGTAAAGGGTGGGGTGGGGGGGGGGGGAAGGGCAAGAGGCCGTACATCAAACACTTCAGCAACCGGACGGTGGAAGCGGGAGTCCGGCGGAGGGCCGGCCGGCTCGCAACCAGTCGTGGGGGTGGGTGTGGCGGAAGGAAAGGGGCGGGGGTGTAAAGTCTTAATTGAAAGCGGGAGCGCATTAGGGGCCCTCGTAAGTGATTGAAGTTGCTGTTTAGTCGGCCGAGCGCTCTCGGTGCTTTTCCGTGGCGCTCGGCATTGCTTCGTTGCACGCAACCCAACTCAGCGGCGTCAACCTTCCCCCATTCCCTCTCACTCCAATCCCACCGTTGAGGCCCGTGGACGCGAGCCTAAAGTGGCCTGGGATCTCTCTCCATAGCTCATTTATTCCGTCGGACCATCGTTTCGCTCTTCGCCGTCTGACTGCTTTCTTGAATCCCTCCTATGCGGTGTCTTTCCCAATAAAGGACGGTACTACCTCAATTAGTATCACTTCTAGTTTGTTTTGCGGCCCTTTTAGTCCCTATATGTGCTCTGAGACGGAGTAAGGAAAGCTGAAATATTACCATGTCGTGTGTGTTCGAAGCATTCTTCCCAGCTGTCCTTCGCGAGGTAATTAGGTATATGCGTTCTCTCAACACCGTTTTACTGGTGAATTGATTTATGCCGTCTCTTGCGTGAGCGCTGCGTGTTATAAAATGTTGTGCATAGTAGCTAGATGTTATGAACGCTGTAAAAGTTGCGTGAACGGCTGGAGAGAAAATAGTTCCATCGATGAACGTTAAAATTTTGATTTGATTTTATGTACAATCAGCTGGACCGTTTAAAATTCATTTGATGGATGTCTTCTCTAAATCGTTGCAGTAGAATTAAAAGGAATCATTGAAGGAATTAACAGATGAAAAAAACGTATTAAAAAGGCTCTTTCATACGGTTTTATATTTATAGAAATATAAAGCGTACTTCGGTGTTTGCTTTATCTATAGTTGCTCTTCCGATTTTAAAGCAAACTTTGGCGAATCATGCACTAACGTCATACAATGCTTTTTTCTAATTTTCTAGTGATACCGAAGACCTAGAAAAATATAAGTATATGTATTATGTTACGTAGAATATTTATGTATCTGCAGGGACCAATGAATGATTAAGGACATATTTTTATGGCTTTTGAACTTTGAGAATTTATTAAAATAATTCTCAATTCATGCCTGAAAAGACCTCCCGAAGCCATTGTAATTATATGTAACTCCAATCATGACTACGCAGCCTATGTAGTAATAGTGCTAAAGATTCGTATACTTGCTATTTATTCTGAGGAGTTAAGCTACTTGAATTAATAATTAATTGTAAGTTGACAATCATACTATTTATTTATGTGTTATTGTAATCTCTCTCTCTGGAACGATGTGCTCGATAATTGTTCTTGACCTTGAGAAGTATGGACGCCTTTTTAATTGTAATTAATTCTAAGGTCATTCTGTTAACTTGGTTTAGTCCTATCCCAGAAATATACAAATCTATTAAATTGACAGTCTTATTTTAAAAATTCATCCTTTCTTGTAAACTCGAGGACGAAATCAGTGGAAAGCAATCTCATTTTTTCTTATGCCAGCTTGTCTCTGCAAAGTATCCTCTAAATTATCACCATATTTGTTTTTATTTTGCGTGGACCCTGTGCATTGATTTCGACATATATTCTTGAAATAAAGTTTTTTTTGGAACATCAATGGCTAATTATCTGGTGGCCTGAGAAATTTCTTTTGAAATCTCAAAGAAAATTTACTCATAATTGTATTTAGCAGTATGTTGACGATTTTAGGTAATAAATACCTGAAGGCTTACTTTCCAACCCATTGATTTAAATTTGCAGACATTGATTAGACAGTCTTATTTTCATTTTACGTTAAACCTTTGTCCAAGTCTGGTGGCTAATAATTTCGGAACTTCATTTTACAGTAACTACCGTTACATGAAATATTTATTCTTCTCCGATCACATGTGCGGAATTCATGGTGTTACTTAGTTTTTTTTAATTCTTAAATTTACTCTGACTTTGGATAATACTCTGTTATCTTTTACTAAGGTTTTCTACTTTCTAATACATTACCTTTCTCATCCCTAATGACGGGCAGCTAAAAATTCTGGTGACTTTTTGTTATTGGTATAGTTTTGTTCGACGTTTTAGTGATCGTATCAGTATTGTACATGCAATGTATCAACGATGATGATCTCATTATTGCCTATACAGTATTTTCGACTAAAAAAATGAACTTTGAAAAAATATTAATGGAATTATATGTGTATAATTTACCGTTCTTGTATGGCTCTCTCCAACTATGCCTTGGCGATATATCGTGAAGAATTGCTATGTTGAAATTTATTGAGAATCCTATTTTTGGTTTCGAAAATTATCGGCAAATTTGGAATATTGTAGAAAGCATCCGGGTGAAGATCCGTGAAGAGATTGCCTACTGCTTATTCGCCGCCACTTCATATTCGTCATCTGTATTGCGTTAGGTTGAGTAACTTTTATTATGGCAAAGGATTCCACCGCGTGTAAACTTGTCTGGGTTCTAGATGAGGTTGAGATGAATTTTCACTCTATCTGTGCTTGGGCATTAGAACTCGTGAAAATTTTAATTTCGAAGAATGACTCTGGTTCGCTTCAGTGCGCATGATTTACGAGACTGCGATGAGGAAGATATTTTAACATATTGAAACATGAACTGCAAGGCTTGAGAGACTAGTGGATATGTATAGCGTCCGTCACAATACTGGACTCGGCCAATAAGTAGTCGGGAGATGATAATTTGCTTCGAATTTGTCAACCCCTCCCGCCGAGGGATCGAAGGCGCCAAGACGGTGGCGTCGTCCGAGTGACGACACGTCTATTCGTCTCCCCCGAGGTGTCGCCTCGAATCCCCGAGCTCATCACGGGGGGCCTATGAGGCGTCCTGGGAGTCTCTCCGACGGGTTGCTGGCTTAACTTTCCTCCGAGGCGACGATGGGACTCAGGGGGTAGGGTTGTGGCGTCCAACAGACCTCATCCACGTCAGGAAAAGATATGCGTTGCGCAAATGGAACTCGGCTGAGGCTAGGATACGTTGTTGTCGCTTCATATTCGTCCGATATGATTGGTGGCTTAGTGGTCCGATATGACTGGCTCGCCATGTTTCAAGTTATATCAAGCAAAAATTTTAGAAATATACATTTCGTCAATATTCGAAATTGGCCAACATCTTCTACATTTGTTTTCGTGAAATTACTTGATGTTCAATTTCATGACTTAAAGTTTCAGTCGCTGATGAACTTTACTATCTCAGGAAGGTGCATAGTATATAACGGTTAAGCATCTTAATTTTAATGTATATAAATAGGGTGGTGCTTTAGGTATGTTTGCTTACATGGTACGTTGATAGATTATTTTGGTTATTTATCTTAACGTAGTAATTCGAGATAGACTTTCCATCAATATTTTTTCCCTTTCCCCCGTGATGAGCATCCTTATTTTTCCCTTTGTTTTGTTCATTTTTGTCATTTTTTTGTATTTTCTGAGCCTTGCTGTCGTGGTTTTTCTTAGTACTTCAATCAAATGCTTTTTTTCTGAATCGCTGTGCAATGTAAATATCTAATGGGCCAAAATGGCCGAAGATAATAAATCAATTGAATATTTTTGCGGAATATATGGCTAACATTTTTTAATTAACACATAGTGAAAGTTTCCGGCAGTGGTTTTAGTTTGCAATTTACACTCGTCTTTTCTGCGGTGAAACTGCTGTAGATATTTTCTGCATGAATTTAAAAGTAAAATTTACCGTAATATTTTTTTCTGGATAGAAATATTTATTTTCCAATGCTAATCTATTAATCAGGAAATTCTGTCGTATTCCCGCATCTCTTGGGTGATGCTTCGTAGTGCCTCAATCAGGACACCTAAAGCTGTGTTGAGAACACGACCCGCTCCGAGGCACAGTGCGGATGAAGGGATGCTTGGAAGGCGAAGACAAACGCTTTAGGCAAATGTGGTCAAGGCGGCGGGCGTCTGGAAGGAGGAGAATGGGTGGGAGGGGGGTTTGTTCGAAGGCACTCTTCCCGCCTCCTTGGGAGTCGTCGTCCCGGGTCCATGTCAACCGAAAGGGTTGGAAATTGTTCCGTGAGTCGAGAGTGATGGAGTGGAACGCAGTTTGGAGTACTGGGCGGGGGCACTGGGGGGTGTGGGAAAAGGGGGGCCGCCCCCCCTCCGTCACATAAATCTCCGCCGGCCCGGCGGGTAGTCGTCGAGGGTTCGCCGCGGTCAGTGGTCGTTAAGGCATCCCTGGGTGTTAAGGCACTAATCGGACTCCTTCTCCCCCTCCCCAACCGCGCCTCCCCCCTCCCCACGCCGTCCTATCACGGCAAAGGCAACAATCTCATCCCGCGATGTGGGGTTAAGGAAGACAAAGGGCATCGTGTCCACCGCTCCTTAGTCAACCCTTTCTTCTCGTCGTGTTTACAAGCGTCCGGGGAGCTCCGGGGGTGTGGGTTGGGATGAGAGAAATGAAGCGTTTTGCGATCCAAAAGTGTGTTCTCCTTTGCTTGACCACCCCATCCCCTCTGGGGAGTAGGGATGGGAAGTGGATGGGTTGAGTGGCCGAGGGGTAGAAGTTCGCCGATATGGGATACGTAAGTGGGGGTTGGGAAGTGGGGTTTGGAAGTGACCACTTGGCGCCTCTCAGCAGTTTGGTCAGCCGGGCTCCTTCCCCTCCCCTACCCGCTCCCTTCAGACCTGCCCACCCTCCTTTCCTGCTCTGGCTCCCAGGGGTGGATGCCTTTATTTGTCGTGGCAGTGGGTCGTTTGTCTAAGGGCCCCTCTTGCGTCTTGCACCCGTTTCCTATCGTTGGTCTCGTTGCGGATGTTGGACTGATCGAAAGTGGCATTCTCTTACTTCAAAAATCACTCTTAATCCACCCATCTGATGATTTTTATTTGTTTTTCACGTCCTGAGATTCACACCGGGTGATGACGCCAGTTTATAATTACTCCAACGTTTCGAAAAATATGTGAGTGTCTGAGTGTAAATCGTAACAGAGCTGAGACAAAACGTTCTGGATATGGCAAGCCAGTAGTTTCTTTTTTTTTTGAAACATTGGCATTATCAGGACGTAATTTTTAAAATACTAATTGTTTCGCTTCTTGTTTTAAGCTTCTTATTTTGTACAGTGATAAAATTTAGTTTTTGCAATTTATTCAGAAATCACTCCGTATCAGTGATGAAGTGCGAAAGTTATTTCGTAGTATGATTGATTGGCTTTCTATCGTGGCCGATTCTTTTATCAACTTGTGAATGTTGGAATTGATTCCGCTTCGATCTAAAAAGGGTAAGTTGTGCTTATACTATAATATGAACGATTAGTTGGAGGTGTTGCGCGGTGAGAGATGGAAGAAAATTAGGATATTGGTTATAGTTTTCTTGAACGATGCAAGGGTTACAAATAATGTTTTTTCGATGCGTTACTTAGTTAAAATCGAATAATTTTTAATGCTCTCAAGTACAGGCTATTTTTTAGGAAATATATTTTTATATTTTAATTCGTTGGAAAACTCGCTCCATACTTTGAACCTAAAAAAGAAATACCGCTGTTAACGTAGAAAATCATTCGTATGCATATGCAGTTTTATATTTACGGTTTTTTCTCGTCTGAAATTGAAATAATATGTATCTTCTAATATAATTATTCGATATTTCTCTTTAAACTTCGGTACTTTTGCATCTATGTGTTATTAAAATGTATAACTTGTTACTTTTGGACGACAAACATACAGTGACGTTTTATCTCGTGCCATGTTTGGGCAGCCATTAAATCCAAATCAAACCTTCTTCTCTCGGAATTTGAAAGCGTAGTTGTTTCCTTTTTCTTTTATAGTGTATATTTTTTATACTTGCAGAAGGTTACTGTAATATCTTTATAGTGGCATGGTACGCATAAGTTGTTCATGTGAGTATCGAATGTCTAACAAATTATTTCACTGAGGTGACTTTTTTATCATTTCAAAATTTTTCACTACAGTAAGCCTTTTTTGAACTGCCAAAGACTTAATTCAACATTGCCACTGTAAAGATATTAGAGTATTCGAACTGCCAGAGACTTATCATTCAACATTGCCAAATCCACTAAAAATTTATTAAATTGCCAATATGGAAATTAGCGTAGAAAATCTGTTGCACATAGTAACAGGCAAGCAAATGGCTTTCACTGAATTCTTTAAATACTGCCTTGTCGATTATAGCTAGATAGAAAAAAAAATTATGGTTGACGTGTTGGATTTAATTTATCTTCGCCGCCATGAAACCAGCGCATTTAAGGGCTTTGCAGCGGTGTAATATAACGAACAACAACGTAGGACGATCAGAAACACCCATGCCGTGGATAGGGGCTATCCTACCTGGCAGGATTCGAACCCGCGTCTTTTGGTTTAGCAGGCGAGGACTTAACCTCGCCGCCACCGAGGCCCATATTTTTGTAATTCTGATAATGGTTTATTCGTAGTCATATGAAATCTAGTACATATTCCTATTTAATAAATAGAATATTGCAAATCTTACCTTGCGAATTTCAAAAGAAATTAATCCCATTTGTATAAATTTAATTGAAAACAAATTGGATTATGCCAATTTTTGCTTAATGGCATTGTCCTTCACATTGCCCTTCAGTGGCGTCTTTTATTAGCCGCCTTTTGACTCTTTTGAAAGCCTTCCCTGACGGGGCATGAATTTGCAGAAACTCGATGAGGCTGTTGGTGGCGGCCATCTTGTGAACCGGTTTGCTTAATGACCGTTCAGTCCCAAAGGTTTATCATGGAAGGGTAATTTTCTCAAATCTCACTCAAAGGGATAGCTGTGGGAAGTTTTTTTTTTTAATTTAATAATCCAAACTGGAAGTATTATCTCTCTTGCAACGATGCGCTCTTATCTCTCGTGGACTGTTTATGTTGATATACCGAAACTGCAACGCATTTATTTGCTTTCTGTTTTGGTAGGATACTAGCGATGTACAGGAAAACAAATTAAAGCCATATATTCCAAAGAGGCACTTGTCCATTTGTCAATTATTTGGTTTTAAGTTTTTTTGTGTACCGCATGGGCTATAATTTCTGCTTCAATTTTTTCTATGAACGGAGAATACAAATACGTACTGTTACAAATATCTTTATGCGAAGTAGTGGCTTTATTTACTTTCGGGAAGTCTCGAGAGACCGGTTAGTTTCAGAGTTCGTATTAATGGATTTTCGCTATTTTGAAATTCAGGACTACCATTGAGTTTGAAAACCTCTGACCACAAGAAAGAGAAACTGTTAATGGATTGGGATATCGTTAGTTACTTGGCGATTTTTATACACGTGTGTGTCCACGAGTGGAATTGGTTGAATAAACCAATGGGCGAAAGAAATTATATTTTCTTGTCTAATCCATATATATACCGCGGCGATGTGGAACGAAATTTTTAGGTTGATTATGCTTCTCCTTTATGCCATAGGGAAGGTAAAATCATTTACCCTACACCTTACTCACAATTTATCGCGTAATCTCTTTGCAACTCTTAATTAATATGATATACATGCCATGTTATATATTAATTAATTAACCTTAAGACAGTTTCGGAGCGCCCCTTCGATTCGAAAATCATCAATCTCCTAGGATGATTTCGGCAAAAAAGGCAGCGTCGCTTAAAGTTAATTTTACTTATGAGATAAGTTCACCGACAAAAAAAAGTCGCGCAGGGATGCACAAAATAGGCCATTCTTTCCCAAGCTTTTATTTTCAGATCTGCCATTCTTAAGCTTCTGGTCATCTTCTGGTGTTCCTTGAGGAGGAGAATCTGACCAAGCTCTTGCCTGCCCATCCCACCGCTTTCCTTCAAAACGTCTCCTCCCCATCTCGCATCCTCTATAGGTCCTCACCCCTTTCAAATGCCGGCCTTCTCACCATCCCCCGCCCGCCTCACACCCGTGCGGCCTTCGTTCCATCATGGAAAGACCTCTCATCCCTTTTTCCTGCGCAGCAGCCAAAGGTGGAGTGGTGGCGCAATGAGGGAGGGCGGGGGATCTAGTCGTGAAGCCGGCCCGACAGCGGCTTGATTAACGGAGGAAATTAATTAGCCTGGCGGCAGGGTCGCCCCCGTCCCCTCCCACCGGGCTCCCACTTCGCAAAAACTGAGTGGACCTTCGGGCTTTTCTCCGGTCTCCCTTCCTCCTTCCTTTTTGCCCGCTATCCATCCCTCAACCTCTTATCTCTCCCCTGTCCTCCTCAGCCACCGACACTGCCTCGATACCCCCCACTCTCATTTTATACCTCCCCACCAACCCCTTTTAAGCAGAGCGTGTACCTCAGGGTTGCCTTCTGGGCCCCCTCCTGTTTCCTTTTCGCCCTCGCTTGTCCCTTGCGTGGCCGTCCCATTCTTACCCCTTCCAATCTTATCAGGCCACCCTGTTCTCTTATACCCTTTTCGGGGATATTCCGTGGTCTCGTTTTTGCGAGCCAGCGGGCTTCTCCTGCGCAGCCCCGCGTCCCCTACAGAAAGGCAATCGCTTTGCAAAGATTTCCACGGCATCGGTTTGCGGGGAGAGGGGGATTTTTATGAGTTGCAAATGCGGGGGTTTTAGGGGGCCTTCCTGTGGTCAAATGGGGGTCTTTCTGCTTGGAATCCAGGGTGCGTGGGCAGGAACAAAGCGGAATTGATGCGCGCTACTTTAGTTTTGCTCAATTTTGCGTGGTAGCCAATCAGTAAACGAGCCCGTGTTAAATCCACCGTTAGTAATCTAGTTTCATGATGGCTCTCTACTTTTAGGGCATTAAAGTTTCCTTTACTCACGTCATACATGGCTATTTAGTTTTTTATTGTCATTACTTTCAAATGGTAATGAACGTCAGTTAGTGAACGTTGAGTTATCGAATCAGTAGAATTGGTACTGAGCTGGAGGGCAATGCGGTGATCTCAAGTCTCGTTTAGGTGCGATAATTTAAATTTGAATGCTGCACGTAGTTTTATTACTTCACGCTTTCTCTTCTTTCATCAATCCCCTATAGTTATCTTGTAGCTTTTTTACGTGTTATTTTAACTTAAATACTGTTAATCTTGTCTTGGGGTTATCGCTTCGGCACTGAAGCACGACAAGCGCTCCGAATTTATGCTTCGTCTTATTTAATCGTTTTTTAACGGTTGAATAGAAAGTGATCTCGCGGTGAAATGACCTTCAGGGTTGACGCGGAGGAATAAATGCAAACGTTTTGAATCCTCATGTACATTCTTAACTTCACGGTGAGCTGTAATGGGGTAATCGTTGTACACGGCTCAGCAAATATTTGTCGCGCATATTTTGATGCCGTTCGCCATGTAGAGGCTATCTTGAGCGGTGCGCTTTCATAGCCTTGTATCGGGTGTCACTCCTCGCTTGTTCCGTGAGATGGGCGCCTTCTCCTGGAACGTGTTAACACGGCGCTCCGCTTCGTTTCCCCCTGGCCGAGGATGGGTGCCCACGGGGCGAGCGCTTCTCCTTCTCCATTCCTGCCCAAGGGTCAGCTGCCCGCGACCCCGCTCGGGAAATGGGAATTGAACCGGAAAGCCCACCATCACTCTCACCTTCCGTTCTTAATTGCTTTTCCGATATATAATTCCAGCCCCTCCTCCTCCGATGTGTGTGCAAGCGTTTCAGATCTCCCCGCCCCTAGTACGGTGGCCTCACCCCTTGGCCTCCTCCACATCTCTCTTTCCGCTATGACTGCCTGATCAAATTCTCTCCGCTCCGCTGTGAAATCAAATGTCGCGTATCGATTGAAAATTTTGATGTGATTTCCACCATATTACTTTTTCTTACTCCTAGTGTCGACTCGTTCGTGACACATCTTATGGTGAAAGTAGTATGAAGCATGAAAATGACGTGTACTAGTTTAAGATGTGCAACAACAACTGTGGAGAGAACGTTAATAACAAATTATTTGGGGGAACATTTTCCATGTTGTCTCCCTCAGTTGAATTCAATCGAAGGGCATTTACCCACTCTGTTTTTGTGTTGCAATTACATGCAAACAGTCAGATCTGGATGAAATTTAGTGTACACAGGTTTTTAAAGCTGCTGAGCACGAATATGATGCCTTTTGTCGCTGATTATTGCCACAATAATATACCAAGATGTGAGTGGTATCCCCTTTGGCTCGCGTCAATTCGCGAATGATATTTGAAAAATGTTGTCTTGGCAGTTTAAGGTAATTTAAGCAGATATTTTCATGGTTTTATGACTATTTTAGAATATTGGTTTTGCTTAACTAATGACTGTTTATGAGATAGTGAACGTTCCACGGATTGAAATCATATTTTGCGGCGGGAAAACATCTTTAATTATTAATTTTTTCTATTTTTAAGTACAACAAGGGTGTGAAGTTCCTCATTTTTCTTATGTACTTGAAAACAATTGCGTATATGCATAGAATACCTGAGTGTTCTCCTCTCCTGTCAGTGGGAATTCGTGAGAACGTTCCAGGAACCTCGAGTTAGGATGCGTCATCACTTACTATCTTTTCGTGAATATAGATAAGAAGAAGGAAGAGATAATTTTGAATAGGTATCCTGTACACAATCGCCCAATGTATCCAATATGCCAGCCTCAGTGGCGGCGGGGTAAAGTGCGCGCCGGGCAAACCAGAGGTTGCGGGATCGAGTCCCGTCTATGTGGGTTGCCCGTATCTCGGGCAATGATGTTTGCATACGTTTAATTGTTAACTTGGTGGAAACCGCGATGTAACAGGCCAATATAGTGTTTTTTCGGCGTTATGGTAAATAAAATAAGAATAAATTTTTACCATGTGCCATTGGTGTGGGTTCAAGTCCCGGCGGGGTGGGATGCCCCAATTCAGTGTATTTGCTCGTGTTCGTTCAATTGTTCACTTGTTGGAAACCCCGATGTAAAAGGATAAAGTAGAGCTGCTTTCGTAGGTATGGTAAAGAAAACATAAAAAATTACCATGTGCCATTGGTATGGGTCCCATGTGCCCTGGTCCGATATGTGTTCAAGCTCTATGGATCTCCCAATTCTTCGCTCGGCGACCTCACCCTTTGACCCATCCCCCTTCTCCTCCTCTATCGTTCTTTCTGCAGGCTCGCATTCTTTCCCTTGAGTCCAAACGTCGCGTCGTCTTATTTCGCAACACTTTTTCGGGTCTTCCTTTCCCCCCTTCCCTGGGGGCAGGACGAGAAAAGCGTCGACCTTCCCTCTCCCACACCAGCTCCCAGCCTCTCTCGCACGTCTCCCGCCTTCGATAAGGGCGGATGAGGCGGAACGGGGGGTGTGGGGGACAAAGGCATCGCGGGGGAGGCGGTGGAACGGGGAAAGGTCTTCGGACCCAGGTGTGGAAGAGGGAAGGCGCAAGATAGTCTCACGATATGGTGTACCCGACATTGGTCTCAAGGTGGTGGGACATTCATCGGCCTGCCCGCTTGATTGCACCTTCTTGCTTATTAGGAGACAAGTTTTTTCAACGTTCCCCTTCCTTTCCTTCCTTCGTCGTCCGAGGCTTGTTGTTCCATTAAGTGCCCCGTGGTCGGGGGAAATTTACACTTGGGGGCGACACGGTGGGTCTTTTGCCCGCCAAGGAGGCGTGGAAACTGAATTAAGTTGGCGTTGTTTTGTTCCCCTCTTCCCCCGACATGCGTTCCCCCTTAGTCTCGAGGAATTTTGTGCTTTTTCCATGAACTATTTCATTATCCTGCCGCGAGTAATGGTCGTAAAAATTTACGTGAAAACCTTGCAGGTTGCGGCGTGGAAGCATTTCCTTTCAGTTAAAAATTGGGGATCTTTTAATGGAAGTATTGATTGCTCGAGTTGATTTTTTTGTAGATGAGTGCCGTAGACATTTTGTTATGATCTTGCTTAAAAAAATAGTTTTAAGATTGAAATACAGCTGATACTTCATTTTCAAGCAGTCAATGTAACTAATGCAACTACCAATAAGTGTAGATCTAATTGTTTTTATCTCGTCGTTGTATGTAACACGTTTATATCTCTTACAGCGTCGATTGTATTTGAATATTCGTGTCCGTAGCCTTTTTATTTTATTTCATATCACGGGTATTAAGTTAAGGGTGTATGAGTTATATTTAATGTGTAGGGAACAAGTTGTTGGTAAATTCTCGTTAAATTGTGATTGTACTTTCTTCATCGAAACTGTTTCCACTGTATGGCTCTAAGCACAGATTTAGCATCAAAGGGTAAATTCTTTTCAATATACCGGATTTTTGTTTTTCTGTGCAACAAGGTTGGTTTAATATCTTCTTCTAGATATGTCATGATGACCGGGTATTCGACACTGGACGGTATTATGGGTCCTTTATGCGATATATTAAAAATAATATATTGTAATATTATTATATTATTATGTTTTTTTGGATATATATTTTTTTACGACGAGGTTACCGGACTGTTGTCACGCTTCCGTTGTAATTCAAAGCTTGCATTTCTAACTTGGGATAAATTCAATCATTTTTAATGTTATTAGCTTCGTTTATATTTTAGTATCGAAATATTGTTTTAAGATCTTTCTTTTACTAAAAATATCTAAAACAAATGTTGCTTGTATAGCTATACGTTGGTTGCGTGATGCTTATGAATCGTCGGCAAAATGGACCAATGCAGTGAATGCAGAGGCTACATACCCTTTTCTGCTAGTGAATACCAACGACCTAATCTGTCTTCTTCTTTTGATTTTTTCAGTGACGTAGTTCTTGTTTAAAACTTCGCTAAGATCTTGAAATTTTCAGGATACATTTAGTCAAACTTTTACAACATTAGCCTGTATCTTTATATTAAACTTTTCAATATGAGAAAATAAGCTTATTAAAGTTTCAAATTCAAACGCCGGCAAATATTAACAAGGTTTAACTCCATACGCCCTGATTTTTTTAAGGTGGCGGCATGAGTTTTGAACAAACAATACCCTTTGAAAAAGGCCAGCGAGAGCCATTTATTCTCTTTACTAGCTTATTTTGACTTCCGTTGCAGAATCCCGAAATCAATGCGGTGGCGATTCATTTTTTACGTGACTCTGATGTTATGGCGCTCCTTTGTTCAGCTTTTCGTTCACGCGAGATTTATATAATGGTAATTTTATCGTCTTTCTACGCGTAGAACTCACCGTTAAAGTTCGTGTCACAATGCGGAGTTATAAATGAGATTATCATAAAATATGTCATGGTAAGGCCTCTATATATCGATCAACGATCCAGAGACTGTCTATATCTGATGTTAACCTGACTAGCAATCCACACACTTCTATTTTGAACCATTTGCTTACGTCTCTCCCTGCCAAAATTTGTAGTCCATCTATTCTTTTAGCCTTAAATTTGTGTTTTTCTTTGCTGATAAAATAATGAATTCCTTGACTTGATTTTTTCTCAAGTACAAGAATCCGCACATGTCGTTTTTTAATTTTCTGCTCACGCCGCTCTTCCCCAAAGTTAGTAGTTCCCTACCTCTCGTTTGGCGATCACATTCTTGTCTTGGCGATCGAGTGAGAGAAATTGTCTTTGCTGCGAAGTTACTTCACGTAACCTCGGACAGTGCTGCTGCCTGGCGACCGTTTCTCGAACCGCGAAGGGTGAAATCGGAGACGGGCGTGCCTCCAGGGCATGTTCCCGCAGCAGCAGCAGCATCCGAACCTCCTCCCTTCCCCCCCCTGCATTCCCCGACGGCCTCGCAGCGGCCGTACCATCTCTTCCGCCACCGAGGCATAAAATCACAGCTTCCCTCCGTCCGCGGCCGCCGAGTTTACGAGGAAGGCCATAATGATGTCGGAACGGTGCCCATGTTGTACATGTAGAATAAATGCCGATAACGTCGAACTCTTGCCGGTTTTATAGTTCCGTGAATGTCGCTGTGAATCAGATTTCAGGTACTCTATAATTCTAAATCTTTCATCGGAAACATGATTTTTTTAACGGGGATAAGATCCAGAGTTATCGCGGATTCATTTATGTTGCTTCATTGTCGTCATGTGTAAAGCTGTAGAGTAATAATTTTTCGTAATTTCTTTGTCCAAAATGAAAAGCATTTATTGAAAACTTGTGGTGAATTTGCTGTCGGAATTCTGTGTGTGTCTCGAGTGTTATTTATCGTGGAATTTTCAAGGCGTTACTTTGCCAGCATTTTTGCCAGTGTGATTAAGAATCTTTTAATTCAAATATTAGGTAAAAGATAGAGTTTTTTTTAAAGTTAATGGATTAAATGCTGTCCTTCTTTTGATTTTCTTCTATGATAATTCTATAACAACATGTATTTTTTTGCCTCCCGTTTTAGATGACCGATGCATTTCAATGGTCTTATTGATGGAAATTTTCATTGTATTCCTTATGTAAATCACAATTTCAACTCAATCGTCACGATTTGAATCCGTCACAATCAGAAACTTGTCATCAGGGTATTGTGTATATTGTTGGATTATTATTTCTGACATTTTTCATTAGAGTATTCGTAGATTTGGTTATTGGTACTCACTAGCAGAAAAGGGTAAGTAGCCTCTGTATTAACTAGCTGTTGGTCCATTTAGCTGAAACAAGCATTACAAAACAACTCATTGAAATAATTATCTCTACCCTTTCCTTCATTTCTATTCTTCCATTCTTAACAAAGGAGGAGTGTTTTGAATCATCATGAAAGCCTATTTTTCATGAGTTTGCGCGAGATATCGAGCTTCTCTTTACTGTGTCCTGCAAAGGAAGTATACTCGGTGTAGCTTTTATTCTGCTCTGTATGCATGGATTGTATTTTAATCAAATATTAACTTAGATCGGTATTCCTTCCGGACTTTTGAGGGTCCTATATATACACTGCCGTCACCAATGTGTTATCAGTGAAAAGGAGCTGGCTTATTGCAATCCTTCTGTTTACTTTGATCCGGCCTGTTCCTATTTCATGGGAACCTTAAATTATTTCTTTGTGTGGTGTATATTGCAAGACGCAGGTGAAAGAACGCATCATCATCCAGGCCCCTTCGCTGTTTTTGTTAACTTCACCCTTATTCTTGTTTTAGCTCGTTATACGCTATTGGAGTCAGTTCCTGTCTTTTCATTAAGTTGGAATGTGTTATTTCATTTTTCGTTGTACTCATATTCGAAGAATGTCTCATACAGTGGTGATTGGTTAACATTATTATTTGTGAGAACTCTGTGAATAGTCGTCATCCATCAGAATCATATTTGCGTCTCTCAATTGTTCCCTACAGCGTTCGGCTTCAATTTTTGGTATTTTATGTGCATGAGACTGTGTCCAAAGCACTGCTTGAAACAAGTAACTTTGTACGCATTCACGCGCGTGGGTGCTTAGGTAAATATACCATGAAAAAAATCACTTGGCTTAGGCGGGAGTCGAACCTGGATCTCCCGATTGCCGGTCATGGATGTTTTTAGTGACACCATCAAGCCGTCTTCTTTCAAGGCACATCTCTGACTGGATTTAGCTTACCAAACGTGCTACAGTCTGGAATTGTGACGTCAACACCTTTTTCGCTAAACCCAGTCTGAGATTTGCATTGGAAGATGATGACTTGTTGGTGTAACCGGAATCATACCTGACCAGCAAATGGGAAATTCGAGATCGAATCCCAGTCAAGGCAATTCATTTTTCATGGCGAACTTCATCCTTGGTGTAAGTACATGAGACTGTAGTTATCAAGTTTATCAATAGGTTATGCTGAGAACTTCTGAATTTTTTTTTCTTTGTCGGAACGTTCAATGTTTTCTCAGCAACGTTTTGAAAATTATTATTCTGCAAATAATCAATGGCGGTACGAAGCGACCCAGCGAAAGGAGCATCCGGGGTTCCCTTCCGTGGAATTTTGAAGATAACAAGCTTGCATCTTAGTTAGGGGTGAGTTTTTCTCTAAATTTTCCTACCCTCGGGTCGAAGAAGTCTGAGTGACCGAGGGCTATTGATATTTGAATGTGTATCTCATCACACTGAATGAGTCCAGGATTTTATTTAATATAAGATTGATTTTGGGAAAATGGAAATGAAAGTAAATATATCGACTGAACCTTCGACTCGACGGAAGGCTTCCGATTTTTATCTCATAGGGAGCCATCGTGAATTAGTCTCCGTTGCTCTTATTACGAACCAAAATATTCAGGAAATTCAAATATCATCGGTACTGGACTATCAGAATGAGACTATAATGCTACGATGTTTATCGTGAAATTACAGGATGTGTTATCGAAAGTTTCAAGTGTGCATCTCTGTTACTCTGATCAAGGTACTGACGTTGTGTTTCAGATACTCGTCTTTCTGAATTCTCTTGGTATTTATTCGAAAATTTAATCATACATCGGTGTGGTTGTAGGAGTAGCTATGGTTAAGCATCGAAATTGAAGGGAAAAGATGATATTGGAAGGCATTGAAAGTGTGTCCAAATCAATTTTCATAAGTATTTCGGGTCATGGCTTAACATCGTAGAGCATGCAAAGTGAGGTAAATTTTCCCTAACTTGGTTTTCAGTGATGACTCTTTAATATATGCATGTAAGTAGTTATCGATTTTTGAAACATTTTCGGGAAGACTTACTTAATAACTTTCGCATAAATATAGTCGACCCAGACTTCGACAAAATTTGCGTCTTTATCTACGTTTTCTTTCTTCGGTAAAATTTTCGTGAATTTCTTTCATGTAGGAAAAAGTGTATGAATAAAATTTGCCCTATGCAAACGAAATGAATAACTCATGAAGTTTCATTCAACGATGAGAGAAAGAGAGAGAGAGAGAGAGAGAGAGGCGGCGGAGTATCTCAGGAGTGTTTCGGGTTGATTCCCCCACGAAGATCTCCACGTGGCTCACTGTCACCCACACCACTATCTCAGCCGTTAGTTTTTTGTTGCGGTTCCTTTTGAATCTCTCGTTTGAAGAGTCAATGTTTTTTGTCGCCCAGGCCATCACTCTAAAAATACATCTCAAGTGAATGCGTTGGTAGACGGTAAATTATTGTTGTATCTATGAATGTACGTTTAGCTAACCTCGATAAGAGAGTAGTTCATAATATGACAAACGAATGGAGTCGTTACTTTGAAGGGATTGAGAAAAAAATACCACCAGCATTCCGCCTGTTTGGTTGCTCTTCGTATAAATGTGAAATAAGTTATGTTTTTTTTTCGGCTCGCTAGCAATCGGTTGGGCCTGGCAACATGAACACTCTTGTTTTCAGATTAGTGATAGTCTTTTGAATAGAACGTATGCACAATTGTCGGAGAGAATGCGTAGGATAGGAAACCTTAAGTTGCTGCAGATATTGGAGGATTTATTATTCGCTTGCAGGGTGTGTTTAATAAGGAATGAATGCCAGTGAAATTGTATACACTCGATCACCCACCAGCTGATCAAGCGTCCTTGCTATCACTAGCGGTGTGCAGTTGTGGTATACTCCATTACGCATGGTGATAGTTGGAATATGTCTCGTGCGATATAATTCACTCATTGGTCATCAAGTTTGTTGACGGGTTTTGCATACTATTTGCAGCTGTGTGGTAACTAAAGGTGACTATCACCTGTGTGTGAAATTTTCTTTTGCGTGTTATAAACTTAAACTCATCAGTGTCATTTACGTAATAAGTTGACGTTATCGAGAATTCCATTAGTGTTTTTTCGCCATTGCCGCGATTGTGCATGTTTTTGCATGGCTAGGTTGCATATTATTTCGCCAAGCTGCTAAGAATTATCGGTCATCACAAATAAATGGTGGAAAAAAATAGTAATAAAAAGGTAAAAACCCTTTTATTCCAATGGAATTTTCAATCAAGGAAATTATTCCCTCTCGAATCAATGAAATGTGTGACAGCTATTTGCCCGTGTACCGTAGTATGAAGTATGTGATCCAAAAATTAGTTAGAAATTTGGTCTGATATATTCATAAGCTCATTATTCCATTTTCGTGATGATTAGGGCCAGTAACCAAATAGACACTCGCTATAAAACTAAAAAGGAAAACTTGGTATGGCATTCGGAGGAGGCGACCGACAGCTGAGGTCAATTGCGCCATGAAGAAAGGGTATGGAAGGAAGGGTGGAGAGAAATCCGGCGTTGGTGTTAGCCTGCTATTAACGAAAGACGCCAAGGGGACCACGGCTTAACGTCCCATCCGACGGACGGAGTGTTGCGCTTCAAATGTCCTCCACTCGCGTTCAAGCAGGGATCGGGCAGTCCCTGAAAATTCTATGCCAACGCCGGGATCCGAACCTGAGCCCAAGAGGAAGGAAGCCAACACTTTAGCCACCACACCAACCCAACCACCGTGGAAAACTTTCTGACTGCTTATAGAAATCATTATCAGGCCTAATCAAAGTCCCAATTTGTGTGTCAGTGAAAATTTAAGATAATGGACTGCTGACAATCGCCAAGATTTGACTTTTCCGGAACGTGACTGTGTCGTTTCGGGAATAAAGACTCACTATGTCCGCGATCCCATGAATTTATTCGAGCGTTTGCAAGTCAGGGGGCGGGGTGAGGGTGGAAACTATTAACTCGGTCCTTTTCTTCTTAATTTTTCGTAAATATCCTCACCCCCTTGTGTTCTTCCTTGTTTTCTTGTTTCTTCAAAACATCTTACCTCCTCTCACACTTTTCTGTTCCTTAGGAAGTTCTTTTATTTCCTCCCCCTTCCCTTCTTAAATCCTACCTCTCCCTCCTTTAGCCGTCCGCATCCTCCTCCATTCAAGCACAGTGGAGCGTGAAAGGGGATACGGTGGGGGAGGGGCAGAAAGAGCTCTTCCCTTTGTATGTGGTGTGGCGTCAATGTCCTCCCGACGCCCTTAACGCGACGTCACCTCCGCGGGCTCCTCGCATTCGCGTCCCCGCGCCACACTCCTTGTCTCTCTCATGGACATGTACGTTAGTGATCCCTCCAAAGGAGGCTGCACCAAGAGTAGCAGTCCTGCTGCTAGATTCTGAAGCTGTAAGTGATACGGTTTAGGATTAAAGATGATTGCCGTGCCGTTGGCGCCGAAAGCGAGTTAATGCCGCGTCGCCGAAGGGTATTCGGGGAGATATTAATAAAATTTACCCTTAATGCACTCGGTGCTGGAATAAATACGCATTTTTTAACCATAGTTTTTTCAATGTTTTATCCGTGGAATTCAATTTTTAATCCTATGCGCCAATTTTTCGCCGAAGAGGCCGTAATTGTGAAGCCTCTCTTCCCATGTAGGATTTCAACATTTCGCTTTCAATGCAATTGTTCCACGGAAAAAAATCACTTTCCGTGAACGAGATATGAGCGCGAATCCTCCAAATTTGCGTTGTATGCTCTACCACTTAAGCTTGCTAGGCATCTATCTCCCTTGAGGATATTTTATCTCTGGGATCTCGAGCAAATCCCTTATAATTCCAGCAAATATTAAGACATGTTTCTCTATTGATGGCATGTGCAAAAGGTGTCACGCTATGTCTAGGCCTCATCAATTGATTTTATGATTGACTGAAGATAGACTTCTGGAGTGGCGTTATCTCATCCTTGTACATTTAGACGCTTGTTATCGAGTGAATGAACTCAAATTTAGCTTCGCTGAATTATTTTGTGACATCAGTGTTCTTAGCTTTTGTAGCGAACTCAATTATGTACTTGAATCTACATAAAAATCTTTTTAATTACACCGACTAAATAACTAATCCTGTTATCCGTGTGCATTCCTTATTACACGGCTTCCCTGGAAGTATTTCTTCTCGTTGAATATTTTTTAGTTTTTCTAGGAAAATGTCCGATTTTTCCCATATTTAGCGTGTTCTGTGTGGGGTCACGGGTGGGCATGGCTGTGGAAATGCTGATTTGGACCGTAGCGATCGGTTTACCAGCGGTTCGCGGCGATGCCGGTGCTTCCTCGGTAATTTTTTACCCCTTCTCTCATTTTATCCTCCCCGGTTTTGTTTTCGCTTGCTTTTTGCGCGCCCCCCCGTTAATGGAATCGGAGTAAAAAGTTATGACGTGGTAAATGGTCGGTGTCAAGTGAAGCATACCAAGCTACGGCTCTCCACGCTTCATCAGGGAATTCGAATCCTGGGTCGTGCGGGATGGGAGATTTTCCATTCGCCATTCCTTTTTTTCCTCTCCGCCGTACATTTTGCAATTCAGTGGTGGGGCGTGGACCCACACTCAATGCTGATTATATCAATAATAATATTTTGATAAAGTATCAAATATCCTCTGTGGATTTACGCAATAATACCAACTCGAGGGGAAGTGATAACATTGTTGGAGAAAAAGATTATTTTTTGAATTTTCCCTAAAGCTATGCAATATAGTTTATTACAAATAGAACTAATTACTTGGAGATTGATATTGCGTAATTCACATACGATACCAACCTTTTGGGACGTAACATATTGTATACTCGTATCATTAGTTTGTCACAATTTGATATGATATAAAGGAGAGTATTTCTAATACATTCCAATAAAATCATAGAAAGTTTTGGGGCTTCCAACGCCATATTTTTATGAACTTGAAATTATAATTTAAAAATATTTATTCGGTCATGCGTCGGCGTTTGTCTACGAATCGGAGGAATGTAGATCACTACTGGAGTACGCATTTGGTGTTGAAACAGGCTGATATTCGTTAAAGCTTGAGAGTCATGATAAATGGTTGGCTGATTTCTGCGTCTCTTGTAATTATTAACGAGAATGAATTCGAAATACCTTAATAAAATACTAACGACACCTCAGTGAACTCAAACTTCTGGAAATGGTGTTTGTGGAGTACTAAATTCATTGATTAATTGCTGTAGTGTACAAATTTTATTTTGAAGACCACGCATCTCTCCAATTAACCGGTATTTTTTTCGTGACGTTTTACTTGTTTTAAACTTTTGCTATTTTCTCAAAATTTTGTCCATTTAAATTTGACCCTCGTCAGCATTTACCTGTATCTAAAATTTAGTCATTTTTTTTCTAGAACCTAATTTTTATATTTGAGATTCAGGCGAATGTTAACCAGGGAATTAAAAATTCAACCTGAAAATATAAGTTTCAAACAACATTGATGTCACCGAAAATGACAGAATAAGACAGTTCTAGAGGAAGTGATGAGCCCTCGTCAAGGTATATCACATATGAAAACACTAAAAGTCTTACACGAAATCTTTTTTTTTAAACGACGCATATTCGGAGAGTTGGAAATAATTTTTTATTTGTTAATTATGAATCGTACAGTTCCGTCGGAGCTCCCTTAACCATGGGCGTTCTACTCCGTTCGGCTTGTAGGGCCGCGCCTCTTTGCTTTTCACATTAAACTAAAGAGTCTTCGACTTCATGGATTCCTGGTTCCCGAGCCGCTTTGGGAGCCAAGAGAATGCAATTTACTCGCCGCCTGCACCCTTCCGCCCCCACCCCTTCCCATCTTCCCCAGTTAATGGGCTGACGGGAGGATGTGTGAAGTCAACTGTTCAAACTGCCGCGTCATCTTAAGCGCGTACGCATACCGCGGGTGGTTTTTGAGTTCATCCTTTAATTTTAACGGCGCGCAGTGCTGCCAAATAGAGAAAAGGTGGCCAGAAGTAATAAAGTTGTTATTTTACCCAAACTAGCAACAAAAATTGCTTTCTCGTATTTTTGTGTTGATTGCTCCAATCGGATTTTGAAATCATTTTTGCGCTATGTCTTCATTTTTACATTTTTGAGCTGTAATAATTCAAGCCGTTTTTAGAGAATCTCAAAAGAAAGAAAGAAATATATAAGTCATAGCGATTGGCAATAGCTAGTTGTGTATGGAATACTTAAAGCAGTATAATTTAGAGTTAAAATATGTATTATATTGTAGTTTTAAGCCATGATAGAAGTTACGCTGAAATTTAGGATATTGAGGAGCACCATATTGACACATTTTGCAAAAAAACTAAAATTATTAATAATTAAATATTATAAACAATACTCAAACGGGCAAGAGTTAACGATAAATTGTGCGAAGAGGTGCAAACTTACCGTGTTAAAACTGATAAATGATTCCCATGAAATTAAAGCAATCATTTATTAATTTGAATTTCCCTGAAATCGACTATTTCAACGCGGCGGGCGTTTTGCCCTTAACATGCCTATGTTTGACGGGTTACACAGGTCAACACAATATCAAAGAAAGCAGAGCGGAAAGTATAATTGTGACATTGCTCCTGAGAAAATGAAGGGCGTTGTTATTGCCGATAGGACAAAGGTGTGAGAACCGAATTTGTTGTGTAAATGGTAATCTATAGAAATACTTACTTGAGAAAGTTCTCGAAATGGAAAATTTTATTATATGTACTATGTAAAAATAGAGCTAAATGGATTTTTTTTATCGAATTCAATGCCGCTTGTATACATAGTGGCCGGTGTCGGCGGTGAGGATGTTACCGACTGATTTGCATATGGTTACTCAAAGTGGGGTGTTGTCCACTTAAGTGCAACAATTACTTCACGACATATATTGAATTAATGAATTGCTCAGTTTACTCTTCTTGGGTTGCGACGAAGTCTTACTTTTCAGAATTGTCTATCGGTCGACTACACAGCTGAATATTTTATATTGTAGTTCTTTTGTAGTCTTATGTTGTAGTCCAGTAATGCTAGTGTACATAGTGTAAATCGGAATGACTACCTTAATACTGAGTGTTCCTGATGTGGTCTTTGAGCAGACGAATTCTGGTACGTCCGATGCCGCCTTTAGGAATTTATTTCTTTAGTGTGGTTCTTAAAATACCACTAACCTCATGTTAGTTGCAATATTAATTTAAAACACCTTGATTAATAAATTAACTGTGGTATCTTTAATGCGTCAAATGCGTCAAATTAATATAAATTAGAAATTAATGAATTGACTTATTTGTTTCCAACTTAAAGACGCCGTGTGTGTGAGCGGTGAAATTTATTTAATTGAGTAGCAGTAGCCGAGTCTGTCGGCCTCTAGCTTCAGCATTATTTTAATAAATTAATGCGTCACGAATTTTAAGAAATCTCAAGTTTCAGTGGCAGGATTTATAAAACGATTCAAGCATATGAAGGGAGACTTGAAGTTTATCTGGTTTTTACGTCATGCTGCCTTCATCACCACGAGCATAGCTGTCACGCGTCATCCTTTTTTATTTCATTTAGAATCCATGCCTTTGTAATTGCGAGCGTGGGGTCTACGGCTATCGAGGATGTCGCTCTTCAAGCACTGATGCTTGCATTCATTCATCCGTAAGAACGTGTGGCCATGCTTGTTTTGTAACGCTTGCTTCTTGGTAGTAAAGCAAGTTAGTTTCATGGAAATATTACGGCGTATTTCCTTCGTCGTCCTGTGGAACACCTGAGTTTTCCTGTTTAGCAAAAAAAAACGAATAATTTCATCATCTACTCTTACAGTTACGGATTTAACTCAAATACCTTCCCTTTAATTTTTTAATCTGCGTTTTCACTTTTGGAATTAAGTTTCGTAGTTTAAATTAAATGTTGGTAGTTTACATTAAAGCTCTCAGTTTCATTTGTATTTTACCCATTCAAGCTATGAACATTTTCTTTTTCTGTGCTAAAGTTCTTCATAATGGAGTGTAAGCCTTTTTGCAATGGGGTAATGAGTTACGATTCCGGAATCATAGGTATGTAATGTTATATCAATCCTCCTTGATTTGCAGTTAGAAGGTGTACCACCATTTGCGGCAGTAAACTCAACCGGGTCAGGGAAAGTTTAAGAAGGAACTAATGTCATAACGAGACAGGTAATGCCGACATTTTATTGTATGTTTTCTACTATTTATGATTTTTTCCGTCAAGCCTCGGGGTTTTCGTGTCCTAGTATATACTGGACTTTTGACATGATTATGGGTTTTCGTAAAGGACGGAAACTTCTCAATCAGCATATCCTTACTTTCTCAGCTATCTTATACTTTCTTTTCTTCTGATGAAAAAATTTTATCAGACATTGATCCATCACTAATAATTGCAACAGTTCATGAGATTAATCTCGTTAGTAAAATGAAGCATGGTGGCCTGATGAAAACAATCATAGAAGGACAAGTGGAAGGGAAGAAGCACAAGGGACGGCCCCGAATGAGTTACAAAGGACAGGTTATAAAGGATGTAAAAGAGAAGAATACGTCGCTATGAAATAGCTAGCGGATAGTAGAGGGTAATGGAGAACTACGTTAAACCAATCTTGGAATTGTTGGCTAACGATGATATTGAGTAAATATTCTAAAGTTTTGGTTACTAAGTTTGTCTACGAGTAATGTTCACTTCCTCATCTAGTTTTGTCACTGATATTCGTGCATTCTCCAGCATTTTATCGGCAGGCACTGGAAAACTCCTCATTTCCGCGGTTTTTTCCGCCCTAGCCGGCGTGCGACGTCGTCGCAGTCACCGCCTCCCTTGTTCGCGGGGAGAGATGAAGGCCCGGTTTCCGCATCCTCGTGCCAGCGGTCATTTCAACCCCTCCCCACCAAAGGGACACACGTTCTTTCACATCCACCTTTTCCCCTGCTTCCTCCCGTTCATTCATCAGAGTATCCATTTTTTTCTCTTCTCTTCCCGCTCTAGCACAACAGCAGCTCCTCTCCTCCTACCCCCCACTATAATCACATCCCATTCCCATTCGGCCGCCCTTCACCCTTCACTTGTCTCGCCATCCGCCCTCCTAAGTCCCCTGCTAACCACGCCCATTCTCCATCAGCCATCCCCGGCTCTGCTGCCGCAGGACTCTTCCTCCTAGCATCCCCTTTAATGCCGTTCTAACTTTGCCACCCCTCGATCAGAAAAACGTGCCGAGTGGATCTCCTCCTCCCGCGAATTCGCGGGATGAAGTCCTTTCTTTCTAGCAGTAAAAGGATTCGAGCTCGCACCAGCGTCAGCTGTCCCTTGGAGACATCAACGGCCGACGTGGAAGCCTCGTTACGTTCTAGTGTGCGATTGCTTGGGAATGCCTCGGCGTTCGAGCCTCCCCACCGCGGTCCGCGAATGCTTTCTCGCTTTCTTGTAGATGTTATGTAAGGAAGCGCTCAGGTCGTTGTCTCTCGTGATTGACGAGGAATTTTTGAGATGCCAAAGTGAACAGGAATTTCCTGCAATGTAAGCTGGAAATACCCACGAGAGTGAACTAAGTTAAATAGCTTTTAATTTCGCAGAATATCTTTCGCCTCAATGTTAGAATTATCTTTTTTTACCGCCGGTCATAGGCATGTTGTGGGCAGACGGAATTACTTTCTTATGCGCTGGCCAACCTCTTCTTATTGAAATGCCTTTTTTGTGTATTTTTCTTTTTTGCCCCTAATAATTTGTTAATTACAGGTTTGTTTTACTTCGGTGAGCTGTGTGTATAATGAATATTTTGTCAATTACGTTGTTTTTGGCCGTTTTTTTAATGCACAAGGGGGATGTTCCACGCTAAACCGATCGCCTAGTAGTTTTTTTTTTTTTTTTTTTAAGTTTTATCCCCTTGTATTCTGATTTTAAAAGACCTGTTTTTGTAATCGATGGGTACATATGCTAATTTAAGCCTGGAATACACCCCTCTCGAAGAAGTTTTTATCCCACCTGAGCTTTCACTTATTCTTTTACCGAGGTCAGGAGTTAACGCATGCGTCTCTCTTCCGTGTAATCCTTTAATTCCATCAAATAGCATTGGTGTCCTTTGAATAATCTTGCAGGTTTGCAGGGAGACCCAGGTTGGAAATATTAAGTTACCTACCTTGGTGGCAACGGGTTTACGTGTCCTCTTAAACCTCCAGATCCCTCGCCCGGTTTATTCAAGGTCTGTTGCTTGAAATTTCGGCGTGGTATTAATGGGAAGGGAGATGGACATCCCCCTCCCCCAAATGTCCTGCATTTCATTACGAATCATGCATATTTTATTAATATGGACCTAGCCATCTCGATCAATCGAAGTTTATGTCTTGCTGTGCGTCACATTTTTCCATCACTTCGTCCAAATAGATTTAATGATGATGTGGTGATCGAAGAGGGGTGTTTATTCAGGCTATAAAGACAAATCCATACAGGTGCCGAAAACGAATCAAAATAATGATCATGGCTTGTTTCCTGTAGAATTGAATGGAGGTCAATTCGGCAGAATTCATCGTACAGTACTTAAACAGAGTTCCAAATGAAATAATATGAATTCACCATATGTTGTTTGCTAAAAGGACCCCAATAAGTCCTTTTCAAGGAATGGCATTTTGGGGTAACGTACCCATTGGAAAAGGTCTTCAGATTTCTGGTGGGGAAAACGGTTGACCATCCTTGTATTAGAGAGTATTTTTGACCCCGTGTGGGTTATCGAATTCAGATTCTGACCTTTATACGAGCTAATGAAGTACGTTATTGCTAGTAGGAGAAGTTCTCGGATTTCCCACCAGGTCCAAGGGTTGATTTCTTTCGAAGTTTCGATGGTGTGATCTACCATCTTCTTCATAGTGACTGAGCAGCTAGAAAATTCTCCGGTTTATACAGAAGGGATTCAGATCAGGCGGACTCTGATTCGTCTGTTTTCCCATTTTCTCTCTTCTCCTCGTTTTTCAATCGTTAGTTTCCGCGTAGTGCTCAAGGGGAGGCCCGTATCTTTGTTGACTCTTCTGGATCCCAATCTTATTTCAACAGTTTTATCTTAATCCAACTAGTTTTCTCTGTGCAGAAAATGCTGAGATCTTTGTACGTTGTTGCTGTTTAAAGATTCCTAAATCAACTGATGTTGATGACTCACTGTCGGTAAAGTCGGTATCAGGGGTGGCCGCGGATTCTAGAAACATTTCCGGCCCTAGAAGTTCATCGCTTTTTTGCAAAAAATATTTATTTTATTATGGTCTAAGTTAAAAAAGAACGTATTAAATTACATTATTTATGCATTAATTTATCGTAAAACTAACTGTTAAAATCATATACAAGGCCCGCGTAGCTATGATCCATATCCAAGATGATCCAAGATCATTTTGGCTGTCCACTCCTGTCCTAAATCTATGAGGAACAACTCCCTGAAGCAGCTAGCGGAGTTCGAATTATTAGAATCCTGGAATTATTAGAGCACAGGTCTGCATGAAATAAATTTTCTTCACAATTTGTCCTTCATTAAGAGGCGACGCAGTGAGTCTTCGGGTGTATTCAACGTCAGGGATGAGTGCCGAGATAATCGGTGTGAAGTGAGGGAATTTTTGGTTCCTGGTGATCGGTAAAACAGTAATAACGTCGAAATAGATTTAATGATCAGCTCACAATGGTGATCGGAGTCAGTTTCGGGCGATTATTGAGTAACACGTCATAGCCAATGAGGCCTTCATATTGGCGCTGGCAACTCAGCAAAAGTTCGAAGTTAATGGAAAGGGGTGGGGGGAACGTCGTGGAAATTCGCGGGTCCCCAAATCCGGGAATAATCATTGTGGAGATTCAAGAGCGAAGTTCGGCCTGAAATAACATGGATTCACGATTTTTCCTTTACTAAAAGGTGTAACAATAGGTGTATTCTGTTGTAGGGCGTGGGCAAAGGCACCAATGGGGCGACGGAAGACATTTGGGCTCCCGGTAGCATCTGTGAGGCAGGCATGCAAATATTGAAATAGTTTTATTAAGGAACCAATGACGTTGGTTAACGTGATCATCATTATCTATGATAAAAAATGAGCATTTCAAATGTAAAAATCATGAAACCCAATGGTAATTTATTTGTAACACATTAACGCCACAAACCCCGTTCCACAAATTTACCTCCAAGCAGATATTGCAAACAGCTAAGCAAATTATCTGGGCTACTAAGTATGCTTGCCCATGAATAAAACGTTTCCATGATTTATTCTAAATAAAAACATGCATAATTATTTTTAAATGCTTAAAATCAACGACTGAAGGATTCGAAACTGATGAACTTGGTTTTCTCTAAGCCCCTCTATACCTCTACATCTTATTTCCAGCGGATTCGGCGAAGCCATCACATCGTGGGCTTGTTTTCGGTGTCGGAGGCTCAGCGTACTGAGAAAACGATTGTCAAATCCAATAGCAAAGTTCCGCATGAAATAAAATGTGTTCTCAATTTGTATTTTAGTGAAGGGTGATGCAATGGTTGTATTCAATGGTAAGTTTACGTATTCAAGCTCCTCTTGGGTTCCCGGTAGCGAGGAGGGTTGTGGCTCGGGGTTGTCGCGGCGGGAGCCGGCGCTCGGGGTGAGGGCGTGGGCTCCACTAATCCGTTCGTCACGAGAGCGTCACGCTAGCGTGAGGTGGCACTCATCTCCCTTCTCACCCACCCACCCTCGCCACTGCTTCGAATCCGTCTCCGCGGCACGTCCCCGTCTCCATTCTTCCGTGGCGGCAGAGCTCCACCTCATCTCCCTCCACGCACGAGGGCATTGGTTCGATTCTTCTTCTTCGAAGGCGGCCGTTCACATCGCCCGAGAGACTTATTTATATCGGGGCCGTTGTGTTACCACCTCAAGGTGGCTATTACGGCGATAGATAGATAGAGTGTCGTGCGTAGTGCCTATTAACAATGTCTTTACCATCACTCCGAAGAAATGGTGGTACCTCTTAGTATTTAAGCTGAATAGTTTATGTCAAAACAGGTTATTCGGTCTTCTAGCCGGGTTGTCTTTCACAATTCGGCCGACATATCGGAACCCGAGTCGCGTTCCATCTTCAGTCCTTAGCCATTTTTGACTATCTTCGCCTAGAAAGTATTTTTTTATCTCTGAATAATTTATGCTATGTAATTAAAATTAAGACCAAAATTCATGCATTTCGTCTTTGTTACAACCTAAATTGTCGTTCATTTCAAAGTAAGTTACAGCTTATCCCATGAAATTGGTCCAATCCTACTATGGAGAAGTTTTGTCTCAATAGTAATTTTATAATATTGTCAGGGTGGACAATCAGTTTTCTGCACATGTTACCGATAATTTAACCGCTCCGTGAAACAGAGTCTATATTTCAAAACTTCGAAAATGTCTCCCGCCATTATCTTATCAGTTACTTTTTTAGAAAGGTTGTATGTAATTACCCCGTAGAGCTTATAATTTTATTTATTCGCATAGAATGAAATATCGAAGTTAAGGATTTTCTCATTATGTAGTTCGATGAATTTTTGTTGCTGTTTTTATTTTTAAAGTATATGGGGTATAAAGAATGTAGAAAAGAACACCGAAATGTATGTTTTATTGTAGTATTTGTTTCTGACGGATTCCTTGATATTTATCAGAAATCGTTATAGTGTTTTATTATGTCGTCAGAAGGTAATTGTCGCGTAGATAGTCGATGGAAAACGATACATCTAATTTTAGTTCTAGGATTAGTAAATAGGTTTGCGGATGTGCAAAGAAAAAATATGATTCGGTGATCATCTACGCCTTCAGAGGCCTTTTACCAGATATTATTTCATTTTCTTTTTTCTGCTTATCGTTTTCCATTGCCTAGAGAGTTCAAGGACTGTGTTCACATGAGCCTTGGCCGAATTCAACTCATGTTATGTGTTCTACTTAATGTTGTGTGGCGTATCTCTGCTGATGGGCTTCATTAAGAAATTATGGCTGTATTTAACTAAGGAGTATTTTTAATTATGTGCATTTCTAATTGCCAAGTAAGTTAGCCTGCGTTGATAAATATTGGACCATTTAGCCTTACAAGAATCGGAATGTTTTTTTATCATTATCCTATCGTTAACTTGGTTTAGATAGGTATTTTATGTGTATTTTTGTATTTTCCCTGAAGCCTTGTAAATTGCGTTTTTTTGTACAGAATCAAAGTTAGGGTATGGAAACAAGGTCAAGGACTTCGTTTCATGAATTTCGATTTTTTATGTTCTAATAATAGTTTTTGTGTTTACGTTATAAATGAAATTCAAAATGAAAAGCAATTTTACATTGCTTTCCTCGAAGGTCTTAAAGGAAAACTGTAATATTCTCTTTAATTCAGAAAGTTTAACGTCTTTCTTCGTTGAAATTTGAACGTCAGAGTTTTTTTTTTACCATTTCTGATGTTAAAAATGTTAATGTTCCTTACGGAGAATTTCCTGTCTGCTCTATGAATTGAATTGGCTGGCCTTATCAGTGGCCTTATCCTGTCGTTTGGATCATCATTTGTTGAACATAACTTTTTATCTTTTAATTGATATTAAATACAGCTTCTTCTTCATTACCAGGTAAATTTTCGTTTTTATTATAGTTATTCGGTATGCTTTGCAAGAATTCGATTGAATTCAGATTCTTCAGATGAAATTTTTATGAGGATGAATTTGGATTCCTTAGCATATGTTATTAGATTTTAGGGTAAATTTGCCTGATGATATATATATGCTATCTTTTTTGGTTCAGAATTACTAAAAAGACCTTCAACTGTGGAACGTTGGTTTTTTTGATAGCAAATTGTGTTTTCCGGGTGGCAATGCAATCCTGATTTCAGGGGAATTGTTGACTCAACAAAAAAGCAATATTTCGCAAAAGTTTCCAGGAACTTATTAAGCTTATGATTTCATCATAGAGCCGTGCAATAGAAGCGGAATAATATGCGGCAACCATGATTATTGGATGGTAGCAGCGAGTGGCGCAAAAACCCTCCATACCCTTTTCTCAGAGAGAATTAAGAAGGTACCTGTTTCTTCGCCGATGGATTGAAAATCGAGAAATTGATAGGATAAAAAGGGATGTACACCTTTTGAGTTGTGATTTTCGAATGCGATCAAAAGCGCAATTTAAAATATTTTATGTGCCCATTATAATAATGAAAGATGATGGTGCGAATCCTAATTAGGAAAGCGGATCAGAAGGAAAAATGGAAAGCTGGTTGGAGCCCTTGGACTACTAATATGCAAAGCAGGGACGGGAAGTTGAAAAAAAAAGCTTGGGTGGTGAGTGGAAGACAAATGAGCCATGGGGTGGTGTTTGAGTGATTGAGCCAATCCCTCCACCCCTTTGATGCTCCGTCTTGTCGTCCGCACTGACTTGGTGGCACCCCGGTCTTTTCCAAACGGGAGGGCTCTAGGGTTGTTGAGGATTTAGGGAGGAAAGTGACGAAGCGAAGGGAAATACGAAAAGGAAGGCCATCGAGGAACCCTATTTTTCCCTCCCCTCGCCTGCACTCTCCATTGCGGCACATCCCAATCCTATCCCCGGAGAATATCCAATCCTCCTCCCCCTTAAACCGTCTGATCCATTCCCTCCTTAGTCTCATCCCTCTCGACAAATGACCCAATTTTTCATTTCTCTCTCGGCCCGTCTTCAGCTCAGTACCCTTGAGAAGCTCTTCCAATCCCTCCCCCGTGTCCACTTACAGTGTTCCTCTTTAGTCATCCCTTGCAGCTCAACGCGGGGTTCAATCACTCTACTTGCCGATGCCTGGCGCCTGTTTTTTTCCTGCTAGTCTCTTTATGTTGCGTGACTGCACTGTACATGTATAATTTTTTTGGGAGCAATAAGTATTATTTTTTTTTTGAAATTGTGGGTGGCCTCGGTGACCGCGGGGTAAAGTCCTCGATGGCTAAACCCAAGTTCGTAGGTTCGAGTCTTGCCTGAGTAGTTTTCCAGGGCGTGGATGTTCGTGTTTGTATAATTATTAAAAGTATGAAAACCCCGATGTAAAAGGCCAAATAGTGCTGTTTTTGGTGGTGTTTAAATAAATATTTGATTTTTTTTTGTTATTCCGTGTTGACGTTTTAAGTCCTAATGCATAACTTAATTTGCCTAATTTGAAGGAATGTGAGAAGTTTGGGTTGAAAATACTAATTTTATGCTTTGAATGGACGTAGAATGACCTGCTATTATATTGATATTTTCAGGGAATAGGTATACTTTTGTAAACATTGTCTTCTATCTCAAATAGAAAAATTTTATGTCTATAAAACTACTTAAGTAAAATTTTCAGATTTGAGAAACAGGCAAATGTTTTCTTGTGTGACCTTGGTTTCCCTGAATACTAAGGTGAGGGCGTGTACAGATGAATATATCGATAGTCTTTTTAAAGAATTTCGCTTTCCACCTTATATTGTTTGGCGATTGTATTTCAAAGGTGTGACTTTGTTCCACGTTCTTTTTGTGTTTTTTGTCTATGTGTAGACGTAGTTGTAAACAGTTATAATTTTGGGCAGAATTTAGACGTCGCGCCAATAAAAGAACTGACATTAGGGACGTCAGAACAATAGAATCGTTTTGAAAAGAATATAATTGTGTAATTTTGGCCACATAAGCGCAGTTCATAAGTAAATCTCTGTTGTTAATGAGAAACGATTGTGTTAGGCAGAAGAAAGTGGTACTGCAGTTGATTCATACTGCTGGAATAAGTGTGAATAGGAAAGTATGTATTCATTGAATAGTCTGAACGCTTTTTAGACTACCTTAGATTCATTTTAGCAAAGATGGCAACGAAAGAAAGGGGTCAAAACGTAGCAATCCGAATAATTTAGCGATAACGATATTGAGTACTTAATAATAGCGATAGTGAGTACTAGTCTTTCCAGTCCTGAATGCTGCGAGTTATCTGCTGAAGTAACAAGGGGGAATAAAAAATTATTTTGACAAGTTTAACTGTGTAAATATTTGGTGAATATAATTATTATCGTATTTATTTCTTTTGTAATGCGTCATCTTGATATTTACATAGACTCGTGTGAATGTTCTCAGATCGTAATTAATCATGGTAGTTTCATTATTGCCTCGTAATTTTTGTCGCAGATATGCTAAATCTACTTGTATGCAAAAATAGTTTTTGGGACTTAGATCAAGAGCAAAGGTTTTGGATAGTGTTTTCGTGTTCCTCCTAACATCCCATTTTATTTTTTATCGTAAATAAACTCGTTTAAAGAAAGTTAAAAAGTTGAAGTTAGTTAAAGCTAGACAAGCTAGTTAAAGCTTTGAGGTTACTTAAAGCTAGTTGACTATCACCCGCGAAAGTTTTAACGAATAAACTCGTGTAAGTTTTTAATATTGTTTGCATGTATTTTAGTTGCGTTAATTTTGGACTCATTTCATGTAAAGATATAAGATTACTTTCTTATTGTTGTGTATTATTGAAGTAGATGATCAATAATGAAAATGTGAGGGAATACATTCTTCCGTTGCTGTCATTTCTCGTCTTCCCATTTTGTTGGCCAAGGAAGCCACTATTTTTGTTATTTCCTCTAAATCAGTCGTTGTCTCTGTGTGAACAGAGTATTTGACTCTAAAATACTTTTCTCTTTTAATCTCCGCCTCCTGAACTGCTGTGAGAATTCATATCACTTGTCACAATCACGTTGGAAGTTCTCTTGTGCGGTGTTTGTGATTATCCTTCACGCTAAACAAATATTCATACGCCATAATATGTTTTTAAAGCTGATTGATAGTATTTACTAATAAATTAAGGAATGTTGTATTGTATTCTCTATTACAAAGATGGATTGCAAATTTTTCTATTTCGTCCCAATCTCTTTGGAAATAAGATGTTTCAATTTGGTTTCCTGAGGCAATCACCTGACTCCCTTTTTTACCTATTAGATTAAATTTTTCGTGTTTTCGCCTGGTCATGGCAACTTAGGGAAGGGATAAAATATGTAATTTTGGAGTGTATCTTGTTATCATCTCCATTTTAGGGATTATAGTCCTTGTACCAATTTACATATCGTGCCCGAGGCATAACTAGTGGAGGGTAATTCAGAATGGAGTCATTAATGTATTCAGCTTATTTATTCAATCAAGATTATTCCTTTTTGGGAGAATCTTACATAAACAAGCTCGATAGATTTTAGTTTCATCTTGATGGTATTTTGTCTCGACGTAATTTATGGGAGAATCTTAACTTAGCTGTCTGCTTGTACCACACCTGTAATAATATTCAAACTTACTTCTATTATAAGAAAGTGTAGTTAGTGTGTTTTTATATTTTTAACGAAAGACTTTATATTAACCATACGTTTTTTATGCCGATTTATGGCATTTATTTATACATCGATGATGACTGTTAGTGGAAACTATATTTTTTAAATTATTCCTCTCATGAATATTTATTATTTTTCGGTTGGATTTCGCGATTTCCATCGCATAATTAAGATTTGTACGCTGACTCCGGTCATTATTTATTCCACAGAGTTGCGGCAAACTTGTAAAAAAGAAAAACATTGATTCCTCGTTTTACTAAATCTCGAAGAACCATCGTTATTTTATTTGATTTAGATTCCATGAGTATTTTAAATGTAATTGTCCTTTTTTTACGTTGGGACCCAATGTAAAAGGCCCTTAGAGGCTTTGGGTGCGTTGAAATAAATAAATAAAGTGCGAAAGCACGGAACAGTATCATTTTGTGCCTGACAATCTTGATCTAATGGTTAGTTGAAAATTAAAGGCTTTTATTATCAAGGTATGTTAACTGCTGGAAATGGCTACGTGTAGCATTGTTTGTTTTAAAGGTAGCAGTTAATTAATCACATTCAGGGGTATAATTTTCATTGATGTTCTGGAATAAATAATATGAATACATAATAGCAATTGGTATTCTCCCGTTGGCGCAGCTTGCTTCTTGACCTTCCAACCACCTGCACGACGCTGCTGAGGAGATGAATCATTTCGATAAAATCCCCGTTCATCGAAGTCTCTCGAACCCGCCGTATAATTTACGAACACACGGGGTATCCTTATCGGCTGCTTACAATCATGAGAACCAAACACATTCACGGTGTTGTTGATATTTATGCATTGGATTTCCTTTAAGTGTTTGCCGAGTCAAAGAGTCCCTGCTTAGCCTCTGACGTTCACTTCAAATCAAATCGATGTGTGCGCAAGAGATGGGAAACATTTCGCTACATTGCATTCTTGAAGCGAATTTGTCGTTGTGGTTTCATTAGCTTCACGGTCTGATGACTTTCAAGGCCAAATAAAATATCGCTGCAACTCTATGAATTTGTTTTTTATTATTCGAGATTCTATTGGTTCAGGATAAATAGAGGAAGAGTTTGGTTTCCATTCTGAAATTCGCATATTAAAAGGTCGATTAACAAAACTAAATCTCTCTTCAGCTTTCGCCCATATTTTTCTTGCAATAAGTCCAATGTATTACTAAAAAGAATTTTCTGCCATATTATTATCGCACGTTACGATTTTGCTGCTAGCAGTATATTTTATTCGGGCTTTATTGCTCTCTGTTCCCTCATTTGCGACCTGAGATGGAATCCATGTTTCTACAACGGTGTTTGCTTCGTACCCCGATGGCCTTGTCTCAGTATCATCCCAACCGCATGTGTGTCAATTTTCACAGTCACTTTTTCCAAAGGTTTGCAAATTGCACGAGTTAGATTCAGCTACTTGACAACGTTTAGATGCAGAGTTGATTTAATAGAAACCTTTCGGCGTAACTCCGGTTGATTTTATAGGTACCCACATGCGACGCTTATCAATCCACCTAACTCCCAAAATTTTTAGCTAAATTAATATCGACAAGCCTATCTAGGCCTTTTTGACTACAGCATGGAAGATGGCAATATTTATGGTTACCATAAAAATGACTATTATTTTGATGAAAGGGAGGGTCTTGATGACTGAAGACTCGGTTATCTTTAAGGTCTCTAGGTGTTCTTATGTATTATGAAATTTTTGTTTAGTTTTAAAGTCCATTGTTACTTGAGTAATACACTAAACTAGACGACTGGACTAAAAGGCTTTTTATTTTTTTTTTAACTCTCTTTTGTAGCTGTTTTCGAAGTTGAAATCTCCAGTTGATGGGTTAATCACCTTCACGTGTCATTAAGGATGAGGAAGGCTCGCTTGTTAAGTTCTTACCTACGGAACCTTGAGGCTAGGGTTCAAATACATGCATTTCATTCAGAAAGCTATCAAATTTCATTGGGATATTTTTTTCTGTTTGTTATTCATTCAGAAAAATCTACCGATTCAACAAGTCTTCATGCATGCCTTCCCAATGAATCCCTTCTGCTCTCTAGCGGCCGCCATACATCGCCCTTTCATACCCGTTATATTCTTTCTCAAATCGGTATTAGAACTGCCCAATCAATCGCAATGGCTGTGTACTTTCTGACGATCGGCTTCTTAAAGAAACAGGGATATTCGTAGGAAATAACCTAGTACCCAGTCCGCGGTGAGGTATAACTTACGAAGAATTTACAGGCATGAAGCTGCTATCCGCTGGAGGATCGTATGCTGAATTTTAGGCTTGGATTGCGTGAACAGTTTAGAAGACATGCATTTGCGATCGACGCAGCGAACATCATATCATCGTTGGAACTGCAATGCATTACCATGTCCGACAGAAACGATAAAATATGAGATGAATGCTAGGTTGAATTGGGGCCGTATTATCTGTCATAATGCGCCCATAATTTTATCGGAGCGGAGAGATATAGGCAATTGTTTTCCCCCATGCATAATGGACTTAAATGGATGCTAGGTTTATTATAGGCCATTGAGGCCGAATTATCTACCGTAATGCGCTCATAATTTTTCTGTATTCTCGCTGAGGCTAATAGCTGGTGTCCTAGCATCTCCCGCCGCGCGCTACTGGGGAGGCTTGCGGGGTAAAACGTGGATATATTTTTACCAACCCTCGGGTAGTTACACTGATTGAGTGTAGTGACATGGCACAAAATTTGAGGCCGGATTCCCGAGAAAGACGTCTGACATTGCAGGGGTTCGGGCCCGGAACCTTAGGGTGGGAAGTGAACGCTGCAGCCATCCGCTCACCAGCTCCCTTTTACTCGTTGAATGTGTCCGCATGTGGTCGTGGGTGGAATCGCGGCTACCTCTCGATACCATTAATTCCCTCTTCTTCTCCTCGTCCTCATCTCCCCCTTGTATAGGGAGGGACGGGCTTCGTGGGGCGGTGCTTACCGGAAACCCTTGAATCAACTCCATTCATTCATCCCGCTGCAGAAAGCAGGCTGCTTCCTTTCTCTCTTCCCTCCACGCCTCGGCAGGCAAGTTACTCGAAAATCCTTCTTCCCGCCACTCCCAAGCTTTGTATTCTATCTCTTCACCTCGATTCGCCATTTCCTCTCCTGTCACGCGAGTTAGCCAAAATCTCTTGTTTCACCTCCTCATCATTTTCTATCATCTAGGATAGGGCCTTGGGCGATTGTGGCTGGAATATGTTGGTAAAGTAATGCTGCTTGTTTCCACGCATCACCGGAGTAATCGTCTTAAAACCATTATTATATGTATAATGTTTGCGCGCTAGTTCGATGTGGTGGAAACTGTTCACAGGTATGTCAAAAATGAGAACAATGGCTGGTTCCACGCTTTTAGTAGCTTCTGTCTTAAAAATATTCTGGCCTTACTTTTATGGCTGATTCTATTATAATTGAAAACCGTAGTTGTTGTCTCTGTCTGTTGCCCTAACTTTCCTATTTTAACCTAGTATCTTCTCTCCTTCCGAGTACAATCTTCGCTGTTTCTGATGTGTTTGTCTGCCCATGGCTGCGGAAGCTCGGATTATATCTTGAAAAAGAGAGCTGCATTTGAAAGCTACTATGGACAAGTCTACCAGTCTCGAAAACATAACATTTGCTAAATTATGGCATATACAATCCATAAAATCACTTTTGCTGTTGATCGTTTCTAAACGATATATGACGAAAAACACTCTTAGCCATTACCTATGCCTATAATTTATAGCTATGTTTAAGTTTTGTGTGACTTCGTACCAACGTGCACATTTAGGGTCTCTGGTTAGATTGTCGCAAAGATGACTCGCCTTGGAGTATGCTTTCCTATAAATATTGTGTGCTATCTTGGAATGACTATTTGGAGCAGTGAAGTGGATCGGAATTATTCCTTGAATCTGAGATGAGATTTCTAAAGATCGAAGACCCTTTGTGCGCATGACGGATGTAATTCAGTGGTTAGTATCGGTACCCTCGTTTTTTATTACCGCCGATAACCATGGCTCTTTATGTCTTGCCTCTCTATGATCACTTCGGAGAATCTGTCAGCCACCACCGTTCATCCGTGGGGCAGGGAGGAAGTGAAAAATTCTCGCGGTGGGGAAACTCATGGAAAAACAAACTGCCAGACGCTATAACCGAAACCTGCCCCATGACTTCGAAATAATCAGTATACATAAAAAAAATGCAAAATTAAGTAATTTAAGGCTTTAAAAATTCTCTCCATAGATCCTTACTTGCCTTCTTCCGCGGCTCCTGAATTTTATGGAAATGTATCTCTCACTCGAAATAAACTACCCCCAAAATTCAAGTAATGCCTTCGGTATAATCAGCCTTTCAATTTCCCTCCTGGGTGGATTAGATCTAATTTATGTTGGTTACGTGACTGCAGAGTGTTCAATTTTGGCTGAATTATAAGAACATTATCTAATCTCCCTTTCCCTGAATGTGTGAAATTCACGCGCTATCCAAGCTAGACTACAGGTTGAATGACGAATATATAAGGCATGACGGGGATATAAGGCATTCCCGGTGCATAAAAAGGGTAAATTCTTCTCAAGTTTCCCGCCGAGTAAGGGCCTGCATGGTTGATACCTGTATAAATAATAACAAAAAAATAATCAATCTTTTTTATTTTTTTTTATTTTATCCACTGGGCAGCCTATTACCCGGTGGCATACCCGAAAAGAATTCAGCCTATGGGTTGGATTGCTGAGTGAATCTATTGAAACGTCTCCCCGCCTAGTTCGGGATTCACGGTCGTCCCCGCGTCCTCCTCCCGGCGAAGTACTGCACCTCCTCCCACTCAATCTCCCCCCAGCATCTCCCCATCTACTCCGCTGATTTCGGGGCCACTGGCCTCGGCCGCCCGCCGGACCCTCCCCCTTCCGTCCCCTCGGGCCAAATTCTCGTTCGGTGGCCGAACAGAAGACGGCCGTGGAGATTTCGGAAGACATAACCGCGTCGGGTCTTAAAGAAAACGCTCGATTCGGAACCGACGGGTATACCATTTTTTCATCCGCGTCTTATCAGACGGGGTTTTGTCAATGAATGGAGTGCAAAAGTTGGGGGAGGCCTAGGGAAGGAGGGAAAAATCGCCTCTTATGTACGCTCTCCTCCTCGCCCAAATGATTCAACGCGTTCCGTTTGAAGCCAGTGAGTAACGATGTAGTGATTATTTTTTTCTGGTCGATCCTCTTTGCTTTTTCAGTGTTGCTCCCGCGTCTCGCTTTAATGATCCGGCCCGATCGATCGAATCAAATCATCCGTCTCACGAAAAAGAGGTCCTTTCCGTGGTGAAAAAAAAGTCGGCCGGGTGAAAATCGCGTCTACGTGTTTTATTACTCAATCGACTACGTACTCTTCGAGGGTCCACTTGCCTGAATCGGTCCTCATGTGCGTATACGCCTTACCGACGCACTGTCCTTATCAGTCCCGGGAGTGAGTGGCTTGTTGGACCCTCGAATCTTGTGTGTCCCTCGATCACTTCTTGTTCCATTCCGGACGAGTACATGTATTTCCGGACAGCCTTCACTTGGGCTGATTTACCTAATGTTGAAACTACCCATTTCATGTCAGATTTGTCATGATTGCCTCATTCATGTCCTTGTAATGAGTCGGTATCGGTTGAGTTTCATCTCCCTTCTGCTGTCATTAATCTTTGTCCTACACACCTTAAATGGTCTATTCTATTTGGTGGTGGCTCTCCAATCGTGGCGATTGTGATATGTTAACATCATATGAAAGCAAAACTACGTTTTTTAAACTATAAATAAGATGACATAGCGCTTGTTTTTTAAGCTTTCGAAGCTATCAATGGTGTTTTCTCATCCGCCTAATGTGTACTCCTGATGATTTTTTAAGTAGCCTGAACACATTTTGTATTATCTCATAGATTTTCAGCTCAGTATTGGGAAGAGTAGACATTATTGTTTTACAATAATGGCTCCTTTTATTACCGTGATACCTCTAACATTGAGCGGTATCTCATTATTATTTTTATCCAGTTTCAATTGGAATTACGAAAAATGTGTTGTTATTTCGCCAATCTTGAGGCCGATCTTTTAATATTCCTTGAATTTTCTTGTGTTATATCTTTTTCTTGTGCAGTCCACTTTCGTCTTAAGCTGTGATTCTTTTTTTTTAATTTCTGTTTTGATATTTTTCCTCGCCCTCTACATTTCTGCTGGCCCACCCTGATGACATGTGTTTCGTTAAAAGTTTATATGGCATGCTTACGAGCGTTTCTCGTTTTTAATATGAGTATTTCCCGTGAATTTTATGACTCCGCATTCTCACATCACACGTTTTCTCCAAGAATTTTTTCCTTGCTCCCGGAATGAAACGATAATGCTCCATGAGTCCGACATTGCGTGTAATTCTGGTCGGGGTTTATCCCGGAGACCCGAAATGGTCGAACGAGACGAACTTCAAAACCTCCAATTTCGCCCCCCTCGGGAGAATTTTTATATCGGTATAACATCCCGACTTCCTGCGTTCATGGATGAGGGGACTCACGCGCTTCGATCTTCATTTGGTTCTGCTCCCCTTTCCGCCACTCAGCGGCCTCCTCCACCCCTCCCATCCTCCTCGGCTACCGCAGATCCCAACCGCCCCACCGCAGCGCCACCAACCCACTCCCCCGGTCTGTCTCAAATCTCTCGCCGGCAATTTTCATCGCGCTTCGCTTAACGTGAGCATACGATGCGGGGTGGAAGAAAACGAAAAAGTTGGGATGCTACGGTCGGGGAGGGGAGGAAGGTGGACGTTTGGGTACACGTTGCGGGGAAGAAGTTTTGGAGCAGTTTGGTGTGGGGATTGCGGAAAAAAAGTGTGTTGTGTCAGACGACGGAAGGACCGGGGAAGAGAAAAAAAAAATCCGCGAGAGGATGAGGGTAGTAGTAGGTGTGTGGATGCGAGGGTTGCCCCTCTTACACCCCCCCCTGTTTGTATAATGACAGTCACCGCTAACAAGACACCCCCGCCTAGCCTCCCCCCCCACCCCGCCTTTTAGAACGCGCGGGACTGCCCGTCCGACCTCGTACATCTACGCTTGCACTAACTGCCTTGTGATCTGATACGCCATCGCCCCCCTCTTGCCTCCTTATATACCTTCTCCTTTCCACGGTGGAAGTTTTCCCCTTTATCGCTTCCTCCAGCTACTTAACTTCTCCCCGAGCGTCAACATCCACCCTTTTTTATCGCTCGCCGCCGCCTCCTTCCCACACGGCCCTTCCTGACCCTTCTCAGCCCTTTATACCTTTAATTCTTCGCCCACCTGCCCCGGGCCGGCCGGTGACACCCCCGCACAACACCTCGGCCCCCGTGGACCAAATCCCCGAACACGGCACCGGTTCGGACCGCCCTTATCGCTCGAGGAATGCCCTCTCACCGTCTTACACGCTTGTCGTACGAGGGCTCGGGACGTATCTCTCTTCTCGCCCGCTAGTCGGACCGGGTCGCCGCCGCGTGAAATTTAGGGTCGCAGCGATTAATCCGGTGCCCCGACTATCACATGTTTCCTCCCCGCTAATGGTCCGAACGGGACCTATTTTCGCTGCACACCCTACCTTCTCTTTGTCCTTCCCGCATGTCGTTTCCACTGCCCTCAAACCGAGTGAGCATTATTAGCCGGCAGTTAATGAGTATATTTGCTGAGTTACCGGTTACGATTACCGTTTTGTCTTGTAAATTATTCATAAATTTTAATATTACATGTAGTAAACTCTTTCTTTTTAGAACTGAATGGCTACTTTCACAATGTTTATGTCACATGATAATTTCAAACTCAATTGGGCAAATATTCTTTTTCCGCAACTTTTCAAAATTTCTGACTCCGTCCCTGAAGTTAAATGTACATACCATGGATGTATCGAGAGTGAGAGATAGTAGGGAGAAATTCAGTTGGGAGTCATGAAACAATAATTTAATTATTTGCTAATGTCTATCACGGCAGGTTTAAATTATCGGTTTGTTGGCATAAAGTTATACGATTGATTCGAATGTAAAAGGAAAATTCTCATTAATGTAATGAGATTTATTTGTAATTTTATTTTATTTAGTGATTAATGGCTGGAAAAATTGTTGCTGCCAATCCTCATCTAATCAATTTGATGTGATGGGAGTTACATTTCACTAAGCATCTTGTTGTCCTTATTGTAAAGAATAATTAAGTCAAGGAATGTACGTACTTATATTTCATGTGGTTTATTTAAATAATTTTTGTGCGTAAATAGCGATTCATTTTTTAATATCTTCAGAAAAACTATTCTACTCTTATGAAGACTACTGTTAAAGGTACGCAATACATCATGCTGCATTTACTAGGGGCAGTGATATGGCAAACATTGCGATTCATGGAGCGTATTAAACAAAATTTCAAGAAATTAAATGTATTTATGGGCCCTCTAGAGCTTTTGCATCTTTTTTTTCACGAATTGGTGTCACATAAAGTAAGATATCTGTTCCTTGAGAAAATTTGAAATGATGGCTTGATTTGATTTGAGAAATCGAAAAAAATGGTCATTGCAACACGTAAAAGCGTATGGGAATTTACACGGAGTTTTCATGTGACCATCGTGGAAGTTGACCTTTGCAATGACTGACAATTAGGCGAAATCCAGGTCGGTCAAGTAGAAAGTTTGAAAATTTGCATTAATTTTTGTGCTGTAATGAACGTAGTACATTTCCTCAAGCTATCGCCTGCCACCATAAAATTCTTACCGAGTAAGTGGTCGGTATCAAAACTAACTTTGATGAATTGATTCGTTTTGGGAATCGCGGCTCCGAATAAGTTCATTGAGTGTGCGTATGCATTTCCCGTAGCGTATGAGCGTCTCACTTTCATCATTACTCAATATTTGTCCAAGACCCGCGGCCGGACCCTCGCGCGTCCTCTCCGGCCCTCCTCATCCTCTTATATCAACCTCTTCGCTCTCATTAATCCAGCCGAGACCGCCTCATCCCGATACATCCTCTCGCAAATCCCTTTCTCTCCACTCAGCCTTTGCCCTCTTCTTTCTTCCCTATCTCAGCAGTTCCTAGCCTCATCTATCCTTTCAAATTCTGCATCAAAAGGGACTCACAGTCAGCCTACTCAAGACGCATCAGACATCGAAAATGCTTGAATTTTGGTGTGCGCGACGAAGGTTATTTTTTATCAATGTCGTTAGAGCTCATCGAAGATTAAGAAACAGGGACTATACCCTGAATGTGAATATTTCACATCCAGGGTATAGGTGCCAGTCCATTCACCTGGGCCATCTCGGACTCCGAGGATTTTATTTTGGAGCATCTGCTCCACCCGGGAGTCCAAACATGGTTACTGACTCTCGTGTCTCTCCGCTACCATGTTACCACAATCAGAAAATATTATAAAAATTCAAGCATGAAATGGGTGATTTTATTGTAAGCTCCCTTCTTTGGAGATATTTTATAATTGTCATAGTATCGTTTTGGTCGATAGCTGCGCTAAGACTGCTATTTTTTTTATAGATATGCCACCTCATGAGCTTTTTTTAGTCGGAGGCTTGTCATCAGTAGCTATTTTATAAATTTTCTCGCTGTCCGGATTATTGATTGCTATGACCCTTAAAAAGCAAGAGATATCTTGATATAGGTTAATGTTTGATTTTATCTGTCGGGGTTTTCCATTCAAATGAAATTGTCTACTTTATCTTACTTATACCTTCTTGCTTTATTTTGTAATCCACAATAATGTTATAGCGTTCGCGTACTCTCTCGTGTACTTCTTTCTCATAAGGGTTTTCTCTTATTAGTTTGTGGTTAGGAATGTTTGAGTTATGATATAACCTCACCTGTATAAGGTTTCGTTTAGATAAGGCAAATGTGGACGTATATTTTATGGAGGACTTGAGTATTCTTTCGTAGTAAATATGCCTGTGTGTGATAATTATAGTTTGAATTTTAGCTACTTATTTATCATTAATGATTTAAAATTATTTTTCGCTAATGGGTGTCACTATCCATTCCTCAAAAGTATGTCTGCCCAAGCGTATCTTATTTAATTCGTAGCTTTGACTCCATATTGTTAATTCCATTATTACTTCACTTGAAATACTATTGGTAATCCTTCAACACGACCCCGCGATATCCATGATATTTGGCAACTACTTTGGTTCGTTTGCATTAATGCGAGGCAGCGGTGCTTTGGCTTTGTGAAACGTCACCCGCAACAAAGAAATGGTGATTTGGCTTTGAGTAACGCCATCCGGAAATCTCATGAAACTTCCCTTGATTTCCTGAAGTCCATTGAGTGCGGTATTACTCGGCAGTAATTAATTACTCGGCCGTTTTATGGGAAATTAAGTCTCACCGGCGAAGTCGTCAAAGAGTCTCAATCTCGTCCTCTACTTTTTTCCTTTTTTTTTTGTTATTCTTCTTGCAAGCGAAGAATATTAGCCAGAATCTACGGCGACATTATGCCGGGCGTAAGTGCATCATAACTCCCATTGTCTCTCTCTCTCTCCTAATTCCCGGCTCTCTTTCTCGGTTTAATTGCATCTAATCCCATCCCCTCAGTGCTTCCCATCCTTTCTTTTGTCCCATCTCCATCTTCCATTCCCTTATCTCGGCCCCCAACATCTTCCGACCCACCCCTATCTCACTCCCTTAACTAGTCCTACGCAGCTTCCCTCCCGTTGGACCTTAATCCGTGGGCGTACGACGACTAGGGAAGCCGGTTAGAATTGCAAATCAGTTTTGAATGCGTTCCAAATCATTAAGGTGGATCGGTTGAGGAGCAGGGTTCTGGAGGAGGAGGAGGCGGTGGTCCTTGGGGGGGATGTGGAGGGTCTTCCCTAACCCCCCGACGGATGATCGTGGGTGAGATTGGAGCGGACTAATCCTTCCTTCCCTTTTCCTATCTTCTCTTCATTTCCTCCCTCTCGTGCTCACCTTCCCACCGCACAGCATCATCCGAGTCGCTGGCTTTTAACGGCTGACGAGATGGCCTCTGCCGTATAGGTGTAGATCTTTCTTTCTGTATGGAGATTCTGATTTCCGGTCGCAAGCATCCTCTTTGATACCCATTGACCCTTCGGAAAACTGGTGTGCTTTTTTTTCGAGATTATAGGGCTTTCATTGAAGTGATGTATTGCAATGGTAGCCACAACCAGCGGCATGTAAGTTGTCAAACTTAATGAGCTAAATTCTGCATAAATAAAGTACGCTGTACCAGGAATGGAGTTGAGTGCGGTTCAGATAAATGACTTTGAAATAATTATTCTGGAACTATAAAAGTTCGGATCATAATATAGTATTTTCGTTTAGGTTAATTTGGGGCGTATTTAATTTATACGTTTGAGTTAGAATTACGACTTCATAGGTTTTCATAGGCGCAATTACATTGTCAATTACTTAAGTTTTAATTCACAATAATTTTAGTTACCATGGCTCACAGAGAGATGGCACTTTTCCACAGGTTTATTATTGAAAGTACGACGCTTCGACCGTCGCGTCATTCTGTTCTGTTCGTATCTGTTCGAAGTTCAAAAAGTACTATTTGTACTTGATAATGACCTGACGGTCGAAACGCGTCGTACTTTCAATAATAAACCTGTGGAAAAGTATCATATCTCGGTTCTTTCAATACTTATGGTCTACCTAATTCTGCGCATGAAAATATTTCCTCTATGAACAATCACTTTTAAAATAATTTAATTTTAGCCCTTGAATTGTTCCGAGGTAGCTTATTCTTCTGTAGCAGAATTGTCGTCTTAAACTATCTGTGATTGAAGTAAATAATGCCCCCAAGTAATAAAAATTTTCTCATTAGTAGGGGCAAGTAAATTGCTCTTGTGGTGATGACAGATTCATAGCTCTCTAAAAGGAGAGGTCAGATCAAAAATTCACTTTGACGACCAATCCTCTCTCGTAGTAGTTTTAATTTTTGGAGAATAAATGTCTTCTTTCTAAAGTTTCAATGCAAAAATTTGAGAGGGAAAGAAATCTTCTGTATCCTGATACATATTTCTGAGATAGTGAGACCGAAAAGAGAGGAAAGAAGAAATATATGTTATCTGGAATCCATCTTATTTGTACCGACGAGTAAATTTAAAAAAATGGCGGGAAGATTTGCGTAAAAATGAGGCAGTGGTATTTAGACAATATTTCTGGAGTGGTACTGCATTGCCTCCATGGTTAACCATGGCCGCCTTGACTCAGAACATGAGGAGCACTGGTTACTTGTGCATGAGACTTGGGAATCATGGACGGTAATGGAGGAAGGCTCGCATATATTCCATCCCGACATTCCCAGCCGCCCTCTCGCCGCATTTGAATGGCATGAAAAATATCACCGGATCGAGATTCTTCCCACCCCACCCGTTAATTTATCTAATTATTCAAACACCCGGATGTGGTTCCTTGTCTTTCCTCCCGGCACACCTATGAATTACTTCCAGGTGGCGGAATTAAACACGCGCTTGATAAATATTTAAGATGGAAAGGTGAAATTTATGGGGGGAATTGTTTTAAGTATTCTTGCGCGAGTAGTACTGTCCTCCCACGTCTCCACCCCCTTGCCGCGTTTTGAGGCGATAACTACCGGGCTTCCGGCGCGGGCAGACGGGCCAAGGCGGGACGCCCAGGGTGGGTGCGGGCCGCGTTACCTCCCGCTCCCATCTCCCCCTCCTTATGCCTCAGATGATGCTCCACGATGGTGGAGGGCGGCGCGGTGGAAAGGAGGTCTGAGGGAAAGGGTTTCGAAGGGCAGTACCCGAATCTTTTTGAGGCCAAGACACACTCTCTCTCCCTCCCCTTGAGTTATGTGCCGATAACATCGCCCTTTATGCTGAATCCCTCGTCCCGGCCCGTAATTGCCCCGGGCCCGCCTGCATATTTCACCCGGCAGAGATCTCCCAGCCTCTCCTTCCCCTCTCGTTACTCATTCCCGAGATGGCCGTGGTCAGATACAGCATTCCCTCCCGACTTCTTCTTCCGGGCGCTATCCGCGTTCGCGGCTGGAGGTGGCCGGGCAGGCGTTGGCATCACCCCCGGGCGGACCCCCCTTACCTCCCGAGGGGGTGGGGACGGGGTTGGGCTGGGAATATTTCGGGACGGACGGCTTTCGAGGGACGATGAAGGTGGTGGCTACCTCCTTGCTCGGAGAGATACTGGTCGAGTCGAATCGTGATTTATTGGCGATTTATCGATGTATGTTATGTGTATGCATATCGCCGTGTCTTTTCAGCGTATCCGTCAGGTGCCTCGGAGGAAGAGGTGGCCCAACCTTTTGCCTCCGCTCTCCAGCCGGATTGTCGCTTATGATACGGCGCGTGAATGTGGGAGCCGCTTCATTCTGATACACGCCAGCTTGGGAACACAGCCACCCTCTTCTTCGTTTCCCTCCGAACGATTAATATAGCCGATACGTTGGGCGGGATGGCGGAGGGGTAATTTACTAACAAGGCAGCTCGTCGGTAGCGAGGAAGGTTTCCCTTGTCTCCCTCACAATCACTTCCCCAGATATTGTCGATTTTCTTTTCCTTCGCTCGCCTGCCCACTTATTCCTCACGTAGTCCGTATTCTCCGCTCGTGGTTTATCGGTAGATGCTTCCTGTGCCCGAACAGTTTTATAAATATGCCTCGAGAGTGACTATTCTATGGTTACCTCCTGATCTTTCGATTTATTGCGAAAAGCGTGAAGCCAATTAAGAGTTGACTATCGTAACTTGAATGAATAAACTTGTGAGACGGCTGTGGAAGTAACATCGGTGTTGTGCTTGTCCTTGAGGCTCGCCAAAATATTGACTTTCAGAGTGTGATTTGCTAGCATAGGAAAGATAAAATGGATTAAAAGTAATTTCATTGGAATTTCAGACTAAATTTATTGAAACCTTACGGTGATGCCTATTCTAAATGCTTTCCCAACGAGAACTTATTTGCAAATTGAAGGTTCGTTCGCTATTTATACGGCGATAAGTGCCATATGTTTTCATACTCTACATTTTTCGGGTTGAGATTAAGATGTGATATTATCTGCCTTTTTCCATGTATCACTCTAGGTTTGTTCGAGATATCCTGGAAGTGGCGATGGCAAGAGGTAGAAGGGATGCCTAGATAAATGGCAAAATTTGGCATTGATTCATTGCCTTGCCATTCGATAGTTCTAAAAAATGTCCTAAGTCTTCTAAAATAGATGTTTTGAATGTTTTAGGGAGATAAATGTGTTGGGATATTGATTATTTATTTCTTGTATTAATTTGCAAAGTAACGCCCAGTTCAGTAATTGTGTAAGTGTTGCTACGCCGCAGAAGCTCTTGAACCGCTATATGATTGAATGTATCATCGGTAAGATCACTTTTAATCATTTTGCCTTGTTAATTTCTTTCTATTTTCATTTATGTGTTTTATTTTAAGGGTAAGGCTGAGATCCATCATCCTTTTGTCTTTTCTCCTATCTTAAACGTTTATCCAAATATGCCTTTTAGATGGAGACAACCAGTCTTGGTAGCTGTAATTTCTGACTTAGGATTTTTTAATGCCATGATATTTAGCCATCCAATATCATCCAATTCCTGCTGAAGGTTTTGCGCCCGCTATTGGAATTTGGCCTTTTTCTCTCATTTTTTTGTGGCTAGGGTATCCGAGTCCACGCCTGCGCTGGCTTCTCCATCCTGTTCCGAGAGATTTATCTGTTTCGCAATGACGAAGATGTGTTTACGAATACATGCTCTGTCGGGTGTAGTGGTGTTTTTATGAAAGCCAGCTTTTTCCGTGCACATCAATGATCAGATGATGTGTTTATTAAAGCATATGCCTTTCGATTATGAGGGAATTATTCAATATCGTGTCATCCTTTAGCTATCAGAAATTCTTCTTGACTGAGTTTGCAACTAGTCGGTGTGTATGCGTCGTTTGTTTATGCTATCATATTGAATGTATTTGCTCAGTCTTTCATTTTTCAGTGTTAGTATTTCAAAATTGAAATAGTTTGCCATTACTTCTTCGTTCGTGTGTGAGGTATATACTCCATAATATATCGTCATTCGGTTATCAAATGGTCGTATACGTTGTGCTGGTAAATAAAAAGGCTTACAATGCAGTCAATTTAAAATACCTTGTATCACTTATTTCGCGCTGCAATCCAATTTGATTTTACCTGGAGTTGGTACCATATAGCCAGGTATCCTCGTTATAATTGGACATTTCTCCATCAAGAATATTTTACCGTAATATTGTTTTATCGTATCAGAGTATGCTCCAGGCCTACATTCTAAAACCGCAGAAAGGAAACGAAATCAGCCTCCACTTGTCCTAAGTTGCGATGACAATCTTAGAGAGACGTGATTAGGGAAGTCCAAGAGAGAGACTGCGGAAGCAAATTATAGTCCACGTTATAAAGGATGTCGGATCGAAAAACTAGGTACTAAGGAAAAAGACAGATGAGACGTGAGGAATGGATATCGTGTCAATAAAACTGTTTCCAACCAATATTCGTTTATACACCGGAGGGGGAAGTGAGCTAGTGGAATATATGCATAGGTAATAATGGGAAAAATGGAGATTCTTCCTTATACATATTTTTATTTCGTCTCGTTCAATGTTGATGTTACTCTATTTGGATATTGCTTCGTAATTTTCCACAGAAATGTTTTATTTGCCGACCGGGGTTTCAATCCTTCACAAGTTATTATTAAGGTAACAATATCTCATTAGGTATACTGGCTCTGAGTGTGAGAGGAGGAGAAAAGGGCCTAGGAGGAGTCAGTGTGTGAAGAGTGCAGAATGGTCCGAACGGAGGGTGGGTTTTAGGCCTTCTAAGACTTTGAGCCACGGAGTGGGTTTGTATTGGGTGTGTAAATTTAATCTAGTTCCTCAAGGGAGTCTACTTTTTCCCTTTGTGGTGAGATATTGTCACCTTGATGATGGCTTGGAGTTGAAATATAGTTCGGTAAATAACATTTTTCTATGGAACATTGCAAAAGGTAATTCATTCAGAATAATGCAATTTGGTTCCATAAAGTGAAGCGTGAGGATGTGCTGTGATTTGATGTGATTTGATCTTACTTCTAGAAAGCCGTTGGGGATAAAAAAAAATGCATGTATAAATTTACTATTCTGTCTCAGAATTTCATCAATTTCCGTATATAAGTGTACTTTCAGAATTCCCAGGCTTTCCTCCTTTTCATTCAAAGTGCTTCCCTTTCCATTGCAGCACTTTAAGTAGTAACCTTCTTAACCTCGCGGGCCAAACCGCCGATGGCGTGCGGTCTAGGAAGGGACGTGGGTGGAGGATTGGGTGCGCAGCCATGGGTTGGGGATGCCATGCGAAGCGAAGCAAAGAGGGGATAATGATAGGGTGCGGGGAGGTAAAGGGGTGGGCAGCCAGGTTTCCTCGAACGGAGTTCGTCCTCTTGAGGTTTCCGTGGTTTTGCCCGAGACTTTACCGATTTCCACGCGAACGTCTAACTTCCTTGCCCCGCCTCTGCACAATCCAGTCTCTTTTCGTCCTTCTCTTCGCTTATTCCAGCGATTCTCACCCCTCCTTTCCGCGTACTAATTTTCGCCTCTCTTCATGGGCGGCGCCGGTCTGTTTCGTCGTGCGTGTTTTCCTTCCGATGTCGGAGAATGTTGCGGTGTCCGCAGTCTTCATTTTGAGGCAAGGAAGTGGATCCCCCAGACACGGTCCCGTCCCGCTGCCGTTCCACTGTGTCTCTACGACTGCGCCTTTTGGAAAAGATTGGCTACCGCCGCCAAAAAATTGGTGGCCTCCGTCAGTCTCGTCTCATTTTCCCTTTCTCTCCGACGAGAAGCGACGTTCTGTGCGGGGGAACAGCTCGGGAAATGATGGTTGATGTGGATGCCAGGAGGGGTAGTTTTTATTGGGCATGTAATGCAATGGGATCGTGGAAAGGTCTCCTTATTCTGCTTTGTCGTATTCCGTCCTTTTTGGTGGTTAACCCTCAAAGCTATTCAAAGTTCGCCGTGCGTGGTAGTATACCCCTTTTCCGCTTTAGGGCTGTTTGAAGTGTCCTCTCGCCGATATTTTTTCTTTTACTCCTTTCAGTCATCTGTTTTCGAATTCCTCCCAGTCATCGTCACTCGCTCTCGCTAAGACATCAATTGTTTTGGCTTAATTTTAATGCTCTTATTATTTTTTAATTAAAATATAATTTATGATAATTAATCCTCGTTTTAAGGTAATGCTAGATATTCGCTGCATTGATATATGATATGGTTTTAATTTCAACCCAGATTGCTTCCAGTGAAATGGCTTTGACCTCTTACTTCTGCTTTATTAATGGCGAAATTAAGTCAAGCGCGGTATTATTATATTACTAGTCCTATTTTTTCCAAAGTGAAAGGAAAGTCAGTTTCTAATTTAGGTTATAATGAAATTGGTGTTTTTACCTTACAGTGTCATCATCGACCAAAATGGAAGTTAGAACCTTTTAAAATTGATACAGCGAAGTATAAATTCATGACTATTTTGATGCACGCCTACATTATTAGATATTTACTGTAGCTCACTCCTGGGGAGTTCTTAGAGTCAACTAGGTATGAAATGAATCTTCGAACTGCCTTTAATCATGCATGTGGCCACTTAGTATTTTAGGAAGCACCATAAAAATATTGTTTTTATTCTGAGATCATATTCATATCATTCATTCATGATTGTGCTTCGTTTTTACGTAATTTTTACTGGCTTAGCACTCGTCTATCAATATGAGAATGAGGCAAAGACTCGTAGCATATTGTGAGGGATAGAGACAGGCAAAAGTTATTCCGCAGCAAGTGAGTGTGAATCGTTTAGATGAAGCAAAACATAAAAATTAGTCGTCGGGACTGTGTGGCTACCCTGGTTTTGTCAATCGATTTGTAAAAATATGGTATTATTGCTACCGGAATGTTTTTCAAGGGAGTAGAATTCCATGTGCTATGACTTTTTAAAATGCATTTTGGAGCCGAAATGGCTACGTACGTGTTGTTTTCGATTTAACTCGTCCCAATGACCGAATATCCTACAACCGTGTCATTTATTAGCATCAGTCGGAATTTTTATGCAGCAGTTTCGCAAACCTACCTCTTGAATTTCTTTCACGATATAATGACGGAGCTTTCTGTTTTCAAGACTAATTGCCCCTAATTTTGATTGTGGTGCGTGAGGGCGAGCATTTCGATCTCCTATTCCGCAAGTCAGGTAACTCGACGGAGTAGCACATATAATTTTGAGCGCTGCAAAACGGTGTTATCGTCGAGACAGCTGCCGAGTTGGCAGATGTGGCTGCGGCGGATTACGACACCCGGAAACACCACCTCGGTGTGTAGGTATCTCCTACGCGGTCGGATGCGAATGTTGCTTACTAATGTCACGCCTAATTTGTACGACTATTTATTTAATAAAACGCCACTTGGTTTAATTTTTCAAACATGAATTCCTAAGCCCGAATCCCATTATTATTTTAACAACCCGGAAAAATCTTGGGTCCGAGAAAGGAGCATTTCCATCTCATTTAAATCGTGGAACCATTAGCGGAGCACACGACCGTTTCTTCTTCCCTTCTGCCTTTTGTATCCCCACTCTCTCTCTCTCGTATTTTCGTTCCCATTTCCATAATTTGTACGAATCCTGTCCGCTCCCATCCTCTTGCCTTCCTCCGCCTTGCGTGACTAATCTGGTGACCTTGCGCCGTTTTGCTTTCGTTTCATGGACCAGCGCCCTGTGTGATCTGCGTGCGGGAGAGGCTGTGCCGCGCCCGTGAGAGCCTGCTGCACTACGCACGTGCCAAAGTGTTCATAAGGAAGGTGTCGACGAGTGCGGAAGCCGCGGCCGTCCCTGTCAAGGAGGATGAGGACGATCCCGAGTTCAAGGTAAGAGCACTAGGAGCGGGTGGAAATGCTGTCTCATGATTATCATCGCGGACATAAAGGGAGTTCATGCTATTTAAGGTAGTTGGTCCGAACAACGAAGTATGTGTCTTTTTATGGATGGATAAAAACTAATGCTTCTTTCTAATTTTTAATATCTGGTTAGATTTATCACATCGGATATTAGGTGTAAAGAGTATGCGAATACTAGGGTATAATAAGCAAATAAAACTTTAATAAAAATGAAAGGTCTCTTGATGAAAAAAATGCTGCTTCATCTGCCCGTAAATAATTTGTTAAAACGTATATTTAGAGTGTGTGTACCTACGGCTCGGAAACTTAGCGGACTCAGCGGAAAGGAGAGGGGAAAGATGGAAATACTTTGGAATGTGATGTTGGAGAAGACTTATCTAAATACCTTAGAAATGAGGATTTACCATCCTGGATGTTCTCTAGAGACTTGGGGAGGGTCAAACTTAAGTCTTTTCTATTTGTAAAAGAAGGAATAAAATAGTTAGGCGCCTTCTACTTTATTCAGGAGGACAACTACCTTAATGGGAGGTTTGTTAGAGGGTAACGCTGGAAGAGGTGGGCCACGCCCTTACTTTTCTTTTTATCCTCAATGGATGTTTTATTCAAAATTGTTTTAACAACTTATACGAAAAGTATGTGTTTAGAATTCCACAATTCTAGCCTTTCTCACTAGGTGATGCATAATTTACCTGACGAAGTCTCATTCCTACGGCTGTTTTTCCTGGTTTATTCCTCTTATTTTCTTTATAAAGACTACTTTTCTTCCATATCTTTGTCATGCTTAGCATTCAATATGCCTACTTGTCATCTACAACACATTTATCTCTTCTTCTCTTTGCGTGTCCTTAGACTATATTTTTTGTAATGGTCAGTGTAGCCTAGTACATAATAGCTTTTACGTCTCGCCTATTTCCGCATACTTTTCTACATTATCATCTGGCAGGGAATTTTTGGGAAATTAGTTATTTAGTTAGAAACGTGGCGGCCTTGTGAGTCATGCGTTCGGCCCTTGATCGAAGCGTCCTGGGTTCAAGTCCCGGGTGAAGCCACAAATGAGAATGTATTCGTTTTCATGTGCAAATGGCTGATGTTCTAACACCCACTGTCACACGCCTTTTAGGCGGCTTGCAGGGTGTAATGTAGGTGTAAAATTTACATTTAATTCTTAATTCATGGCTTTGCAATTGAGTGGCTATTTAATATATTTTTACGCCAATAGCTCATTTTCGAAGTATATTAAACTTGTGATTCGAAAAAGGAGGAAAGAACTGCTATGCCATGTTAGGTATTGGTCAAAGTTTAATCTCGAATATATAATTATACGAGTTAATGGGTGTCATTCGCAAAGTCGTGTGCCACTCGGTCCGAAGGTAATATTTCACCACTCCTATTTCCACTACAGACTTAAAACTGGCAATCATAGAGGCATCAGGTGTAATTGCTGATATCTTCGTGGCTTCCCACCAGTCTTGGACCAGCCTTCTCTCTCATTTAAGAAATATTCCCTTATTCATGAAGTAAATGGAACACGATGTTTGTAGTTCGTGAATCATGTATGCGTTGTAAAGTGGCTCATTACCATGCGTGCTCGTTGTCGGAGGGAGCGGCCTGTGGTCGTCCTCGTGAGGGTGGGCCGCCGACAGGGCAGGCGCAGGGCCGGGTTGCGTCGCGCACGGGGCCGCAGGTGTCCCCTCATCATCCTCTGGGAGCAGCTGCTTAGTCCTCTCATGCGCTGCCGCTCCTCAAGATGCGAGCGCCCCCAAACGAGTTGGTTATCTTCGCTCGAAGTTTCATATTCGTTCCATCGGAGTTGATAGTGGTTCAATCGCCAACAGGTGTCCAGCTCGTCCTCCTTTCTCCCCGTTCCCCTTCGAGGTCTCATATCTCTCGCCTTAAGGTGGCGCATACCTCCCTTCGACGGGTCGTATTTTGTCTTTTTTGGAAACCAAGTCATAATTTAAAATTGACTCTACATTTTGTAAATTTCAGGCCTTTGTCAATATTTTCCTTAGTCTAAAATATAAAAAAAAGTTCGAGAAATTCCTGAGGTACAGTTTTACAATTATGAGATACAGGCAAATGTTTAACAGGATAAACCCTTCATACCCTAAAAATTTCGAGATGATAGTTTTCATGCGAGTAAACTGTCATCAAAAAAGACCGTTCTCGTGGGAGGTACCCTCAGTTTTGGGTATCGCGTTGCTCCTGTCAGCGACATCGCTCTCACCCTTCGCACAGTTACATAAAGTGCTGGTGGTATTATTTATTTATTTATTTAATTTAAGAAGGCTGCTCGGGTGCTCCACAGGGTACTGCCTCCATCCAGCAGGATGGAGGTTTTACTCCTGGCACTGCCTCCTGCCACTGCCTCCTGCCAGCTACGTGTGTCGGTACCGGTAGGTCGGGCAGGTAGCTGGCGGCCCCGTGAACCACCGTAAGGTATACAGACTGTAGTACAAACACCGTAGACTGTATCTCCTATACATTTCTGTAGGTTGGAATCCCTAAACCTCCCCTCTGCTCGCTACAGCCTTGTACCTTTTTTATTTGAGCTTAATATCATTAAATGGGAATATCAATTTTCTAGTGTCTAGCTATGCTTTTTTAGTCCCTTAGGCAGCGAGTTATGACATCTATCATCTTGAATGCCACGTAATGAGATTTGTGTTATCTGTTGAGAACAGTCTAAAACAATGTCGTGTTTACAATCTATTTCTTAATTGATATTTTTGAGCTGTGAAATTTCATGCATATTATCAATAGTTCTAATCAACGGATGACAAGCGAGAAATGACGGTAATTCCGATTTAATCACTTCGTAGGTGATGGAACTAAAGATATGTTCGCACCATGTTTATTGTCTGTTCCAGCCGTACGAAACATTACAACAGCTTCTTGAAAGACGTGGAAATCCTTAGCCACTCATTTCATGGGAAACGTTAACTCATTTTCTGATCTAATCTCAATCCTAATTTCTTGAAACGCGATAATGTGATTATTATCTTGTACGCCTATTTCGTCTCAGCGGGCGGTTCCTTAAAAATCATCAGCGTTTCTTCGTAGATGCTGAACTCGTTTAGATGGAGTAGTCAAGATCCTTGTCTGGTCCTCACAAACGTCACGCCGCGTGACTCGCCCAAGTTCTTCCCATCTCCCGAATTCACGAATTAATGGCCCCGGCGGGGGAGGAAGGGGTTTGGGGGGTCTAACTTCTCCCTCTCCTTAGTAAATCTGTTCCGCCCGCAACTCACCAAGACTGCTGGCGCGACGAGGCGAAAAGCTACTCTTGCATCAACCGCATCAAGGGTAAAGATATTTATTTAAAGATGTCTAAACACAGCTCTCCGTTTTGCTATGCAGTGACCGAATCCTTACTGTACATTTCAAAATGTAGCGACGCGAGTTTGAAAGCATGAATCTCAGTTACAAATGACTCTACAAGACCAGAACATACTTCAGCAGAAAGTTTTATTTGCCTTGAGTTGGTAAGTGAAGCCAATATATTTTCGCAATATCAATCAATATTTTACGTTCATGTTTCATAAAGAGCCGTGCTTTATGACTGCGCTATTGATGTAACTTTGCGCACGCGAAGATTTTCGTCTCGTTTAATCCGGCATAGTTTGGAATCAATAGAGTTAAGGTATTACTGAAGCAATGAAAACGTAACAAAATAAAATTTTCAATTATTTGTTACAAAACAATCAACAAAAGAAAGTTAACTTTGAATCTGGTTGTTTTATCGCCGATGAAATAAATCTGTATGGTAAATGTAAGTGTCCTAGTAGATCAACTGGTAGAAGACTTGACCGGTAATCGAGAGGTTCTGGGTTCGAATCCAAGTCTCGACGCATTTTTAACCTCTGATTTCTGTCTTTTTCTATCTACCATAGCACCGTTCTCCTCGTCCTATTTCTACCGTTTTCCTATCCTTTTTTTCCTATACTATGAATTTCTTTCCATGGGCGTACCCAGCGAGGGGCAGGAGGGGGGCAGCTGCACCTCCTAGAAGCAAAAATCGCTAATGTCTTAAAGGAAAATAATTTTTTTTCAAGCAAATAAGTAAAAAAACTAGTAAAGAGCTATTACAGTTTCCTTAAAATGTTGATTTCATTCACCTTTTCCACACTTAAATCTTAACTACAACTTGAACAACCATGGCTTGCCCCCCTAGTTATGATCCTAGGTACACCCTTGTTTTTTGTATATTTGCGCTTATGGCGTCGTGTGAATTTTGAATTAACTCATTGTATAAATTAATATGTTTATTCAGGGTTCCCACTCAACCGTGAAAACCTTAAAACCGTGAATAAGCCGTGAATTTCGTCTACCGTGAAAAAACCTGGAAATAGCCGTGAATTTCGTCTTAAAACCTTTAAAATCTCTCAAACTTGATTGTATAATTACGATAGACAGATTAAAAGAAAAATCGATAATCCGATCATGTTTCAAGCCCGAGTCAAGTGTAGATACTGTCCACGCATTTTTCTGCACACGTGTATTCGAAGCGCTATTATTAATTGGTCCGTGTGCCATGACTGCGTATTGACCTTAAGCCTGCGATTGGAAGACATTAACCCTGGAAAAAAATCAGACACTTCTTCACTTTCCTGCCACCCTGATCTCTCCATTTTCCCACTCACACCCTTTAGCCGGACCTGAACTTTGCTAACTATGAGTGACGTCATAAGAGGTAGCAGTTTCATTGCTGCGTTTGAATTCAAGGCATCTGTTGCGTTTGTTGCATTTTTAGTTAACTTGCGGCCGATGATTGTTACGTGATCAATATTTCTGCCTAAAATGTTTTTTCTACAAACCGTGAATTTGATGACATTGATACCGTGAAAACCTGGAAAAAACCGTGAATTTTATAATGTAGTTAGAGTGGGAACCCTGTTATTGTGTGGCGTTTACATAAAAAAATCTGTGGCTATTTCCACGCTGTTCGACCTACATAGGTTTTGTGGAAGCGGATGGAAGTTTCGGTTAATAGGAAGTGGAAGGAGTGGGTTAAAGCTTTGAAGAGGAGGGAGAGCGACCCAAAGAAAAAAGGAAGACGAGGGCCGGGGGTTTTCGGCCCCCCTTTACCGCGCAGATATTTCAAGCGTGGGGGCACATGCATGAAATGCCACTTATCATTTGGCGAACAGCAGGCGTATTACATCACGTGAGGCCGGATTGCGACGCTCGGAATTCGTGCGTTCACTGAGGTCTTAATGTCTGGGCGCCCACAAGGGCTGTTTGTCAGAGTCGTTGGCTCCCGTGTTGTGCTGACCCAAAAAAGAAGCATTAGTTCCTTTGAACCTCAGAATTTAGACAGGTGGGGTAATTGGTGGGTTATTGTCGTCGCCGGCCGCTCATTTGAGGCAATTTTCCATCTACGGCTTTGATTTGTGTCATCGTGGACGTGGCCTCATGCCAGTCAGCATTGGCAATATTTTCTACTTCTCGTATCGGCTATCTCAGAAACTGGCGATGGCGATAGGTCTAGAATGAAAGTCATCATGATAAGGTGACTTTCCCCTTTTGAAGTTAGTTATCAATAAATTTTCGCTTCGCATTTCCTTTCGGTAAAGTTATTGTGTATTTTTACTGAGGTGATAAATTTGTCATGTGTCTAGGCTTTGCTACTATCTCTCTAGGCATGAAAGATTACTCGCGAATACATCGAATACATGATATTTCAGATAGGAAAAAGAGTTAGAAAGGAAAACATAATTATGTAAGAGAAATGTAACCATAATTTAGCATGACTTGTGCGAAATAGCGTGCATATTCCATTTCCGTTTTACCATTGAAACTGGATGCTGGTAAAGTGTTGTCATGCGTATGACCTAGGGTTACATGATTAGGGATACGATTAGTGGGCGTCCAAAGAAATGAAACGCTAATTTTAAGTGATCTATTTTCATTTATGGATTTTATATTTAATGAAAGACCTTAATCAATTAAAGACTCGTACGCTCATAGCAGTGGTATAATGACTGAAGGAGAATTTCTCTTATCGATACTAATATTATTTTTTAGATTGTCAATTAAATATCCCGCCTCGTTCTCCGATCGTTCTTCATTTTGTGTATTCTTCATCAAAGTGTAATTGCTACGACCATAAGAACGCAAAATAAATATCCGTCAAAGTAGGCAGGAAAGCATGACCTGCTCCAATCCCATTTCTTTTCAATAAACCCAGGAAGAAATTCCATTATTTCGTGTGTGGTGAAGGTTGGCTGAAGAATTCGCTATAGATTTCCATCGAAGTGATTTTATTTTCAGCAGCGATGTCTTTTTAGTGCCTCGATGGAAGGCTATCGTTTATTTCAAGATAGAGCAATATGGCCGGGAAATTTTAGTGTTGACCTTTCCCGGAGCTGTGTTATTCCACATCCTCGCCCTCATCGTGTTTATGACGTTTCGTCAAGGTCCCACTTCCGCGCCCAAGGGCCTCGGGGGGCCCTTTTATGCAGGTCCCCCGAAGAGTGGGGCGTGGTGTGACCTCGCCGTTGTTCGGGCCGTCTCGGACTCGCTCCTAATCTTTTTAGTGCTTCTAAGAATGGGAATGGACTCTATTCCCCACTCAACTTATCGAACCTCGTTTGGTTTCGGAAAATAACTTCCCCCTGTGGTTCTCGCTCGGCTCTTTACGATACCAAGCCTGGACCCGCTGAGCCGAGAGCGGGGATAAAATCGTCTTCCACACCCCTAGCACATGCGAGCCTCCCTATCGCCACTTCGCGACTCCGCCCTCCTCTACCTCCCGCTCCATCGTATTCGTACTCCCATCTAACGCCCCCATACTATGTTCGCTGCCTCCGTTTGATCGAACATCATTTCTTTCTCTCTCCTTACCGATATCATCCTCTGAATCAAAGCCTGTGTATTGAAAAAATAGCGCAAAATTAACTGAAGAATTCAACGAAAAATTAGCTTGATGGCTCAAGGGAGTTTGAAGAAAAGCGCTTATTGAACGCAATGTATCATTCGTCTGAGGAGCTAACTACGACATGCGCTGTATTGAAGTCGAGTTGAGTCGTTTCTACGCGACCTGCCGCGATGTCTTTTCAGGAGCTTACTTTTCATTTCCGTTTTGTAACCATGTTATTTTTCATTGCCAGATGTCCTCTTCCATAATTCACTGCTCGAGTAAATAAAACACGCATGAATAGCGCATTAACAAATTACTAAGATGCTATGCATTCGAACACTTTTTACGCTCCATATCATGTTAACTGAAAGTCGACCAAACCTCAAGCTAATTTTTGAAACACTTGAATCTTATAGTAAATTTCTTTCCCTGATTTATTGTTTACTTTGGTATATTTGTCTATTGCTCCTTCCGTAATTGTATTAATAAAGGAGCATTCAAATCGTGTTTATTCGGATTTGGATCATAACTATTGTAGATGCTATGGATTAGCGTGGACTTCTCCTCCTAATGAGCTCTTCCGGTTTTAGCCAAATTCTATATCGGTTACAGTTAAGGGCTCTTTCGTTGCTGGCATCTTATTTCGGGCGCTTGGATTGTGCTATAAGCATCATTGTTGGGGGTCCTTGAAGCAAGTTCTTATCTTATTCCCAATAAAAGAATGTTTTTCTTAGGTGGGATAGGGAGGGTTTTCCTCCGGACTCCTCCCTTAAGTGCTCGTACCCTAAATGGTCTTTCCTCTTCTTGTTCAACCTCTCCATTATAATCCTGCTCGTCCCTCGTAAAAATTGAGATTTTACACCTTCTGCACCTTGTCAACATTTACCTCCTTACAACCTTCCTTACCTTTTTTCTGGCTTGAAGCAGTTCAAGATAATACCATATTCCATCAGGCTGGAAAGGCAGTTCCTCACGCGGCATCATAACTTGTTCAGCGGAAGACATTATAGTGAACTTTCCGCCCAGACAACTTAACCACCTGGGCATCTTCGGTCTTGGTATATTGCAACCTCACGTTTTACTCCCTCTGGAGTCGAAAGTGATTTGAGGTACAAACATCCGCTAATAGCTACTTGATATTTATTGTTGCAGTTTATATTGCTTTGGTGTGGAGAAAAAAAAATAAGATGCATTAAATTTGCTGATGATATGGTGGTTTTAGCTGAGGACACGTCACTGAAGATATTGATAACAGGGTTGGCGGGAGGAATGGAAACACATGGAATGAAAATAAACCTTAAGAAGACTAAAGTAATGAAAGTGAGCAATGTAGATGGTATGAAAGTGAAGACATAAGGTGAAATAGAGAATGTGAGAACCTAAAGCTACTTGGGAACTTTGATAACAGAGGACTGGAAACGTATAGGAGAAATAAAAAGAAGAATAGGAATAGCGGCAGAAGTTTTTAAGGAGAATAAAAGAATGTTGAGTAACAAGGGACTAAACTTAAAATTTAGGAAGAGGTTGGTGAAGTGTCGTGTGTGGAGCGTGTTTACTTATGGATCTGAGATTTGGACAATGGAAAAGAGAAACAGGGACAGGATTGGGGCGTTCGAGATGTGGGTTTGGAAGACGATGAAGGGAATACGGTCGGCGGATCGAGTAAGGAATGAGCAACAGTTGAATAGCTGAGGAAAGAACATTTATGGCTAAATTAAATAAGAATAAGGGTAACTAGCTGGGACATGTGATGAGAGGAAGAGAGAGCATTCTGAAGGTAGCCTTGGAGGGAACGGTGGAAGGGATCAGAAGATGGGGAAGGAGAAGGTTAAAGTTAATTGACAATTTAAAGCTGGGAAAATATAGAGACTTCAAAGAAATGGCCGGATACAGGAAAGAATGGAGACAGCGTTGGCGCAAGGGACCAGCCGACTGGCAGAGCACCAGATGATGATGATTTCTTTGGTTGGTTTTCGAATTTCGTAAAAATATCGGTTTTTATTAGCATATTTTTGATAGTTAGGAAACGCTTGTGCATTGAGGTGCTAAAGCACACCCAAGTGTGAGGAATACTTGTTCGTTTCGAGATTGCGTGATGAATCGAGGAATTTTGCCGATAAATATTTTGACCCTGAAACTATGGTATCAAATCTTTTACTTTTAATAACGCGTTGACTTGTTAATTTTCTTACTTTCTTGCTCCCACACCCTTCATCATTTTCATCTGGTCCTCGATCAAACCTATCGCGTATGCATGAACTGAGTGTTACCCCTTGCCAGTGGCGGATCCAGAGTAGGGACAAAGGGGGGGTTCGGGTTAACCTACCAGCCAGAGTGGGAATTCGAAAAAAACAATCTTTTCCTATTTAGGAGTACAGAGTAAAGTAGATATTACACCTTTGTAAGCGATAAAAAAATTCCAACGAAATTACATCAATCTTATATGGCAAGTGGAAAAAGGGGAATTTCCCTTTTCACGGGTGTGCTAAGGAAAATATTTAGTTAAATTAAGTGAAAGTATTTTACCAAACCTTCGAGAAGAAAAAAGATATACTATAGCAGGTAATTAGTAGTCAAGAAATGAAACATCATGTGTTATTATTTAATTTTAATTATATTTTATTTATAAATTTAATTTATTTTATTTCGCTTTAGTATCCTGAAGTTAGAAGTATTCATAACATCATATGCGTGCCTTGGAAGAAAATGAATGTGAGAACTCAAAATTCTATTCTGAGCATGAATAGTTGGTGAGTTTGATATTTTGCATCTTGCATAGCTTAACTGTGCTTGTTTTTTATTCGAATGCGGGCGGATATGTGTATGGATTCATTGACAATAGCGCTGTGGTGGAGAGAGATAGATCGAGTGAGGTGTATGAATTTTTTCTAGAATGAGGTAGAATGAGTAGTGTCATGTAAGGTTCTAGGATAGTGTAAAGAAATATATATCAAATCATGTTTCACCTTATACTATGAATCTATCTCTTTAAATTATCCATCTGGAAAGAGAAATCACGATTAGTTCACATTTTGGTTTCCTATTATTATTTCTTCCCGAGTCATTTTGATCGTTTTTTATTTCTCTCACTTTTATGGCAGTGGGAGCTTAGAATAACGGCATGATTTTTTCTTACTTATTTAATTTCTCGTCATGTTGCTATACTACAAATTGCCGCTTTGTAGTAGTTTTGCTTCTTAGACTTGCCGCTTTCTGACTCACCTCCGACAGCAACGCCGTGTTTGGAAGTTGGCGTAGTTACTTCATCCTCCTGGTCTCTCCGTATTCTTTCTATCCTTAATTTCCTCATTAGCTCTCGTTCCATTGGTGATGTCATAGACTTCCTTCAGAATGACCATCACAATTCTTCCCTGTGGAAGTCGTGGGCGAGATGGTTTCTCTTGATATCTATCATGATCTCCTGGTTAGCCAAACATTCTTGTGTCATAATTACTCGAACCCTCGCATTCTCATTTCGTTCTCATTTCGTTCGCATCTCACTCGCATTTATAATTCTCATGGTATTCTCGGCTTTTCAGGGACTCCTGTTGCAATTAATATTTCCTCTACTTGCTTCATTAATTTAATATTTCAATCCCCCAAAATGTGTTAGAGCTATGTCTAAATTGACATGACATCTTACATTTATTTAATCAGAGGATTTGATGAGCGTCAAGTCAGTTTTTGACTTGTATAATTAAATTTTCTGACCAATTTAGGTAATTTTTTATTATTATCATCAATCGTCTTGATGTGTTCTTTTCCTACCCAAGCTTTGGATTGTTTCCGATTGACCTCATTATTAATTAATTGCCTGCTAAAAGGTTTGTAAATTACTCATAGTTATCTTAAACCAGATGTTGCTTTATAATTGCTGTTGTCAATCGTCGCAGCTGCAATATTAATCTATATAAAAAGTTGAAAGGTTCTTGTGTATATACCTGTTATGAACTTAACGTCTATTTTTTACGCATCATTTAATATATATATCTCCTTTTCCCCCAATTTTTTATCTACGCTATCAACCACTAAAGGATATTCTTGTTTATTGGCATTGTGTTTGACCTTCATTGTGGTTGACTTTGTGATTTCCTGGGCAAAATATCGAAAGAATTCATAAGCTTTTATGTAGTTATGTTAAAGTGAGGTTTTCCTGGAATGTGCCCTAAGACGGTGATTACCAGGTTGAAGTAGCATAAAATAAATAAGTCTTATTTTTTATTAGCTTTGCTGTTATTCCTTTTTTCTTTTATTTATCTTCTCCCATTCATTATGCGGTCTTATGGCTTGTTTAATGTCATATATTTATGAACATCTGCAAAACTATATTGAGACAGATACCTGGCATTTTTGTTTGTGTGATATGGAGTACCAATGCTCTCTTTCTTCCATTCTTTAACGATTGCCGAGATTTGTGAAGTCCACTGCCTCAAACTCTCGGTTATCTTCTTTGTCTGGGATATTTTTTAATCATTGAAGCTTGCAATGTCCTAAGTGAACATTGGCTTGGAAGCCAGGGAGTTTCTTCGTTTCATAATTTCAAGTTTTATTGCCTAAAATTACATTATTTTTCCCTTTTTTTTTTAGAATTTCAGCATTTGCCGTTGCATTTTTCATTGTTACCGTAGTATTAAATAGATGATCCATAAGCACCTCATTAATTATTAGAGTTAATTATACTTATGTTATCTCTTAGTTTGCCCACAAAGAGGATTGTAATGATACGCAATAGATTACTCACGTTTTTTATCGATCCATTAATGTTACTTCAGATCATTTCAAATGAAATTCTATCTCAAAATATATGAAATTATTTCTGGCGCAACTTTGTGGAAGGATTTTACAGTCATGATAAAAAATACTCTGTTTAGGCTAAATGCTTATTTAATACGAAACCAACTGTATTGGATGTTATAGTGGATAGACATGTCTCTCATCTCAGTCATTGCTGATGGAAGCTTCCGTGGAGTGGTGCTGTTGGTGCAGCTTGGCTTCCGGTTTCTCCTCCACGTCTATTCATCTTCGTCCGACAGTTTCGCCGGTTGCAGCTGGCGTATTTAGGTTTGAAGTCAAGCCTGGAGACGCCTGAGAAGACGTTAGAGGTCAAACCTGAAGAGGCCTCCATCAACGCTTGCGAAACTCTCGTACAAAGATGAATCGACGCGGAGGAAAACCCGGAAGCCGCACCTATCTCAGTCATTGCTTGGCGTCACTGATTCTCCGTAGGCTACCCGCACCTAATTCCATTGATAGCCTAAGTGATAGCCTACTTCCATTATGTACTTTGGTTTCCTTGTGATCAAGGGTGGATCAAAGATTATTTTCTGGGGGGGGGGGGGGGGAGCACCAGGATCTGATAGGCAAATGGTCATCTCATATTTGGGAATCAAAATTACATACAACAATTACTCCACGAAGTGTACTCTTAATTTTAATATAAAAGTTATTATATATAAGTAAATATTTATCATTTTTATACTGAAGTATAATTTTTTTTAAATATTTGTATTAAAAATCTCCGTCATTTTTTAAGCTTCTGGGGGGGACACGTGCCCCCATAAATCCGCCTATCCTCGTGATTAATATTCATGCCATATTCCCGGATTGAAGGTAAAATGCTTTAGTATGGGCTGTAGTCACCTTGAAATATTCGGTCAACACGAAATGTGATCGGCACGTTATTACATGCCATAGGTGGCGGTGTGTGGGGGGAGGGGAAGTATCCAGCTCGGCGGGGTCTCCCTGCCTCCTGGTCGCTAATGACTCCAGCTGCCGGCGCGTTTGAACCCATCCCCCGCCCACCCCGCTCTCCGCTAATTATTGCTCCTTCGGTCCGGCCAACTCACCCGTCGCTTTCCCATGCCTTCGCCCACCCTCTCCCCTGTTGTTTTCTCAAACCCACAGAGTGGCAGCTTTTTCCGCGAGGAAATCCCCTTGCAGGGCTGGCAGCCCGGACCCTCCGCCTAATCTCTTCCCGCCCGTCCCCATCTCCCCTCTTGAGCTTCTATTCCTCGACAATTCGTAATCATCCACGGTACCATGGGATGAAAAAACTCCTTCCTTTCTTACTCTGTTTCCCTTAACCGGTGCTTTTTTTGTTCCGGATTTGTCATGTTTTAGAAAAAAGGCGCACTGAGGAATTATATTTGTATTATCCTCAAAAAGTTTTTTGCTCCATATTTTGGGATTTGGGATTCCGACGGAAATACTATTTTTTGTCCCACATGACATGACCGTGATCGGAAATATTTTGGGGGCATTGCAGAAGCGGAGAATTTTTAAATGCATGAAGTCATATAGTTCAATAGTTGCAGCACTTTTTTATATTTAATAGGATGTACCCTCGGTAATATTATGTCCTGACCATCCTAATTTGGGTAGCAGCGGAAAAAATGGAGCATTCTATTCATTTAACTGCTTCATATTTTTATAATGGTTTTGATTGGTAAGATCCCATCTGATTGTGTAATCGTTTCGTGTATCAGATATACCCATGCAAAAATATCTTATTTTCAGGAAACTTTTCTATGTAATACATCAATCTATATAATATATTTTCATTTCAGCGTTTGTGCGCTCTGTCGGAGTTGAAGAACGAGTGTGTTAAACGTCATGTATTTGATCAGATATAGCTGTTTCCTTGAAGTATTCTGTTGATTTTCGCCTATTTCGGTGTTTCGTGGCATTATAGACAAAAAATATCTTATAGCCTGCAGATTATGTTGCGATTTTAAACGAGAAATTTGGTCAGCGATTCTAACGCTACTCGATTCTCCATTTCGATTCGAAGCTCGATTTTCCATCCCAAAACGCTATCTAAAACTCAAGCTTTTGAACTTACCTTTAGAAGCTTTAACCGGCCGGAATCTTAAATTTATTTTTGATTCACACGGCTGAGGTCTAAATTATCCAAATTCCAAATTATTCAAATAGTTAGGGAGACCGAAGAGATACATTGTCATCATCGCTCAGGAAAATGCTCATCATCGCTTTTCCCTTTTGTATACTTGTCGCCTTTAATACTTTGAATTTAAGAAATGTTTCGTTTTTTTATTCTTTTCAAATTTTTATTGAACTGTGATAAAATTGTCTATAATAAGATGATATTTGACCGTCTCTTGGTCAAAACGATAGTTTGATGCATCAGAGAAGTATTAGGAAAATGATAGGGGAACTATAGTTACTTTGTCTGGCCTGGAAGAATTTTTGTAATGGGAAAGTAGCGTTTTTCGAACAACGCAGTGAAGTTCTGCATGGTTATATTCAGAATATCCTTAGAATAGTCATCTCGGGCGCCACGGTACAACAGTTACTTTCAAGCCATATTTGTAAATAGAGGAGAATTATGCGATAAATTTTATAAATTTAACATCTTACACTCATTCCAAGTTGAATTATAACGGGAACCTTTCTATAGTATTACTAAAAAATGGTTATGCATTTTAATTCATAAATTTATAAAATGCCTAAAAAAAGCGAATGAATTTCAAAATTGTATCCTTCTCAAGATTAATAATAGTCTTTAATTATAATTATTGGTCAATATGGGTATTTATTTTACCTACCAAGTCTCTTGTTATCGTTTCGCTCTTGTATTTTTGCATCATCAGTGCTTGAAATTTTTCTTGTATCAGTACCTTTAATAATCGGAAGTTTTTATTGAATCAACAGTTATCAATGATTAGAGGATCATATTCGGCAGAGGAGTTGAAATTTTTCATCTTTTAATAAGTTCTCAACCCCTGAAGTAAAAATACAATTGTGAAAAGTTGGGAATAGAATTGGTTTGTCAAAAATAAATGTCGACTTTTAACGTCAGCTGCCTAAGAATTTCTTACCCGCGCGGAAACCCGAGAAAAGTTTCATTCTATTCGCCGGGAAAGTGCTAAATCATACGTAGATATCGACCTATCTCCGAATAATTCCCGGCATGTCTAAAGATTGTTTATTCGCTGCGTTTCCCTAAACTGTCGCCGTTGTTGTTTTTCCCTTTCGGCTTCTCTGTTTTCCTCACGAGTCGTTCGTGTCTGACTGTCTTGTGATTCTTCCTTCGTCCTCCTCCCCGTCATGGACACACATCCCCCCGTCCGCCTCTCTCTCTCTCTCCCGCCTTCGCTATCAATCTACGTCATTGCATGCGCACTGCACCATGTCGCCACCCTCCCATCCGCAGAGCCACCAACCAACACTACCCACCCACCTCCCATCCTCCCCCCACTGGTCCCCAAAAGAGTGTTGGTGCACATCCTACTACTCTGCCCAACCCCTCCGTACCATTTCCCCGTCTCTTATCCTTGGGACGTCACAACCCTCCCTCTCTTTCTCTCTCTGTCCTGTGTAAGGACTCAAGCCCCTGCCTTTCAGAGACATTTTTCTGCCCGCCAGCTTTCGTGGCTCTTCCTCTTGATTTATTCCCCGGGAAATCCTCCGATCCGCCTTCAGATTTCGCTTGGGAGCGATTCAATTGAAGCTCACGAAATATTTAGCCCAACGCATCGGTACGGAAAGTATCCCAGCGGCTCTTCGGGGCTAATGATGGGAATTGCTGATCAGGGTAAATGATTACATCTCCGTCGTCCCTAGGTCATTTTTCAATGTACGGTGCTTTCGTTAATTTCTCCGTTCTTGAGACTAAGACGAAATAAACTAGAGGCTATTTAACTTCAGCGTGGCTTGCACGCATTATATGCTGATGCAGTAGTTTCTTTTCTTGAACCTAGTTTAGATACTTTCTCTACTCTCACCATTCCATTGAACTCACTTCCGTTTACTTCGGAAGTATGCATCGTATTGGAAAAGGTTTGAGCACTCAATATATGTTGTATTCCCTGATTTATTTAGGGTTTAATTTAGTTGTATCATCTATTAATGTGTTTTTACCATTTATATATTTATTTTTATATGTTTATATATTTATTTTTATATGTTTATATATTTTATTTATTTCTTTCGTATTCATTCATGTGGTTTCATGCTTGAAGTAAATCAACTAATTACTTAAAGAGTAAGTTTTGTCACTTTTTAAATTCGCGTATGTAATTTCCTTCGTTGGTTGGAACATAGCTATAACTTTATTCGCTTACAGGTAGTATTTTAGACTAAATGGGTGCTTTTGAGGTCGCACTCTACTGGGGTGGGTTGATGGCCACCTATTCTGTGGGTGTCGTCCGTTATAACCATGGGAATATGAGGGTACTCTTCTATTAAAAAAAAATAGGTTATAATGGATTTATGGAAAGATTGTACACTCATCATTAAAACAGAACTGGTAAGATGAATTCACTTTCAAAAGTTTTAGGACAAAGTTTGTGGCGCCACTTCTGCTCCTCGAGGAGATTTAGTTTCCCTTATTACTTTTGCTGTCATTGGTTACGCACCACAAATAATTCTTTTTGCGCGTGAAAATATAGAATCTCGAGATATATTGCAAGTGTGTATAATTCTGTGTGTATATGTATAATTTTGTTTCGATATTCGTTGTATTAAATAATTATTTCGTGTGTATTTGCTGCGTTCTTGCCTCGATTTTCACTGTTGGTTTCTATTATACGCATCATAAGACTTGCATGGCAAAAAGGTGCGGTGGCATAGTGACGTAAACGTGCTGCTGTGACAGTAAAGGATTATAGATCGAGTCCCCACCGCAGAAAAATTATTTCATATATATTTTTTCAGCTTGTTCACTCTTTTTGTATTTCTTGAAGGTTTCAAATAAGATGAAATTCGCTGCAACAGCTTTACATACTTTTGTTACAGTAATGATTCACGTAAAACTTGGGATTACGGCAAGGGTTGTCTTATCCTTTTTTATGGCTTCATTTTAAGGGCGAGGGATTTGGTAAACTGGTAGAGCTGGTGGTAAAGGGCGGATAAAAACAAGGCGTTGGCGTTAGCCAACTTTTCATTGACTGGCGCAAAATTCGTTTTATTATTAGAAATTATTCTCTTTAAATTAATTTTGGTTTTCATTATTTACTAGAATTCATTTACGACGCACTGTCAAGGTTTCTTCTGTTGTGCTGTAAGATTATACATTTTCGAGTAATTTCTCACGTTGAGTGCCTATTTCTTTGCGCGCAAACGAAATATTTGCGGTGCGTAGCCAATGACAACCAAAGTAGTAAGGGAAACTCAATTTCCTCGAGGAGCAGAAGTGGCGTCGCAAACTTTGTCCCAAAACTTTTGAAAGTGACTGTACAGTAGCTGGTCCGTTTGAGAATTAAAGACTTAGTAAGTTGATTGGAAACTTAGCATTTAATTTATCATTCTTCGTGAGACTTAGGGGGAAGCTGGAAACAGGGCTTATATGGGTATAAAAATGTCAAAGAAATACAAAATGGGTATTTGAATTCAGGGAAATTAGAGTTTGGATGGAGAAAAACTTCAAAGGCGCAGGATAGAGGTGAAAATGTTACTTGAATAATTAAGCGGCGAATAGGGTATTTTATTTAGTTTTAATTCAGAAAAAGAGACAAAAGAAGACAAAAGTGAGGTAATTGACGCAAAATTTGATTTACCTTAGGCTAGAAGGGCTAATTTATCAACTGTGAAGGCTATGGAAATAAGTGCAAACGACGACCAGATTGCAGCAATAATGACAAGTTAAAAATAACTTCGTTTTTGTGATGATTTGCGTGATATTCCGCAATCTCAAATTGCAAATCAAAGGGAAGACTGCTTAGATTTCTACATTTTGTTTTGTTTTTCGATATCAACTTGAATAAGTAAGTACTCCTGTGCTAAATATATATCATTTCCCTATTTACCCTACTGCGTTTTTCGAATAAAAATGTCTAAATATTAGTGCTTTGCCATTGCCGTAAAGGCAGGGAAATATAAAAAAGGACTGGAATCGGGGAATAGTGAGGGTAATCGAATATGTATAGCTGTAGTAACCCTGGGTAAGATAATTGGGCTCATAACATTCCCTTACGCATGTCTCGTGAAAATGAGTATCAATATTACGTCCTTCGAGGTGTGTGGAATAGACGAGCGTTCGCTTGATTCGATCTCGGAAATATGTCGATCACTGGGCGTTGAGAGGGAATGCATTACGAAGACATTCGGCCGCAGTCTCCCTCGTATCTCTCATCCTTCCCTTCCACCCTGCCCGTTCGTCTTTTCCTGCGGAAGGGGGACCCCCGGCCGCTTTATAATCCACTCCCTCGGCAGTTCATTCCTAGGAACTCAGGGTGGGCGCCACCTCTCCTTCTCTGGGCGGTTCGCTCTCTTCTTACCCCCAATCCCCCCTTGAAAATCCCTACCGACACCCCTTTCTTCCTCGGTTGTGTATTCTGAGAATTCACTAAGGGAAGGGTGCAAATAATATCCTCCAGGGTCTTATTGTCGCAGCATGCATACCTCCCCAAATCCGTCGTGTAATCCGTTTTGTGGTTCCTTGCGACCTCGTAATGTGGCCCTTGATGCGACGAGGAGGTCATGTTTTACCTGCTTGTAGTCAGCATTGTTTTTGTTTTTCCTAGTGGTAGGTAATAAATTTTCAAGCTAATAATTAAAGGAAACTGGCTAATTTCAAGTTAAATGGATGCGCTTATGAGAAACTCTCTGAAATATGGGTCAAGCACTAGAGTGATTGCCTTCGAACTTTTCCCCATCTGAGATCCTACCCGAAACCTTCACCCATTCTTTGGTTATGTAATAAATTGTGTATTTTGAGAAGTCACTATCAACTATACTTCTTCAAATTCAAGAATATCATTTCAATATTGAAACTCGATAATTCTTGCTCTCTAATTTAAATACTTCGTCTTTTTTACTCGGTAATTACGCAGGGAACCTTGCAGGCTATGCGCGTATGTACTTCTAGGTTAGTTAGATTTTCTTTTTACAGACTTTTTTTTAGTTTAAGAAAAGACTTTAGCTATCATAAAAGAGTCTTTTTCTTTTAAATATTTCCAATCGCTCGGAATTTAGAAAGGTTTCTGATTCATTTCTCTTCATAGAGGTCATTTTTCCAGGAAGCGTTGGGGCAATTCCTTAAGCTTTGAGCTGCCATTGCTCCCCTCGGAGTATACCACTATTCTAGCTAGCTAAAGAGTAATTAGATTTTCGGTGTTTAATGGATAACTTCAATTTCTTTTGAGGCAGTTAATCTATCCTGTGCACGACGCATTGTTATCTTCGCTGTGAATGATTTTTTCGGTACATAACTTAATATGCATGGTTAATCATCAGAAAAATATTTTCAAATGCAATTTATTATTTTTTTAAATTTGAAACTCCTCCAATTTTTATTGTTGAGTGAACGTTTTCGTGTGTTTCAAGGAATTCGCGGAATGTCGATTTTAATTTGATAATTTTTACATCTTCCTGAGTTCCTCAGTTTTCCATGAATATTCGCGTAATCTTTAAGATATCCTCTTGTTGAGTTCTTTGTGATGGATTTTTCTGTTGGTAGAATATTTTACAAGTCCTCAAAACATTGGGAAACTGTTTTGAATTTTTTTCTCTTTGCTTTTCGCTTCGTGTCTCATTATTTGATAGAAAAACTGGTGATTTATTAACAATCTCCCTGTTGATTTGATATAGATGTGATATTTTTAGCGGAAATTTTAATCATGTTCATTAAGAAGTCAAAATTTGAATTTTATTTTGTATTAATCCAATTTAAATGTATTTTTCGTCAAAAATTTGTGTTTTCTGGTGGCATTTATAGCTTGAAAGTAAGATGTAGTGAACCGAAATAAAAAAGAATGCCTCTGCTTTAAAATGTATTGATTAGCGGATTTAGTTTTGTTGGTTTATCTTTGTTCCGCATCTCAATATTTCATTGAAATTTAAATTACATATTGGGTCTACTTGAGCATAATGCAATATTTGGCTTAAACAATGTAACGATCCAGTGAAAACATTGAAGAACTTGTTTACATTTTTATTTTTCTTACATTCATTCTGCTTTTCTATATTTGATTCTATATTCACGTAATATTTTGTCAATTTTTATGATGTGGTGATGTGTTATTTTAGACCCTGAAATTTCTCTTACAAAATCTCTCTTCTCTTGTAAAAATAATAGTAACTGCTATTCCGTTTTCTTAATTTCCTGCTCCATTTTCCATTTCTAATTTGCGTTCAGCTGGTTGTCGTAACTTGAAAGTAAACGCATCACCGAGGAATGTGTCATTTGAATAGTGAGACATGGTGTGTAAATGTTGAGAATTGGGAAGAAAAAGCTAGCAATAATCAGGAATGGGCACAATTGGATAGAAATGAGTATTACGGTTTACACTTGTTTTTTAAATAGCGTGCCCTTCGGATGTGTCTGAATGACGATCTTCGGGGTACTTCGTCGGCTTGCGTGCCTCTTCTGAAGATGTCTTCGGTCCTCCCATCAGGGGAGTCTCCGTCACCCCTTCTCTCTTTAATCCCCCCCCCCCCCCGTTCATCCGTTGGTCTCCGTCACTCACTCACGAGACACACCCCAGCTCCGTCGTCGCCCCCCTCCGCGCCTCCTCTTCTTGGCGTCCCAGCGGCTGACTCGGAAGGAAGGCGTCCGTGGGAGGCGGAGGAAGGGGGCGTAGACGCCAGGAAATGAAAGCATTTGGGCGCCCATGCGGGGTAGGCGTCGCGGCGCCACCATCCCTCCCCACCCCCTATCAACTCTTCTCACTTCTCGCCCTCGGCTGGGTCTTATCCTTTGCCTGGACCAGCACCCTCTCCTCCCCAACACGCTTCTCCTCCTCTCAGCGAGGCCTTAGGGCGCTTTCCCCCCTTTGCTTCGGAGGCAGCAGAAGCCTTCCTTCTTTCCGCTCCGGTGAGTTTGGCGCCTCGTTACCAGTCGACCACTTCCGTCCCGCGGTTCTTTACTCCGCCTTCTCCACCCCCCATCCGCAGCCGCCACCCACCCCGCGAGGGGGCTAACCGCCGCCCACGGGTTCCTTGGACTACAGATCGCGGGGACTGACGGGCATCGTCCCTCCTTACATCCGATCCCACCGTCCTCCGAAATGTCGGCGATCCCCGTGGGTGTGTGGGTCAACGTTTTTGGCGTTGGATCTAAATGATATCACCATCACTGGTCAGCAATCCTAAGATGAGTTTGACGCAGTTCTCTATTTAAATCTATTAATCTTTTCACACCTAGGAATGTCTTCACTTTCTCATCTTTCATTGACTGATCCAAATATAAGGTTTCTTGGATATTTCAATTTTAATTTTACAGTGAAACCTGGATAGTTAGAACTTCTTTAATTCGAAATATATTTTTTAATTCGAATATTTCTCTTGGCCCCTAGCATTTTGTATTCAAACAATGCTGAAAAAATCGTGGATAATTCGAATTTTATTTCGGATAATTCGAATTTTTGGTGTATTAAATTATGGCTAAAATTGTAATCTGCGACTCAAAATAATTGTGAATCCATCGGATAATATGCTTCACTAAAGCTATTTTTATAAGGTTTGTGTTAGACAAAATGCGTGCCAGCGTAGTCTGTTGGCTTTTGAATATAACCTCATGATCTAAAATTTCGGCGTGACGGCTGTCATTCTCATCAAGGCATGTTAAGGCTATAAGATTATTGCAGATTAAGTTGTTCTTCATTATACGGAATTCATAAGGCTTCTTTTTCCTCTTACACTTCTTAGAACTTCCTCATTGTTCACAGTAGCGATCAAATTGGCATTAAGTATTCTTCGATAGCATCACATTTCGAGTGCCTCCTCACATAATTTCTCTGCTGCTGTCATTTTCCATGCATCTCCGTAATAGAGAAACATACTACAGATGCCAGTTCTTCCATTGGTATAAAAAAACAAATACTATAAATATTACCTAATATTATAAATATTGACCATGGATTATAAATTATATTATAAATGGGACCATACTATTACAAAGTCATATCATGAGGGCCGTTTTAATTCAAGCTCCGATGGCTCATGAACAGAAGACCAAGAACCGCCCTTGTATTTCAATGTGTAATTTTCCTCGTTACAGGGCCTTCGTTCTTGATCGTTTTGAAAAGGTGCCCGTATGCGCGTGGCGATTATGCGGCCGCGACTTGTATGATTCGTTATTTTTATTCGTGGGACACCGCTAGCTTCATTAATGCTTATATTTCTGCTTAAATCTTCATTTCTTTTTTTAGTCTGCATCATTGTTGAAATTCTCTGCGGAGACGTACCGTAACTGTAGGTGAAAAGTATATTCTGAAAATCCGGTGTTGTTGGACTCCGTTTTTCAGGGAAGAGCTAGTTTTCAAGGGTTTCCCAGTTCCAGCAGTTTGTAGCAATGTTTTTTGTTTAAGTGACACCATCGCATGGACTATTTTTCGGTTGGTTCCTACCCTGCGAACTATCTAGTATGGGTGAGCCTACTGGCAGTAATGACAATTACTCCCGCCCGTGCAGCTCTATGGGTCCTTTGAGCGCGCTAGCCTTTCCACCTCGACGAAGTTGTAGCCCAAGGGGGAGGAATTTTGGGCCCAAGATAGGCTTTTAATGATCAGTAGCTCTGCCAGCGTTAGCATGATATCATAGATAATGCAACTTTTTGCTAAGATGTACTAGATGTGCTAACTTATGGTTTATGTAGCAGTAAATACCTTTTTCAAAGCAAAGAAAATGAAGAATATAAGTTTACATGAAATAGAGGTGAATACTTACAACTGAATTCGGCAACAATTTTGTGAACGTGGTGTAAAAGTGAAGTTCCACTAAACACAAGTCATGCATGCATTATCCTAATTGGGAATTTTAGGGATTTGTGTGTTATTTCATGATTGTATATGTACGTGGCGATATGACATTAAGCACGAACATTGTTACCTTTCTTTCCTCAGGCGACGGAGGCGAAGCGACCGCGCGGTAAGACTGCCAACGGCGCGGCGTCCCTGCACGCGTCCGCGTCCCCCTCGGCGCTCGCGGGCGAGGTGCGGCGAAGCACGCGGCACCGCCGCATCCGAGGCGAGGAAGAGCTAGTTGTCTCGTCCGACTCCACGCTGCGCGACCTCAAAGTTAAGGTGAGAGTTAAATGCAAGCGTACCCGATGGAGCTGTTTGGTCTATTTTTCCCATATTCATGATCTGCATTTTTTTAGATATCGATGGCTAAGCAACACGTATATCAAAAACAGCAATTTTTCAGGAGAGCAAAAAAATTATCAATTTCTTTTACTTTTTCACTGAAATTAAAAACCAAAAGTTCATTAAACTGAAAAAGAAGCATTCATTTTCAAACAAAGAGTTGTTTTTGCCCAAATTAGATGTTATTACACTTTATTTAAGATACCTGTCTCAAACCGGCCGAATTTGAGATACGTGTTGTTAGTACTTAGCCATCGATATATTGAGTCCCACACTGATTTTTTTGCGGCTTTGCATTGCTTTTAATGATGAAGCCGCGGAAGAAATATCTGCATTGTATTTATACCGTTTTGAAAGAAAAAGGGCATTTGACTTAATGCCTCTTAAGGAATCCAATTTTGCTACATTCAATGGTACAAGATATTCATCCTTTACTAAGGGAATCTGCATCTACTTACTATCTTTTTAAATTGATAGATTCTGATGAAAGCCATATTGCGTGCACCGTTGCGATCAATCATTCGGCTCCTTCACGATGTATAAGCTTTGTATTGGTGCTCGCGGCTATAGTGGAAAATAGTCTTCGTCGCAAATATGATTGGCCTACGGTAGCCTTCTGTTTTACCAGTAAGAACCCCCAACACCCGTTACTTTCTAGATTACATGCATACTATTTGTTTTATATGTACAATATAATGAGGTCAACTTTTTTCAATAAAAGTACCGTTTGCGATGAGTATCCTGGTTGAAAGTGTTCCAAACGGAATTGATATGCCAATCAGTTCTGTAAAATGATAGTCATCTCACGTATCCTACGGTAAATGGGACTTAGAATATATGATGGTAATATTGAAACGAAGTCATTAATGTAGCATGTCAATGGCGTAGTTATGAATATGCGTTTTAAACTTCAGCTATGCACCTAGGTTTTTCTGTGAGGTGGCAAAATTATGTTCCCTGAAACTCGCTATTTTTATGTTGCACAGCATAGAAGCCCATCAATACCAGCCTTTGAGCTGGTATATGTATATGCTTTCATTCAATATTGAATTTAAAGTCAATATTCCGTTAGTGAATGGAATGTTAGTGGGCTATCTATTGTCTTTTATAGCTATTTCGCTTTATGAGAGGGAAAGATACCCTGCATTCTCTACGGTGAGACTAGGGGAGGAAGGAGAGACAGCGGGAGATATGAAAGATGAGAGCTTTAGCCCAACTAATACGTGCATCATTTTACTTTATTTTTCTCACCTCTGCGATACGTGTTTTATGGAGGTTCATTTTCTTTTGTTTACAGAATGGTTCTATCATTAGGGACTCCCTTTTGTGATTCGCCCCTCTTGATGATTATGTAGTACCTAGCGTAATTCTTTATTACAGTCATTTTTCAGTAAATGCTCTTTGAGTTTTTGTAAATCGATTCGAAATAAATAATCATTAAGTATCACTATATTTAAATTAATAGTTAGACCTAATAGTTGGCTAATATATTATGCTAATTTAGAAATTTAGAACTCGTGATAGTAAGCTTACATTTTAAAATACCCAATTGAATACAAAATAACTTTATAATCGATGTGCTCACAAAATATTTCCTTTAATGGATTTTGTTCGGTACATTTTGATGCTTCCTGAGTCTGGAGACGATTCTTTACCTTGAATGTGTAACGGTTTGTCTGGATTCGTGTTATTTTTCCAGTCATCATCAGATATTACAGGCTGAATAAGTAAATCATATACATAGGAAAAATCTCGTTTGCATTTGATAAAAACAGTTACACGGAAAAATCTTGACACTTGAAAAAGAGATGACCCAACTACATATTAGCAGTTTTATATGATACAAATGTTTATAGAGTTAATTACGATGCCTATCTGCCTGCTGCCTATAGCTGCCTATCACTTCATTGCAAAACCTTGGAGATTACGCACATATCGCGGAATATCAATCCATTGCTTCGTCGTCGCTTTGTCGTATGAGTTAGTTAGAACGAACGCAGCAATGTTAAGGCGACTCCTTGTTGCGATGCGGTTAATCTTCAAGTAGAGGCTCCCTCAGACATCATCACAATATATGAACTGTCGGAAACAAAAGAAAGATGTGCAATGGGAAATCAACAGATTTATTTCTTGTCTCAAGATGTATTTACATCGAATTGAATTAAAGTGTAATCTTGAAATATTATCTGCTGTCGATCAATGGAAAAATAGCTAATCTCAAAATGAAAATGTATTAATTCCAGTTATTTTTAAGTGAATATATATATTCATGACACCCTGCAAACTGCCTCTGTAGTCGAGTACGCCACGTCTCTAGGATTGAGGAGCGTGGTAATCTAGTAGGTAGCGTATGGCAGCTGATCTAAGGATCCAGCGTTCAACTGACGAGTCCTTCGGACAATCCCGAAGTGGAATTCTCGAAGTGCTAGTTGGCCTATCTAAGGAACTATGCCCTCCACTTTGAATGTGTAAAATTCACACGCTCGTGCCAAGTTTGGGGTGAGCTCTACCGTCAAATATCTAAGCCAGCCATTCGGATTCACATATGTAAGTACTCAATGAGTTCAAATATTCAATTGATTCAGACCCATTGATGATGAATGATTTCCTAAATCGTGGAATTGCGAGGTGGCCAAGGGAAAGGACCTAACCCCCCACAATCCTGAATTCATGAAATCAAACGTCTGTGGCTTATTCTAGAGTTAGCTCTACCTTTGCCTAACCGAATTAATCTTCCTTTTTAAACACCTTGTTGGTGAACTTTATTTATATTTTATTTGTATTTAAGTCACGAATTGTCCAGAGTACTGGCTTAGTTCCTACTGGCATCAGATATCAATTAGGATTAAAATTTCGTAACACAATTTTTCTCCACCTTGTACAGTATTCAATTGTTTCTGGCCCAATTATAATGGAAAGATATCAGTAAATACAGAGGTGCCGTGTTAGCTATCTGGCCCGTCGAGGACGGAATCAGTATACTGGTGTCCTTTTCGGCCCTCAATCACTATTTCAGCGTTGTGGCTGTGCTGGCTGGGTCGCTGAACCGCGGCGACTGCCTGTGAATGGCCGGGGATGGACGACGCCACTCTGCGCCCTCATCTTCTCACCGTCCGGGGTCCTCTCCGAATGGGTTAGGGCGGGGTGGGAAGACATTCCTTAGCTCCATCCGCTCGTGAAGGGTAGGTGTGGACGCTAAAGGGAGCGGTGGGTGCGAAACTAAATTGAAATAATATCGTGGGTTACCAGTTCCACACTCAGTAATGCATCACAAGATTCTGGCTCCCAAAGGAAATGCCGAATGATCTACGCCCACCAGCTGTACTTAATATCGAATTAGTGGATAAAGTTGAAATTTTTCATAATGATAATGTGAAAATGCTACACAGGGCTTATCTCGAGAAATTCAATTCCTCATTGCATAGAATTTTAAATTTGCTTTTACATAGAACTTTAAAATGCTTTTACAAGTTTTGTATTGCAGAATTTTATGATAATTGATGATTGCGTTAAATATTTAACATTATTTTACTGGGGTAATTGTTTTTATTGTAAGAAATTATAAATGAGCTATCTAGTTTGCAAAATATAAATTTTTTGTAAACGACGAAAATCGTTTGACAACCATTAAATCATTAACTTCATCATCTCATCCCACTGCACACCCTTCCGCTGCTCATTATAATAATCCGGCCTAGCCTTTGAAGTTTTCTAATTGCTCTCCTCAGCTAGCTTTTCATCTTTATGCGTTTTCACAGCCGAATCTCAACTGCTGCTTTAGTTTCAATATGCCAATTTTCTTCAATATCATATGTAGGTATTTCCCAATTCTTTCAATGCGTTAACTTGGAAAAGATTTGCGTTTGGAGACACTGGCCCCTACAATAATATGTAAGTTAGTGAATAAATTGACGTAGGCGTTCACGGAATGTGTTTCAAGGGTGTTAATCTCACCCGAGTCGTGATCCGTTAATTTCTTCCTTCACCCGGTCACCTGGGAGTTTCAATTTTTTCATCCTAGGCAACAGTGGCGAGTGATAGCCAATCTCTCCTTCATTGTGCCGCGAGGAATTCGCCATCCATTGGGATCACCGTGTTCCCTTGCCTACCACCCCACTCCCCCTCCTCATCCGCCACGCCCTCTCCCACCCCAACCCTTTATCCACCCTCCCTCCCCCATCTTTTGTCTTCGGCCTTGCTTTCCTTAGAAGAGATTGGATCGGCTGCGGTCGAACAGCCATTAAAGCTGCTACGGTTTTCCACTCGTCATTTCCGGCACCCTCTCGGTGAAACTTTTCGATCTATTTGTTATTCTCCTCTCTCTGGCTCTCTCGCTGTCTCACGGTCCTAGAACGAGACATCCCGCGTGCCGACTACCTTGGGAATCGGTTAACACGAATAGTTGGGAGCTAACCCGGGAGCTTTTAGAATAAAAAAATGTTTGTAACGTCTTTTAAAGAAACAAGCACAAAACAATCGCGGCTTAACTCTAATGGAAAGCTTTTGAAAAAAAAAATATTTCAATTACATTTTTGTATTTTTCGCCAATTTTACGATAGTTTATACTTTATTTGTATAGCAATCTTCAGACGTATGAAAAGGCATGCCTCTTTATCTTCCTGTTAACTTTAAGGAGCCTGATATTATTTCAACTCTCTAATCTTGTGCATTAATTGAGCGTAATATTGATTACATTAGAGATATTTCAAGAAATTCTAAAGACGTTCTTAGAAATACGCTTTTTCGTCAAATCAATATTTTGTCGAGTTAGGACCGATCAAATATGGAGCTTATGAAAGCACAATAGGCGTCCCTCTGGTTATTTCCTGATCGCCATTAATGATTGTTTGACATTCCTCGGTTTTTCTTAATCTTCCATGCAGTAGATTGATTGAGTAGGGATAGAAGAAATAAAAACTTGGCTATTTCCACATGGTAATTTATTGTGATCGGCCATGTTTTCGATACTGCATAGCCGTGGGTTTCCCAATCCATTCCCTTTTTTTGCTATACATACTGGACAATTTACAAGTAATTATTCACTTTGACAATATTACGTTGTATCGAAACCATGGTCAGTCACAATAAATTACCATGTGGAAATAGCCAAGTTTTTATTTCTTCTATTCCTACGATAAAGGATTTCCACAAAGTAACGCCCGCTACTATTAATTGATGATTGAGTAATTGAGAATGTATTTCTTTCAGTGCGACGCGGAGGACATCATATTAGAGCCCCACTATATTTCCAGGCCCGACAGAGATATTTTGCGGAATGGATAGATATAGGAATTCGTTTTTCCCTGGAACATAAGGGACTAATAAATGCTAGTCGTAATTTTGTTTGAGAATTTGCTTTTTATATGTAAACGGCTGTTGTACTAACACACCCTTTCTCATGCCTTTAGGCGGCTTATGTAGATGTTGATGTAGACTATATGTAACCTGTACCTATTACTCCAGTAGCTAATTTATTTTTCATCCGGAAATTCGTTTGGGAATTCGGTTTTCCCCGAGCCTTAAAGGACTTTAATAAATGCTATTCGTAATATTGTTTTATCATTTGTTTTATATGTGAAAGGCTGGTGTCCTAACACCCCCTGCAACACACCTTTTTAGGCGACTTGCGGGATAGTATGTAGATGTATATTATTTTCATTAATTTTAGCCCATTCCAATCCCGTCTCGGTCGCCCAATCGTCCTTCCCCCTACCGCGTCGAAGTTTTACGCCGTATAAATTTATTTCCGGAATTCACGCAGAATGCCCGTAGGCGGACTGTGTGTATACATCACGGCTTTCATTTGATATGACCAATAGATTTCGAGGCGGGCGAAAATTGTTATCCCGCGATCGTAGCGCTTGGAAAGGAATCTTCGGAAGCCGTTGTCAGGACCCATATTCGCCGAAGGAGGCGGATACATATCTTTATACTCGGTGATTATCCGCTCGTTTCGAAGGCATCCGGACGGCTAGCACATGGCGGGACCGAAATGATAGTGCTTAAGTGGACCAGTGGCCGCGTAGCATGAAATTGGAAAGCGTCGCTGATAGGCTAGATGTGATCGGCAGATTCGCCAGGGAGCAGTGGTGAGGTTTGAAATCGGCCTTTAATGTATTTTCTTACTGTAATCATTCGGTTCAGTCGTAACGATAGTGGACTGTGCCACCGTGTTCCTGCTCTCTGTCAGAAACGTAGTTATTACGGTTTATGGAACAGCGTTTCGGAATAAACGTTTACGTGCCATTAAATGTTCATCTTTTCCTTAATCAGAGCGATGATTTTTGGAAAATTTGTGCTAGGATTCGGTAATATTGTTTATGTTGCAACGATATAGGTTTCAATTTAGGAAGAATATGCGCCAATATTGTCATCACTTGATGTCATATTCCACGTAATAGCTCTCACTTTTTATTTTATATCTTGTTTTGCATTTTGCAATTTGTTACCGATGTCACCCAGGTGGCAGGATTTGGGCTGAGAACTTCGCTGATCATTTTCCTGACCCAACTTTTGACCCATCACGATTTATGCAAATTCAGATGCATTGACAGAAAGTATGCAGTGCATATGTATTTGTTATCCTCTTGAATTGAAGCGTTCGCTGAAATTCCATATGGTAGTCAAATAACCTCGGATTTTGGCGTATGAGTCTACGGAGTGGCAATGCCTTACATCTCCGATATCTTACTTGAACATAATCTAAGGAAATGCATCAGTATAGGTCTTATTTTTCTAAAAAAAAAATGGATGCAGGATACAGCCTTTTGTGAATACTGCCCCATGAAACGGGGCAGTAATTGTATACTCAGACGTGTTTTGACGTTGGGTGTTGAAAATTTGATTGATCGGTCATTTGTGGAATATTGTTTGGGCATTCAGAGATGGGGTTGAATGAAAGTTTTTTTTATATTAAACTGGCGTTATCTTACGGGTCGAAGTAGAAATTGTCGTTCATATTCAAAAGCTTCTCCGCTTTACATCGTAGTGAGCTTTTCCATCTCCGATACTTTCCGTCAGCTTACTCTGCTTCTCTCTACAGGGATGAAAAATCTTTTTCTTCATGAGAATGGGATCACAGTTATCCGTTGGAACATATCGATAAGAGAACCACTTATCAAAATGAAAACCTGAGAATAAAGAAGACGTAGAGTACCAACCGGAAAAACCCGCAATATTTTATTCGCATTCGTGCTTAATAATTTCTATCCAGTCCTTATACTCTGAATTTATTTTAAACCACATGCCGTTTCCACGCCACGCGTATTCATTTGTTGTAGTCGTACAGGTTAACTGTTTGTCTCTCATGCCAGTTATGGCATGCTTCTCTTCGAATCGCGCTGAGGCAAAAATAAATACTGTGGGAAAATACTTTGGAAGGTTTTTAAATGCAAAATTGCCCGTCATTCACTCTCTTTTATCAGCCCCTTGTACCTTTTACCAAGAAATGCAAGCAAGTGTAATTTTTATGATTATCAGATTTTAATTTCGATATAGAGAGTAGGTAAAAAACAATATTATTATGTACACTGATATCTTCTAGTTCATCTGCGAGTTTCTCCACGCAGCATTCTTAAGTTTTAGAGCATTATTCAAATACGTTTTAATAAAATATTTGGATATTTCTTAATATTCATCCGGTTTTATAAGTTGTAATTTTCTCGGGACAATGTTATTGAGACGTGGACAATGTTATTATGCGTGTTGAGTGTGCGTCAGATTGATCTTAATTCGAGTCTCATGTCCAGAAAGTAAAGTATTTCGTCGCCCTCGGGTCCTACGTCGGCTTTGATTGTCATCTTGTCTCTCGGGCGAAGGTGGGGTCGCCGTGAGGTGGCGAAAGGGTGAGAGGGGGTACTCACTCTCTCTCCGGCCGCTCAAAACTTCTTGCTCTCCTCCTGGCCATCAATAGCCGTGTCCCCGCCCCCCTCCGGTTTCCATTACGATCCCTTCTTCCCTTCGCGTAACCCCTTATTATTCCAAAGTTTACGCACGCGTGGAGCGCGGTCGGCTCATAATAGTGATGTTGGGCGGAAGGTGTGGTGGGGGAGTGTGTTTGGTGTTGCGGGCTGTGGCCGTGGCGAGGGGGGAGGGACGTGACGTATCCACTGCTGGGATGGAGTTTCGCGTCGTGTTAGCGGGTGGCTCACCGATACACCCCGGGGGCAAGGAGTGTCGGGCGGCGAGCCGCAGTTGATACTTGTTTTTATGCCCCTTTTGTCTCCGCTCTTCAAGGAGTATCCATGTACCAGTGCGACTCACGTGGCATTCTAGCTTTAAAAAAGTTGTGTTTATAACAGTTATGACTGGCAAAGTTAACATTAACATTGAATCGTTTTTCACGTGCAAATATATGGCGTATCTCGGGTTACCTTAATTAGTGTTGCTTGTCGACATTTTTTTGAGCAAAGAGATAGTAAGGGTTTTGTGACTGAACCAAATTAATTGTATGCATCAAGCATGTAATTCGCCACGGAAAAATATTTGGCATAGTTGGGATTAAATTATGTCCGAACAATTCTGCAAAGAAAAAATAATTTCCTTGACCGGGATACGTACGCATATCTATCGAATTCACTCCAGTTATAATCCCTTTTATGCGACCAAGGCATTCAACCTCTGCGGTATTTTGTTGGTTTTTTGGAAGAGGCATATGTTTTTCTTTGGCATTTTCGAGCATCGCTTGTACTTTTGTATGGCTCAGTCTCGTTCAGTGTAATTATCTATTTGATACATTGTGATAACCATGTAATATCAGGTGTAGCTGGAAAGGTAGGTGACTTAAGCCAGGGATTTGGTTGGTGCCATGGAAAGTGTTGGCTTCCCATTCCGTGGACGGTGGTCAAATGAGTTAGTGGAAGCCGACTCCTGCCTAACTATAGGAAGACTTCCGTCAAATTGGAGGCTAAACCGCGGTCATCTTGGTGCGTTTCGTTAAGAGAAAGGTACCCTCTGACGCCAGGATTCTCTGCGCCGATTCTTTCCATCTCCTATCTCGGCGCAAATGACCTCAGTTGTCGGTCTCCTCCGAACACCATACCATACCCCATCAGGAGGCATGATCCTCTCCGCACGTTCCTCTGCCTTCCACCTCCACGCCGGGCCGTATCATTTGCTCCTCTTTTTCCCTCTGGGATTTTTACTGCCCCTTGGTGAAGTGATCCAGCCGACAGAGAAGGCCTCTCTCCAGTGTTAAAACTCCCTCGCCGCTCGGGCAGACGTCTTCATCTCCGTCGCTGCACCCTCCTCCACCCGTCGCGCAAACAGCCCACGGAGAGGGGGATAATTCGTACTCGTGGATCGCGGGGATGCAGCGCAAAGGGGAGTTTACCGGGCAACAATGGACAAGATGGGGAAGCCCCGGGTCTGGTTAGCGAAATGATTGACGCCGCCTCGCCGTCCCGGGGCAAACGAGGCCGTTATTCCCTTAGCCGCCCGTCCGTACCACCCTCTTTCTTCCCTGCGAAATCGCCCCATAAAACCCTTTTCTTCATTCCTCCCCCGGAGCGAAGGGATGTGCTCCCCTCCTTTCCCACCGACTCTTTTGCCTCGTCTCTCTCCTTCCCTTCTTTCCATAAAGGATTGCCCCGCTGTGGAAGTAGAAGAGTTAATCGGCCCGCGAAGATGCACGCAGTGCCCTATTTCCTCGGCCCTTCACGTCTCCGGCCCCGCCCTCGTCCGCGTCGCTGGCGAGTCGATCGTATACTTGCGTGGAATTGTTGAGGGAGAGAGCGGCGGTTGGTCGCTCGTCCAGCCCTCCGTGCTCTCTTCTCACCCTCTGCACTACAAAGCAGTGCCTCCTTGGTTGTGGAAATAATAACCGTGGTCGTATGCCTTTTCGTCCATCCATCTGCCCCCTGTTCGTATAGCCTATGCTATTCGATTTGACCATTAGAGTTTATTGTTTGTAATTCATTAATTTATATTCATACAGCATTTCTCTTGTTTAATATAGTTTTCCTCGATGAAGAAAATTTCAAATTGAAAAAAATATGGGAAGGACAAGGTCACGAATTGGAAGAAAGCATAGATTCTCTCCCCATGCTGCGTTCGTGCCCTGGAAAGAAGTCCCTCGTCGGTTGTAGAAGTAATAACCGTGGCCGTATGCTTTTTCATCTGCTCTGTTCTGCATCCTAATTTATATTATCAGCGGCTCATTGTACTGTAAATCTGTTATGTAGTTGAAATTCTCGTTGTTCAATTACCTTGTCATTTTTTCCATTCTTTTCCATTTTATCTATGTTTGTAGAAACTTAGTTCATGTAGACCATAAATTCTTTTATTAGTACTTAAATTTTATGTGAAATTAGTGGAAAAGTACTCCTGAAAGAAAAAAGGGCATTTCCAGATAAATTGAACAAGTTGAAATAAGTGTTTTCGTGGTCAAAAGTCCAGTGATTCCGTCCACCGTTGTTATTTAAATGGTCAACTCTCTGTTATTTTATACTCGGGTTAATGACTCTTTGGTCTCCACGATTGAAACCTCGTTTAATCCTCCGTGTCGTCGGATTTGGCATTGAAGTTTGACCTTTATGTTTTATAAATCATTTGCGTCTTACTAAAAAATGTGAATATTTGTAAGATATTGAAAAACGTCAGTGGTGTGCGTCCGTTCCCTCTGTATGTTTTTGGATAGTTAAATTCTTTTCCTTCGGTTATTAATACATTATTCCACACCCGCTGCCCTTCGCAAAGAAGCAGCAAAAAGAGCGAGACACGTGAGAAGTTCCGCGAATTAATTCTCCGAATCAGAAAGGTAATCGACTGAAGGAAATTCGAGCTAGTTATTATGTGTATAAAAAATCACGAAAGCACATACCCCTCGGCAGTCCCGTTTTGTTTTCGATATAATTGCCGCCTGTAGGTATAGAAGTGGTCGTTGAATTGCATATGAGATTTTCCTCCGGGGCCACGTCCAGATTTTTTTCCCTCGCCAAAAACCGCGGGGGCTGTTCGGTCTCCCAAAATTTTAGTGTCGATATCGCGATAACTTCTCCCCCGTCTCCGACACTTGCCATTGCTGCTATGCGTGGATCGGGATCGCTGCTGCCGCCGCGAAGATAAAGCCGGTAGTCGAACGGCGGGTGCACGAGGGGATACCGATCAGCCCTCGGAACGCGGGAGGAGGTGGAATTCAACCCTTTTTCCTCTCCCACCCCTTACCCCGCCACTCCTCTTCGCCCCCGCCCACATAATCTTCCCTCGGACCATCTCTCCTTTTATTTCCCTCACACAGACTTCCCTCCTTTACCTGTCGTCGTTCCTCCCGAGTTTTACGGGTATTCAATTTTTAAATTGGAGGGTAGGTATGCCTCTCTCTCCCTTTTTTATTCCTTGCTCGGCAGCTGCCGTTTCTGTGTTAACAAGCCGCATTAATGAAGATTTAGACGTGCGAGCAAAAAAATTGAGTGGTTATGATCATCATCGTACTCCATGCCGTGTGTTTCTGTTATTCTTGAATGTGAGTTTGATTGTATAGCCTTCGCGCTTGTCGTTTTTATGAAAGTATTTGTGACCAATGTGTAGCACATTTCGTGTACGTCTGATGGGAGCCTTATTTTGTTTTCATTGTTGGTTCTAATGACTATTCAATTTGGCGTTTTCTCTTTCCTTGTGGAAATGTTTATATATCTCTAGACTAGAATAATGAGCATCAGTTGTATTGACTTTTAATGTTTCCCATTCTTAGAAAAGTTTAGAGTATCGAGGTAATGGAATGATACGGTAGACAAAAAATCTAAGTTCATGAAAAACCAGTCGCAAAGTTTTTCCAATCATGAGTGATTCATGGTGTTGGAAGGTATCAATTGGTTATTGTTGGAGAAGGGTTAAAAAACGAATGTCGGTGTTCAACATCAGTGCGAATGGTAAATGAAGCTGATTTTTGAGATTTGAATAGTGTATCTTGTTGCTTAGTCTTGCTATTAATTATTTGAATGAAATGTGTATAGTCTTCATACGCAACCAAATGGACCTAGTGTATACCTTTGTGTAAAAATCAAGTTGTGATGATGAACTAAATCTTTTGTTTAAGGAACGGTGAAGAGTGGGTAGGATTAAGTTTTTTTTATTAATTTGAGGAAACCCATAGTGTCAGTGCTTACGTCCAAGTTCAATTAAACGAAAGAAGAAGAGACGAAATTTAATTGGGTATGGGAGTGAAGCAACCGTTCTCAGCTAAATGGAGATGTATTCTTCAGCGTGTGCTCTTGCCTTGGCTTTCCCAGGCATCCTTAACGTCATCATCTCCTCGGAGTACTTTATGCGGTGGGGCATCTTCGCCGTCTTGTTCGTACGGTCCCTCGGCCGCATTAACTTGCTCGTGTGTTCGGGACATGCGATGCAGTGTTTACGATGGCCGTTCGGCGAAGACGCCCTCCTCCCTCTGCGTCTGCTTAGGCGGCGGTCTCCAGTTCGGCTGGAAGTCCACGCCTCCGTGTTAAACTGTGTTGAGGCGACGATGAGAAGGGCGGCTCGGAGAACAATGGAGCCATGCTTACCATGGGATTAAGTCATTTGAGGATTCTTTCGTTGACGAGGAAACCGGTGCAAAAACCTTAAAAAGGTCGACTGGCATCTTCTTCTTCCTCCTTCACTTTGCATACTTAAATATGGTGGTCGTTTCGTTCTCATCGTCCCGTTCATCTGCGCTGCTCGTAGCCATCAGTCTTCAAGTGCAAAATACGTCTTTGTTTCCTAGCGAGAAGTATATACTTTAGATGGTGATCTTATGCATCCACGTCTCTAAGTTTTCCCTTTTGTAATGTTTTTTTTTCGATGCAGTTGTCTTTTATTTAATCTCTAATATAATACGGAAACAACGCCTTTATTTCCATAAATCTTTTGAAAGTTAGTGTTCAGATCCTTATACATATAAAGACAGGAGGCCGTTTGTTTCCTGATTACTGATTACCTAAACGAGTTACTTTGAAATATATTTATTGAGTTTCTTGGGAATCGTGTTACTGGAAACTTTTAGTAATTGCCAGCGTATCTAGTCACAATCGAAGTAAATTTCGACGGTAAAGTATACATTTCATGATATGGCTGTTTATAAAGGAGAAAGAATTCAGAGTATGAAAAATTTAAATGACGGTAGAGCTGACAAGTGTGTGGAAAGCTGCATCGTACCAATCTCACAATCAATATTTTTTAGTTGTGGTGATGGTGAAAAATCAGATATACCGGAGTAAATATTTTCAGCACATTCGTGCTCTGATGAAGGTAGCGAGGTTAGCCTCCGAAACTCAGGTAGGATTGGTTGACGTGGTGGTATAGCCGGAAAGAAATCATAAAATCATACGCCGGGAAATCACACATCGCTAAAGTAATTTACGCGTTATATCGACCCGAAATTGCTTTGTGTAAGTGAAGGTAGATTTTAATCCAGACTTACCCAGGGTACAAGTCCAGTGAATTTTACACAATTAGGGAAGGGAGAGGGGGTCAGTCAGTAGGGTCAGTTCATTTCTGCTGGGGTATGTACACTGACACGAATTTCTGCCCGGTGGCTTTGGCCGAATTCGATTCAATTCAAGCTTCAATTGATTCAGGCGTTATATGGTGGAAGTTCGACATTTTGCAACCATCTTTCATTTCAGTACTTCAACTATTAGCCGACCGCTTTACTCACTACCGTCGACGTTAAAGATATGTACCTACCCTCGGATTAGGATGCGAATGGCTAAATTGCGGCAAGTGACTCAAAAAATTTGTTTACGTTGCAATTTCTCATGCTCAATTCCGTGTTTTAGGGGATATTTTTAAACGTTATTTTAAAAAAGAATCGTAATAGTATAATAGTTGCAAAGAAAATATATCCGTTTTTGAACGTGGTCGACGAAGCAGCGACTTAAGTATGCCATATATTGCAACCAAAGTGGAAAACTTTAGCTTCACATATAGAGGTGGTAACTTCCAGGATGTGTACCAAGCTTAAGTACGAGGGTCGTTCAATAAGTAATGCCCCTAATTTTTCTCAGAACATATTTATTGTAAAGAGTCAGAATTTGGTGACAATATGCATCAACATGTCTTATCCATGCCCTATTTTTCTACGTAGTTGCCATTACGTACTATGGCCTAGCGACAACATTTTGGGGGAGTATATATTCCCTGGTGGTAAAAGCTCTTGTCGTGTAGGCGTTGCCATGCCGAGCGTGGCTGATCATGGAGCTCTTTTTCTGCATCTCCTGAGGCTGTAACATTCTTTACCCATCGCCCATCTTCACTCCTACCAACTGCAGCCTTGCCGTACACTGCACGCAAACGTTTATGATGTTCGCCACGGTTTCTTTTTCTGTACACAAAAATTCAATAACTGCACGCTGCTTTTAACGTGAGTCGTATGTAGACGCCATTTTGACGCTGTACTACGGTTCTGCTATCTGCTAGAACGGTGTCAAACTTCCTCAGCGCAGGGAACAAACATGAATTGTGAAGCACCGACAAGGACATTGATCTATGTATATCAATGGATTTTTAAAAAATTTGGGGCATTTTTTATTGAACGACCCTCGTATTTGTAAATTTAAGCCATGTAGTTTCTTCCATTTTCATCATGGAAAAAATTCAAACGACTACCGCTGGTACTATATCACTGATAATTGTGTGCATTCCCCGAGTGTGTCGCGTACCTTATAATTCGGGCAGCACTTGATTGGGCTCCCCTCTTGTCCCTCTGGGGAGGAATAGGACGCTCCAGTTGGGATCCTTCCGTCAGCGAAAAGCTGCATTACTCGTCCTTGGCCCGTATTCATTCGTCCTTCCGCTCGACCCTTGCCGTGGGAGAAGGAGTTTTATAAGCACAAAAAAAGAGCAAGAGAGAGGCCAAAAAAGCGCGAACTTGGGGACGACTTTTTAAGGGCTTCTGGGGAGGAGTCATCCACGAGCCACCCTTCCAGACGGCGTGCTCTTTTTTCCCTTTGAGATGGACGGAGTCAATCGGGTGAGTGGGCGTTTGGGGGCGCACGCGTGACCACATCGGCAGGCAGTCCGGGGAGAAAAAAAAAGAAGGCGAGGGCGCGCGTGTAGGTCTAATCTGATTGACTGGGATCGCCTCGTAAAGGAACGACACCGGAGATGTGTTTCTGGTCATATCCCATTGTCTGGTCCTTGTTACACCGTCACCCATTTGTTCTTCTGTGTGTGAATCTTTCGTGCTCTAAACGAACGTGGAGTAATGGTCGAACCCGGGAAATGAGGTGTAGACATAGGAAATAATGAATAACCTAGTCTAATTCTGATAAGATCTAGTTTGTTTTTTTAATTAAACCATCGCGACATGTACACAAATATATTACCGCGTTGGTTTTTAAAATAGCTATCGATAACGGCCTAAGTATATTTGTCCTGCATTCTACTACTGCATGTCAACAAAACTGGTATTTGGTGGATAACTCGTCGAAAATGTCGTATGTAGTTTGTAATAAATAAGTTCTTTATTCATTTACACTTTTGTTCGTCTGTTAACAGGCCGTTATATCGGATTCCAGTTTTCCAGGGGGAAAAAGAAATAGGGCGCGTTTATTGATCAAACCTAATTGACTGGGATCGCCTCGTAAAGGAATGACACCGGAGATGTGTTTCTGGTCATGTCCCATTGTCTGGTCCCTGTTATAACGTCACCCATTTGTTCCTCTGTGTGCGAATCTTTCGCGCTCGAAATAAACATATGGTAATGGTCGAACCCGGGAAATGAGGTGTAGGTATATGAAAGAATGGAGAAAGATTTAGTGCTTTCCCGAGGAATTGACTGCGAAAAGAGTTTTCTGGATGGCCACCGAGTCAGGAACTGCATTACTGCCGACGTTTCGATCTTCGACTTGGCCATCGTTCTCGGGGCTAGAGTGTCGTGTGAGAAAAATGTAAGCAAGGGAAAAATTCTGAGGCGATGGCGTAGTCAGACATCGGAACTTCGGCAGTAATGCAGTTCCTGACCCGGGGGTGATCTCGAGAACTCTTCACGCATATGAAAAAATGAATAACGTAGTCCAATCCTGATAAATTTGATGCAAATATTCAAAGTTTCTCAGACTCTCCTGTTATTTTATGTTAAAAATGCAGAAACTGTACCCAAATATATGTATAACCGCATCGGTTTTAAAATGGCCGCTTGAAATGGCGTAAATATTTTTGACCTACCTTCTACTACTGCATATCAACAAAAGTCGTGGTAGTCGGAAAGATAATTACACCCCTAGGTGGCTTATATGTAGACGTTCTGTATCCAAATGCGTGCTGATATGCGAAGGAGGGAAAAGAATCTTGTCTCGCTGTTTGTCCAGCTGTCGTCTTACTCATGTAGTAATGTTCTATCATCCTAATAAATTTGATGCATCTAAACTTTGAATTAGCTCATCTACATTCGAACTACGGAAGATGTTCTCATGTATATCACCTTAAAGATATCCGATCCTTATACAACTCTGTAGATATTACATGATTACCTTTTCTCCGGCCTTGTTTCTAAAATAGTGAACATATATCTAGAATATTTGATACTCTGCTGAAAGCTACTAATATTACATCTTTTAACCATTTTTATATTTCATATACATTTCTATTTATCTTACGATATGCCATCATATCTCATTCCATTCAGAATAAAAGTATGGATGAGGGACGCATGCGGGTCTAATGCGATTGGTACGGATATTCTTGTCAATGAAGGATACCGGTGAGGAATTTCTGGTCATGTCCCTTGGCCTATCTACACCGTCGCCCTGCGTTTTGCTCTCCACATCTGAACCTTTCGTGTTGGATCCAAACGTGTTAATGTGTGAAATAGGTTATTGAGTGTTAATTGTCAGTAGTATCGAAACTGATTGAACGTATTTTCGGAAAGTATTTATAACCTAATATATTACTGATGAATTAGATGCTGCCATTCAACTCTCCTTTGGTAAATCCATGAATAGCCTGAAATATTTTGTCTGGAATTACTCATGAATTGCCTGACTATAGCATGATTGAGCTTGATTTCGTGTGATAATTTTACCGCTCAACATTTTTTTCCTTCAGCAGTCGTTTTTATTTATATTAAAGGCATTCTACTGGTAAGATACATTTATATGGCTAATATGTGCATTTTGTGATCACCCTAACTGTCTCCCATCACCGAATGGAACTTCCCTCTTTTCTCAATTCTCCCTCAATTTCCGGTATTGGCTGTTACCTTTCATTTTATTTGTAAATCCTATTCTAATCCTCCGTCTTCCGTGAATACTCAACATTCTTCCTTTTAATACGGCTTTAAACATCTCGTCTCTACTGGGTAAGTAATCGTTTGATGTGCACCTTAGTTGACTCCTCCGTATCTCTACTAGTTTCTCTCCTTGCCTACCATATCTATCACTTCTTTTTCATCCCCTCCATTCTGCTCTTAACCAGCATCTTGAACTCGTTTTTTCTTTTCTCGTCCTCACTAGCGGCCACGTTTTCGCACCTTAAAGCGCCCAACTTCATATAATACTCTCCACTTGCCTTTTCTTTAAACCCTCACATAGGGATCCTGTCATCAGCTGTTTTCATTTCATGAACTTCTCCTTTGCTAATACAATTCTGTTTCTGGTGTCCTTATTACCGTGTTCGTTTTTCTCCACTGTGTACTCATATCTTTGAACTGGAAAATGTGACCTCGAAAAGCTCAGTTTTAGTCATGAATGGTCAGGGTTTCGCTTATATGCTTTCGTCCCATTTCTTCGTCGGTCTGAGGAAGATTGAATCCAAAGGCATTCCCATGGCGCCATATCCTCACAAGAAGCGCTCAAATCCAATACTACGATCATGGCTGGGTTCAATTCGTAAGCGCTGCTCGGGGAATGAATTGTGTTCTCTACGAAAGCAGCAGCGGTGGTGGTAGTGGGATGATCTTTCTGGGTATATCTTGGAAGAGGAGCGAGGAAGAAGGAGCCGGCCTGCCCCTCCTCTCTTTCCGGGAAGGGGCTCTTGGGGGGTGGTGGAGGTGGACTACAAGGGGGCGGTTTGGTTTAAGGGAGTCGAGAAAGCAAGGGGGTTATTAATATCTCCGTCTCTCTAGTCGCCCGGGTCTTGATGTATGTCTCCGGCATCGGGGCGATTCAGCGGAATTTCGGAATGCATGGTGGTGGCGTGTCCTTTCCACCGCCCGGGCCCTTCCTATCGCCCGTGATCCGAAAGGGGGGCGGGGCGGCCGCCCCTGGTGTCGGCGGCGGAGCAGCATTGTGGTGCCGTTGAGTAATGGCGTCGGAGACTGTGGCCCCGAGATGAGCGCCCGAACACCGATGGGAGATAGATAAAGAGTGCGGGAGAGGCTGGCCTGGGGAAGTGTTGGGCTTTAAGGCGGCTGGGGTCAGCGCCTCCTTATCCTCGTCTATCCCCCCCCGCCCCCCCCCCCTCCGGGTCATTTGTGGGTGTCGCCCGGATTTTTTGTACTCTCCATCGAAATATCCTCTTCAATAAGGAGGGAGCCGACTTACCCGGTGTGGCAGTTGTTTTATGGTCTGCCCCGCAGGCGATCGGCCGTGAAGTTGCGATGAGATTGCATCCAGTCGCCAGGAATATTACGGGGTCGCAGTGGACTATACAGTGCCCTAGGTACGCGCCCAGGGAGTGATGAAACTGCATGCTGTGACGCTCTTGGTGATATTTTATCTTCCTTTCTGTTTTTATGGATCACGAACGAGTTCATGGCTCGCCGTCGAATTGGGATTCAACTGTATCTAGTACCGCGAATCCCAGAAAGTTGCTCTTATTTTATTAGGAGCTGATTGAAAATAATTAATTCCCAGAAGTGAAATCATGATATTAAACATACATCGTTGTATATATACCTATACCTGTGCTAGTCTCTCGGATAGAGCTGACTTCCCGTTAATATTGATATTTGTTTCTCATAATGATTAATAATGGAGTTATAGTCGTTTTAGCACTTACGCTTGCTTTCTCTATCGCTTTTTGTGAATTTGTTCTGCGTCACTGTCTACTCCTATGTCTGAGTGCAAAAAGTATTGTTACCATTGGTTGCGTTTATATTCCTAGCTATTCCATAAGTCACTCGAGTAAAATTATGATGGCTCTCCATCGCAAGTTTTTGTAAGTGGTGAAGTAGCATATGGTCTACCTTCATTTCGTAAATTACTCATTACTCATGTAAGGTTTTTGAATATCCACTACTATATTAACAAATAATTTCAGTACAATTCAAAAACAAGCTCTATATTTTGTAACTTGGGAGCAAAAAACAACATCAAAAAGCCACCATGACTATTACAATACCATTTGTACTACCCGTACTACCGCTCACTGAGCCAATGCCATGAACTGCACCAGTGGGGATCTTGAGTTCTGCCGTATTCCTTTCCTCCGGCCTCTTACCCTCTCGTAGGTGCCTCCTTTTCTCTGCCTTCTCTTCTTCTTCCTGCCGATCTTGAATTCTGCCGTATTTCTTCCTCCGGTCGCACAATACACCACTCTTTAATTTTTCTCCCGATCCTTTCTATCATGTCTATCTCTTCCTTCTCTCCATACACGACTCCCCTTTTTTCCGTTCACAACAATCTCCCCGTCCCTCACTACCATTGTTAGTTTTAAATTATTTACAAACAACATGGTGGCTTGTTTACATTATGTTACACTCAGTATAAACTATTGTCGTAAGGCTACGGAATTCCGGATACTATTGGGAATCCATTTATATTTTTCCCTTTTCGTTGAATTTAATGCTATGTACTTACATTATTTTTTATTATGTCTAAGATGCGACAGGTGAATGTTTTTAGCTGAGACGCATGAGACTGCTGGCTCATTGGCTTAGCTGCACAATCATTCAAGGAGCTCGATTCACAGTATGTTATTGGGCTAAAATATTAGCTGCCAAAGTAGTCTAGATAGCTCGTACTAATCAAAGTGTAAACAGTTAAATAATTTCTATGTTATGAAATTTATCGAATATACTCCCCTATGATTATTGGTGTTTAAGCCGGAAAAAATGTCGGTATTTATTTCTTTCTGTATGATTCGTGTTGGAAGAAATTTGCGATTATTGGATCAAATTGGCTGGGCATGATATCCAAACGGCATGCTCTTTTCATGAAATAAGATCAGAAAACATCCAGCCTTGTTTGGTGTCAACTAAATTTGCTTTCCAATTGAAAGAGAGAAAGTTACTCAATTAGTAGCGGTGGCATTAAAAGTTTGAACGGTACCAGTTATGAACCCTTTATGGCGTCTATATGTAAATCTATAAAGCGCTGAGTGGCTTATCGTCATTATCCTGGTATTTCCTTTCAAGAATTCATGGTAATCAATGATTTGTATTGCATATGCCATTCTCTGTAACATTTTTGAATTTCCTTTCATTTAAAAGTCTCGAATGTTATAGAGTTAGTTTTTGTCTGTACTGCTATTATTGCTAGTGGTCATGGAGAAATTTGCTGCTTTACCGTCAGAAATAACCTGATGACGCAAGCAGGGTGGTTAGAGAAAACTTCGCCGCGAGACATCTTGACGTGGAGGAACGCCCTGAGGCCTCTTCCACTATCCATACATATCGCGGAAACCTCAAACCTAGCCAGGATCAACATTTTCGCGATGAAAGATGTCCGCTTCGAGGTATGCACCTCCATGGGAAGTGGCGACGGAGGAATTTTATATAACGGCTTCAAGGGGGCAAGGAAGGGGGTGGTTGCACTTGGGGATGTTGGCGGGAGGGGGGGGGGCGCTGGCGATGTCAGGGGAGGGAGGGAGGAGTCGCGCGGGGTGTGACAATGGGCACGCAGGAGTCGCCTAACAAAGACCGCGGATGAATGAGCAACAGTGAGGCGGGATGAATGGCAACAATGGAGGCGAGGCTGGGGAAACAATGGCCGCGAAAGGGAGGGAATAATGGAATTCCCAAGTTGTGGCGGGGCCGAGGGGGTGGTAAGCAAAAAGAGGCTTGGCTGCTTGCTGCTGCCTTGTGGCGTGGCGGTGTTGTGCGGGGGGAGGCTGGGCGTGGGGGGTGAAATAAGGAAGGAAAGAATGCAGAGAGAAGGAGAAACTTTTATGATTACACATCTAATTCATTACGGGGAGCGGAGAGGCCAAATACGAGGCGCGGCACCCGCCGGTGGCTACCCGCTCCTCTCTCTCCCCCGCGGCTTCCTTCTCCCGCCATCCGTTTCGGGGGCTTTTTAGGCCGCGCGGCCACGAAGATGAAATATCGTCGTGGCGGAGACATTATCGAAGAATGTCAGGGAGAGGCAAGCGGTGGGACGAGGGAGGGGGCTGTTGGTGATGGGTTGGGAACTTACGGGGTTGGTCGGTGTTGGACCGATACATATTTATTTCCGCAAGTGTTGTGTATCTATGTGTAATATTTCCTTCGAGCTACTAAATATGGTTTTAAATATTAAGCCTGTCGGAAAATAAATCGAAGTGTAGTAATTACCATAAGTGAAGCTTTTTCTTCCTTAACATTCTTTACATTTCTACTGTACTGTATATTTTTCTTAAATATGCCAAAAAAGTATGGTATTTATGTTTTTTCATAAAAATCTGCGGATAGTCTTAGCCTGGGCAAAAAAACTATGTTGAAGTTGCAATAGCCTACTTCAACTACGAGTAGGAGGCTGGTCACATGAAAAGAATTTCTTATCCGCAATAAATTGCATGAAATAGTCAAAGGTAATTTAACGAAAGTGTGTTCGATTCAAAAATAAAAAAACAGGAATGGATGGAGAATTATGCTAATATCTATTGAATGTAACATTACGTATATGTAACAGTAGCAAAATATGCTGCATTAACGTCTATATTATCGGTAGTAATAGTGTAAGTAGAAGCCTAATTTTGTGCGAATATTTATTTTTTCGCATTTATGAACTTGTGTTTATCTATCTATTATATATATAAAACACGTACACACATTAATGTGTATGGAAGGGGGGGACGGTTGGGTTTGGGGTTGGGGGACGAAGACGGAGGCCCGCGCACTCACAAAAAGTGGGGACGACTTATTTCCGGTCGTAAATCAACATTCCCTCCCCAACCACCCCTTCTACCCCCACCCCTTACCTCCCCACCACTAACTCCCCCTCCCCGTTGCGAGCGCTGCACTTCGTTGCAGACCATCTCCCTACCCCCAACCCCCCCTTTCTTTTCCGCGAGTCCAACCCGTCGTGGCCATGTTTTGCGGTTCTATCTTTTCCCTCTCATTTCTACGAGAGAAGCTGCTTGCTACTCCTCCTATCCTTCTCCAGTTTCCTTTCTACTGCTCTTCCTTCCTTCTCCCATCCCGATTTCCTTTATCTATTCCTTCGCCTATTTTACTCCGTATCCGTATTCTTTAATCTCTCTCCCCCTCTCCTCTTTACGTCGCTAATGACTTAGTTCTTTCTCATCTCTGTCGCTTCTTGGCCTTCCTCCTCCTTTCCGTTTTTTCTTAGTGATCTACTTCCTCAGTTCTTTCTATAAATTTCATGAGTATAGGATGGGTATAACGTTCCGGCGTTTCCGGTGTGCAGCGCTTAAGGGGACCTGTCACTCCCGATTGACCGGTCTTCTGTAGTGACGTTTTACTGGCTTAAATCTCAAGCTATCATCTTGAAATTTTCGGGGCATGTAGAAGTGACCATGTTTATTGCCTCTATAAAAAAATGCATCTTTAATTTCATCAAATATTTCATTTTTGTAGGTGAGATGCGGGCGAATGTTAACAAAGTTTTCCTCTAAATAGCCTGAAAATATAAATGCAATAGCTGGAGTTTAAACGAGAAATACTTCACGAGGTAATGACGAAATACGGTCGATTAAGCGGGACTGATGTTCCCTCTGAATATGCCGACCTTAATTTTAGCAGGGGTTGATACGAGTAGGTAAGGGTTGGAATACCAATATTCTTTCGAATTATCTTTTGACGACCTTCTTATGCTCCATAAATTTTTATATGCTCCCAATAAATTAGAACAATAAACTACTTACATGTAATGGTATTACCTTTGTGTTGGTGGATTTAGTAAAGCTACATGTAGCAATTGTAGTTAATCTTAGATATTCTTTTTGAGTTGCGTGATCGGTGAAGAAGAAGTCATAATGGTCGTCTTGTTTTAGCGTGTATGTTATTTCACATTTTTCGAAAATTAAGGCTGTCCTCGTAGTATGTCGCGACCCACAGATTTGATGCATCGTTTTGGTTGTACCCACCGCTTTGATCTGTAGCAACGATGGATGGAAAGACATTCCGCGTGAATTTTTATATAAGCGAGTGCCATTTTTTTCGTACGATTCTGTTGGCCCATATTCTCCGGGAATGCGATAGGCATGACTTGTCATCATATTTCATTGGAATCGACTCAGCAGAACATGGTTAATAAGAGAATCCCTCAGAAATCGACGGATTCGGGTTCTAATACCGGTCAAGGCGAATAATTATTCCATTTCGCACTCTTGTAAGTAATCCCTGTGAGGTGAAAAGCATACTGGCACGCCACTGGCTACCGCGGAGTAAGCAAGCGTAGACTTAACGGAACATCCAACGTCGCGGGAAATCTTTGTATTTTTGAATTTTTGATCGTGAATTTGATTAGTTCCTTTGCCGTCAAAGCAGGTAGTCTTTTTTCGTGATGAATTACTTATTAGCTCCAAAGTCATTAGAGGACCGGATTAGTGTAGTGGCTAGTGTGTTGGCTTCCCATCCTGTGAGCCTGGGTTCAAATCCCGGCATAGGCAGAGATTTTTCAGGTGCCCTATCCCAGCTTGAGTAAAGCTCTTCCTCTGAGAGCTTTACTTGAGCAGAGCAGGCTTATGCCGACGCCGGGTTTCTCTCCACCCTACCTACCCTACCCATATATCATGGCGCAAATTACTTCAGCTATCGTTCGCCTCCTTCTACTACCAAACCATACCTAAAATAATGAAATTCTTCCTCGAGAGACAAGAAAAAAAGGAAAACTCGCTATCCTAAGTTTTCATTTTTTTCTTGGGCTTCTCTCAAGAGTGTTCTATGCACCCGTGAAAGCGGCTTTTGCAAACTATTTTGACATTGCTAATTGTGAGTTCACTAAAAAATTTATAGTTTTCAGTTTTCGCAGATCATTAGAGAACAGATGTATTAGGTGAATCGAACAATCACCTCGTTGAATTCTTATTTAATTAGCATTGTCACCTGTTGAATCTGAGAATATTTTGAGGTAAAATTTTAAGATATGCGGTACTGCATTCGGGCGAATGTTGGCAGGTATCTACTTAATTTTACCCTAAATGTTCAGGGTGATAGCATAAGATTTAAATAAATGAATCGACACGAGAAAGACTGATCGAGCTGGAGTGCTGGCTCCTCATTAGTCAGGAGTCAATATTTTCTTGCCCTTGGGCCTCATATCAAATTGACATGCACTTGCTGGTAATGTGTCCTAATAGCGTGGCCACATGGGTCGGAAATTTGATTATTTTCCTGAGATATTGTTGGTTATTCTTGTCAGTGTACTTATCGACAGTGAGTCGAAAGTTCGCTGTTGCGAAGTAAAAATTAATTGACCACTGTCGGCGTCAAAATGATGTGCCGCTGTACTTTGCAAATTTATATCTGGGCTTCAGTGCATGCTATTGTAATGAATAATACGTCATTTTAATGAAAAAATTTATTCTCAATTCTGATTTATTATTTGTTTTATGAAAAATTCAAAATTGTAGGCACGCCGGTACAATAAATGACTCCGCGAGCCGTAAAATTAGCCATTTTGTCAACTTTATGAACTTTGTAACTCAACCTAGGAAAAACTACTATGTCTACAATATTCAATGCACTGGTGTGTCTCTAATAATGAATTTTTTATCAAACAAAAATGAATCAGAATTGAACATAAAATTTCCTTTAAAATGACATATTATTCATTATCATGGAATGCACTGAAGCCCAGATATGAATTCTCTAAGTACAGCGGCACATCATTTTGACGCCGACAGTAATTGTTATGGCAGACTGGGAGCGTGAGGGCCTATTGAGTGGAATAATTAGCTCAGAGGTCTCGGGTGCAGATCTCAAGTGAACCGCTCGGACATCCTCCCCCGAAAATATTTCATAGTGCGAGAAGGCCCAGGGAAAGAAGCTGTACGCTGAATATGTGAAATTATATCGCCTGTGGTCTATTCTGGCGTGAGCTCAACCCTCACCTGTCATAATCAACCTACCCGAATCACTGGGTGAGTGAAAGTGGGGGCTGTATAAAATTCTTCGTGGGGCGCACGCCGGCCGGGAATGCCTAACCCTTCTGTAAGTGATCAATAACTTGATTTTCTTGCATAAAAATTTTTGTGTTAGAATACGGATTTGCTCCATAATCCGTAACGTATTTAACTCGTGGAACTCATATCCCCAAGTTAAAAAGTGTTCATTGCTTCATATTTTTTTCATCATTACCTGTTTATTAGTATTCGCGTCGTCGCTTACTATTTTTCCCCGTGATTTTGGATCGTGTTACGATCTTACTACCACGTTCAAAAACTGCAAGCAGTAATGAGATCGCGATAATTTGGCTTCGGGGATATCAAGGGCCCTATCCTTTATCGTCAATCTTGTACTATACTTGTTCTCATCATGTGCTAAATAAAATATGGTAAATATATTTCAAAATAATCAACTTTCTTCTTTCTTTTTTACGTGAGAAGATTTGATTTAATTTTGAAATAATTCTCTCCAATCAGTTGGGTTCTGTTTCGTCCATATTCTCTCGTTTTACGTAACCTCTCACCCCGTTAGCCCCTTCACACGAAGAACAAGACCCGTCAGACGGAAGGGTACGTCTCGCCAACTCCCAACGTCTTTCCTCTTCCTGTTCCAAGTTCCCCCGTACGAAGTTCGCTTCTTCTCCCTTCCGCTGAAACGTATGTATGTGCTCATTGTGCTTGACCGCCCTACTGTGTCCGACCGAAATACTTTTGAGCGCGTCTCTTACTTAAATGCCTGTCTTCACTTCCTTCAGTAAGAAGCCCTAGAAGCGTCGCTTTTTTTTGATAGGGGTTTTCGTCTCTCTTTCCCGTATATGCTCAGTCGTGCATTTTCTCTGACATTGTCATCGTTACTCCTCCGACATACTTGCTATTCTTTGATCGAGTAAGTAAGAGAATAGCGCCTGCGTATCCTTGATCGTGATAGCTTTTGGTCATGTGGAATCTTGGTCGTCACAATTTTGCAATTTTTTCGTGGTTCGTATTTATCTATGCATTTTATCGTCTTATATAATTATTCGTCATATTATAATGCGGGGAATCCTCCAAAAACCAATTACTTTTTCCTATAAATAATCTATAATATACCTTCTTAAATAAAATTCTTAATATCGCCTTTCTGGCATTGTAATTTGGCAGTGAGCCGAAACTTAACTATCGAAAATTTTGCATGAAAAAATATCTTTCAGTAATTGCAAGGAGGGGTGCGTTACTTTGCTTTCCTATTACGACTTTCTTCTTAAAAAATAAAAACTGTTATTAAAGTGTTAAAAACTGTTATTTGAAAAGAATTCTATTCGGTGTCTCCCCCATTTCGGTCAGGTTACACCACCAAAGTAATCGCATATGTAAAATATCTGTATTCGAGCCCGGTATGAATGTGCGTTGCCCTAAAAATTTCATCTTTCGCGCGTATAAATGTTTTGGATGAAAAAATGAAAGATTTGTCTTGAATACCATCAATAATAAACAGTGGAGTGAATGTGAGGAAGAATGAAGCTGGTCCTTGTGTTTATTCATATGTAATTAGCTATTTTGATAAGGAGGATACAAAATATTTATGCGTGGTGGTAAGTAATCTTGTATAAACCAGGCATTTCCATTTTGAACTGAAAGGATTGATTTTTAAATACTTAAAATTGAAATTAAGTCACGTTTTGTGTCATTTTTAAAGAAATTTGAATGGGAAGAATCCGGACAAGTTTTTTTAGCGTGTACTATATCACCAATTATTGTTAACTCAACTAACATTAGAAGGAATTTTTGTTGAAATGGCTTTGGAAGAGACTTGTTGCTGGAATTTTCGCATATCTTTATATTTTCGTTTGCGAGAGGGGCATGTGCATCGGGACTAGGAGAGGGATCAGTTCAGAGGGTTGGATAATGAAAAGATATGGAGTGCATCTATTAAGAAAGAGGAGCGTCAGAAGATCAAGTTATTAATTGTATAGTACAGGTCGATACAAGCCTAGTCTTGGCAAGATGATATTGTAATTTTCCGTAAATTATAATTACCAGGTTTCGTATTTTTTGCATCTTTATTCAAATCGAAGTGTCGCGTTCTGGAGGTCTCTCCACCGAGGGTAATTTTATTCTCAGTGTCTTTGGATTTCCTGCGCTGATAAAAACGTCGCGAGCGCACTATGGAGCGGAAAACATTCGGGTGTGCAGTTTTCGAAACGGGGTTTGGCGCCAGTGGTGCGGACGGACGACGGATGTGCGATTTATGTGCCTCATCCGCCTCTTCTCCCATCTTGAGCTGGTGATTGCGTGCGACGCCCGAATGTATCAAAAATTGCTGAACACGGTGAATAACGCTGTAGAAGGAAAAGAAATGCTGGCTTGCCGAGACTTTGTTTGACACTGAAGTCGCGGTGACCGTACATTTTTTTGAAACTTCACTTTTTTTCGGTGATGCTGATCAGGTGAACGATTTTACAACTTTAAGACCAAGAGTATTCCAGCTTATGGCCGTTATGTGTTGATTCTTGAGTAAAAACGTGGTTATTACTAAATATCTACCGTATTTAGGTCGTTTTAGGATTTTTTTCTGAAAAATAAAGTTAATTCCATGTCCTTAAATCTTGGAATATCTGTAAAATAAGTTTTCTTTGAATGTGTACCACCACTAATTAGCCCTATAATTTTTCCGCAAATTTGAAGTAGAGTTAGGTTGTGTCGCTTTCGAGAATGGTTTAAATAATAGGCAAAGTGTTGCAAAGCACCTAATATGAATTCCATATTCGGGGGAAATGGCCTCTGAGAAACTGTTATGTGCATAAGAAATTTTCATGCACATACTTTATCATTAATAATTCCGTACCCTTACCTGCAACTGTAAATTATACTCTATCAGCGGTGAAAAAAATCGTCACGTTTGAGAAAAAGGCACATTGGGATTATCTTCCAGGAAATAGTTCTCATTCAGGTGTCATGCTATAATATGCATGTTTGAATATTTATTCCTCGCAATGTCTTCAGTTTGTAATCACTTTAGAAGTCTCTAAAAACGATACGTAAAAATGATTAAATTCAGTTTTTGAATTGTGTCGAGCAGGCGTATTGGAACCTATTTAAGTACAAAAATAACTTTTAATGTGTTCTTTTGTACACTTGATATTTTCATCTATTTCCCGTAGAGATAATATTTTTATTTTATTGGGATCACAGAAAATTTTTTGAAACAATCGTGAAAGTGGTAAATTGAAATTTTTTATGATATAGAGAATGATTGATGAAATATTTTCCTTAGCCACGACTTCTATTAGGATTGCGGTAACGTTTTCAGCTGACTAATTGGAGGGAAAAGAATTTATTAATTTTGGAAAATTTAATATTTGAATGAAACTAACCATTTGTGTTTGGTAGATGAGGAGACAGATAGTAGAGATGTAGATGAGTCTCCTGACTTAATTAATTTGATAAATAACGCAAAAGCTACAGTCAGGGAAACCACGTGGAAAAACAAAACTTTCTCTTTCTTTATAAAATGTTGAGATAACTCCACCTTGTTTCAACTAACTCAGCTAATTAAGGAAATAGCAATGTGACAAGATAAAATATCCCCGTACGAGAGGGGTTTCTTAGTGCCAAGACAGCCTCTTTGACCAGTAGCGTGAGATAGAAATGATGAGGTTGTGGGAAATTTATCCATAATATTTTCCGTTAACGCAAAAGCTACAGTCAAGAAAATCACGTGAATTAACGAAATTTTCTCTTTAATTTTAAAATTTTGAGCTTACTCCACCACGCTTCAACTAACACTAGTAATTAAGGAGATAGAAATGTGACAAGATAAAATATCCCTCTTCAAGAGGGTATTCTTAGTGGCAAGACAGCCTCTTTGACTAGTAGCGTGAGATAGAAATGATGAGGTTGTGGGAAATTTATCCATAATATTTTCCGTTAACGCAAAAGCTACAGTCAAGAAAATCAAGTGAATTAACAAAATTTTCTCTTTAATTTTAAAATTTTGAGCTTACTCCACCACGCTTCAACTAACACTAGTAATTAAGGAAATAGAAATGTGACAAGATAAAATATCCCTCTTCAAGAGGGTATTCTTAGTGGCAAGACAGCCTCTTTGACTAGTAGCGTGATATAGAAACGAAGTTGTGGGAAATTTATCCATAATATTTTTCGTTTTCCTGGTTGCTAATTGTCGTTTGCGACGGCATTTTTATCTCTCCGATTGATTACTCGTTCCTCCCTCGGCCATTCTAACTCAATCGATTGGCATACGCACAAAAAAACTCGCATCTATTTAAAAAAAAGACCGTAGTACTACGTGTAGTATTTTTTGTCCCATTTTTTTTCATTTAGGGAACATCTCGAAGATATTACCCCTATTACGACGCCCATGTTTACCATTAACTGCCGTGAAATGAGCGTATTATGTGCCGGACTGCAAAAAAAAAAGCGGTAGAAAAACGCGCAGTGCATAAGTGGCCTAGTGTAATCTCATCCCTGTCTTCTTTTTTGTTCCCGTTTGTCTCTTCCTTGGATCCTCTCTCTGTCTCCCTTCAGCCTTCCCTTTTTTACTCTGCGAATTATCACTGCTTTCACTTAAGGGATATGTCTCTCTGTTTTGACCACCAGACACAGCGTCTCCCCCTTACAGTCGTTATTAACCCGGCGCCATTTCTTTTGTCTCTTAACTTTCGCGATGACTGCGATTTGTTTCGGAGTGCATTAATAATTTCCATAAGTATTTCTTTGATGTAAATCGAATAATTTATGCCTAAACTTAAGTTTTTTTTCTTTATTCCCATATTTCAAGGGTTCGATGAAACGCTGCCCGAAAGTTTTGATGGTAGTGCGGATATACATTGAGAATGGAGACTGTCGGAGAAAAAATTAGTGATTTTACCCACTTTATTTAGGGTATAATTACTTATTGTCAGCCTATTATCATCATATGCAGATAAACTAGGTTTTAAACCTCTCAGCATTTCATAAGACTAAATTCAAATGTGGCCAGTCTGGGTTTCATATGTTTTAAGTTTGCACTTTTAGCTCTCCTTAAGTGTCTATAGCCTGAAAGAATTCGTTCCTATTCTAAATTTTTGATTTCATTGTGTGTGTGGACAATGTGATTGCATTATTTAATTAATTATTCAGTTATAATTTCCTGTTTACTTACCTTGAGGTACAAATTATTATTTTTTAACTTAAACCTTATCTCCTATACGTGCGTAGGTTTCCGCGGCGTTGTTCATGATGACTGCTAATTTTCGGGTTCTCCAGCCATAAATGACAGACACGGCTGGAGAACTCGAAAATTAGCCGTCATCTTATCTCCTATATTTCAGTATTATTGATGAAAGCATAGATACCGGAAAATTGTTATTGTAACTAAAGCAAAGATGTATTTCTCCTTTCTTCTGCGGTCTGAATTCGGTCAATTTGAAAATTTTTCGTTTCGGCCGTGAGTGAGCCATCGAAATGCAAATTTTTAAACATCATTTTTCAAATTCTGTTTAACACCTCATCATTATATAACTATTTCTCATTAAATTGCATGTTATTGTTTATTTAATCATTCAGATATTTTCACCAACTCTCAGCTTCACGAAGTAAATAATAATAATAAAAGTTAGGAAGGTCGTTAGGACGACCTATTTGTGTTTCTCGTCTGAAAGCTGTATCCATGCGTAATATTGTAAAATACAATTCAGAGCCTTTATCTTATGCATAGTTGCTTGTCAATAATGCCTTGTTTCATGGATTCGATGAAAAGCCGCCAAAAGCTGTGACGGTAGTGCGGATGGCGATAGAAAAGGGATACTGTCGAAAGAAACATTCAGTGATTTTAACTTCTGGAGTTGGGGCATAATTCATTTACTTTAGCGGGTTTCCCATCTTTCATTTGAAAACTGTAGCCATGTTTAGCGTTGTGAAATACAATGTAGACCCATTATTTAGGTCTGGGATATTACGACCTCTACTTAGTCATCTTATATGTATTATTTTCCTGTCCTCGATATCGTGATCTGTCAGCTCAGCCTCGCCAGGCGTCGAGTGCTCTTAAAGTGAAAAGTAGAAGGTTACCCTTAGCATTTCCATGCCCAAGTGGCGCTCTAAGTTCCCGGGAACGGGCCACTTTGGGGTGTCAAAAGCGTTGCCCCGTCGTGTCACGGTGTTACGCCACTTTGTCACCATCAAACAGTCATCTCCTTCCGTATTAGCCCCACCCTTGAGTCATCAAACCCTTTTCGTCCCCCCTACTCCGTTTAGTTCCCATACCCACCGCCACCGCCAAACATTCTTCCGTTCTCTCCATTCCCACAAGTCCCGCCGCCGGTCGCACGCACTCCAAATACCGGGCCTCGCCGAATTTAGCCCACTTCTTCGACGGGAGAGGGTGTGGGAGGGACTGCGCCCTTGTTGTGTTGAGTGAGGCGGGGCATCTCAATTGCTGTGGGAGTGTATCTTCCGTGACATCAACGGGCGGGAGAACGCAGGGGAGCGAATATTCCTCGCGTAATCGTTGCGTCATGTCTCTGGTGTGTAGGACTCGAGCGTGCCTGACGTGGTCCCCTGTGACTTTGTGTGAATGCTCGTATGAGTGGATGTGGAAAGCGTAGAACGTCTATTATGATCATAAGGAACGTTCTCATGCTTCTCTTCCTGGATCCACTTATTGATATTTGGAAGTAACTTTACTTTGCAATGTAAAGTTATTGTTGATAAATTTTCATTATATCTTTACTTAAAAAGTTGAATCAAAAATTTATATGGAACATTATTAATTGAAATTATTTCCAAATGTGGCCATTATTATGCAAACTTACCTGCTTGCGTAGCATTGCAATCCTGTGAGAGTGGTGTACCATTGCCCTTCATTTTGTCCAAGGCTCTAGAGAGCGGTGTTGTAGGGAGTTACAGCGTTAAAACCCTCAGAAATACATTCTCTCTCCCCGCAAAACCCCCACGAATTTTTTTCTGGTTACAGCTTTGATTTCATCGTATCTCATGCCAGTTCTCTTACTCCTCAGAAGTGTTTCTACCCCTTATCATTTTTCAATCGCTTCAAGTGTTCTCTTACTTTTCCTCCGTGGGGACTACTTCAATTTTTGCCGCCATTTTGCTTCCCACTCAATTTCTGTCTCCTGGCATAGCCATACCTCCTTGATATTTTTTGACGCATGCTACTCTAAAGGATCCATTATCCTCCATACGTTCTCGTTTCTCGTGTTATACGTCCGTCCATCTTCTCCATTCTCCTTTAGCACCAGTTCATAGAGACTAGCCGAGAGGGGAGGCATTCTGTCCTCATGGTTTCGTTATTGTTCCATCAATTGCCTTGAAGTTAATTTTTATTCTCTTCCTGCAAATTATTCACCCTTTTTATTTCATTTTACTATTCGTGTGAACGGTGGTGAAAATCGTATTAGGTAGTGCAAGAAAAAAACCTCGACTTACGAGTACTTAGCATTCCAAGTACATGCTCAGACAACCATCCTACTCCGAATCTTTAATTACCCAGGCAAATCATCGCTGGGTCGTGATTCTAGTTGCTGTCCCTTTACAGCCAGTCAAGGTTGGTAACCATCATATCGTGTGGTTTTACTCCCCGGATCCGTGTTCCTTAGTGGAAGTCTTGTCCTTGTAACCTTACGTGATTCAATCTTAGCAAGCATGGATCGTCTATTCGCCTAAAAATGAATAGATAATAGAGGTTCTTTTTCTCAATGTGTTTTTCTTAAATTTATCATTTTTGTGAACTCAGTCGTCCAAATATTTTTATTGCCCAAATAAGTTTTATCGGTTAGTGGTACTTTTCTGGCCCCCAGAAAAGTACCACTAATCGTTTTATCCTCATAAGTCTTTCTGTACAAAAACCGATCTATATTCCTACTCCGCATATCCAACGTAAAAGCTTGGAAACCCGATGCAAATCATCGGACACGACACGTTTTGGCTAGGTTAATCAGTACTTTTAAAATATTAAAAAAATCACGTAGCAGTATTTCACGCTCCCTCCGTTTTTAATTGTAGATCCACTTTTATATTTTTATAAAATTGTTGCATCTTTGATAACATGCCAAGAGTTTCATTTTCATTTTTTCCGGGTATAATGCCACGGGTACTGTCATAGAGGAAGATATGGTACTATCCAAAACCCTTCACGGTTGTATACATCTTTCATCGGTATATCAGCTATTTCTCCTCCTCTTCGAGAACTACCGTTCCTAATGAGTTCCTTGTGCCGTTGAAAATCGCACACGTCTCGACAGCACGTTTCTTTCCGTTTCTTTCCCTCGTTAGTGGGAATCCGCGTGTAGGTTTCAAATCCAGTTTCATTTCTGGAGGGATGTTAATTACTGACGCTGTGCGGGCGTTTGCCTTGCAAGGGTGGATTTGGATCGAGGGCTGCCCGTCCTCGAACCCTTCATAGGCTGCTCGCTTTGGCCTTCTTGGTCCGCGTGAGAATCCTCGCCTCCTCGTACCCGTCCCGTGAACGCACGTGCCCCCTAGACATTCCCGCCACGTTTTTCCGCGTGTTTTGGCGTCGCGCGCTAATGAGACCGTCATTCAAATCACGTCCACGCTTGAATTCAGCCCAATGCGTTCCGTCCCGATGCATTCGCAATTCCCGCCGCCCGTCCTCAAGAGCCTTCACTTGCCCTTCCATTTGGCCTGGCGAGGCCGGTTTACGGAAAAAATCAGTGAAAAATTAAGTAAGGCGCGAAACGAAAAATTAGCTTATTGGATCTCGGGGGGTTTTAACAAATATTAACGCGTAGTTGGCGTCATCAGTTATTCTTCTGCAGAGCTAACTGCCACGAACACGCTGCAAATTTTGAGTTTTTCCTAGCTGCATCCATGTCTTTTCTGGAGTCTTCTTCTCCATTCCATATTATATCCCCGTTACGTTTCATCCCGTGATTTCTTCTTCTATAATTCACGGTTTGAGCTAGAAAAACGTAGATGAAAAGTTCATTTAAATGACTACTACGCTACGCTTTCCAAACATTTCACCATAATTCTTATAGTCAAAATGGACCAAAGCCCATGTTCATGTTCCCGTTAATTTACTCAGGTTTCTTGTTCCTTTTTTCCATTGGCACATGCCTCTTTCGAAGAGTTTTGGCGACAACGAAAATTTTGGGAAAACAGAACAGAAAGTTTAAATGGTTTATATCAGGGGAAAATGGACATCGAATGGATAAAAGCACTGTGGAGGTCAATATCTGAAGGTTATTTACGTAAACCTACTATGCACATATATTTTGTGGAAAAAGTTTTCTGAAAATATACAAGAGTAACTCATTTTTTTAAATTTATGTAGACATAAATTAAACGAGTAAGTTACATTAATCGTCCATATCTGTATAAATTAATAGCATCGTGCGTTTAAAATGAAGTCGTGAGAAATATAGCTGCTAGAAATATCCTGCAATATTGGTTCCAATTATAGTTTGCTGTTAAATTTATATACCTCATTTTCCTCAAGTATTCCTAGGCATTTGTATTTCTCGCGATAGTTCATTGTCAAATTCAGTATTTATCATGGAAAGATTCAAATAGCAGTTTTATAGCCCCTCAAAGAAACTAAAAGGCCTATTAGGTGATGTGTTCCCCAAGCTACATATGAGGAAAGAATTCCGTTTGAGAGGCCATATTAAAAGACTAGTTTTAAGTTGCACCGATCTTCATTTGGAAATTAAAAATGTATAGCTAGTATCACTCCCCCAGTTGTCAATGTGGCTTACATCTTCTAGGAATGATTAGTTTATTCCAAGAAGCAATTGCAGTGGGTCGCGTAAGAGATCAGCCTGCCAATAAATTCCCTCGTACCGCAGCCTTCTTCGGGTGATCACCTTTTCGTCACGTTGAGAGTACATCGGAAGGTTAAAAAGGATGAAAAGCTGAAGTTATGTGTACTCCATTAAGAATATATGGTATTGCGCAGTATGTCTATTACATATTAAAGATTAATAATTATTTGATTTATTTAGTCGATATTGCGGACAATATGTCGTATATTGATAATCAGTATTGATTATTTAGAATAATGTGCTACTGATAACGCTAGGCAACTTATTTACAAGTCTCCACGGTACTTGTGCAAGATACATTTCAAAATAAAAACATTTTCCCTTTTTCAGTTGAAGTGATATTTTCTGCCCTTTTACCAACGGATTTTCGTGATTTTGGCCATGATTTCGGCGACATTCGTCACTGTACGATGAGTGCTATGAACGAATTGCCTCAGCTTGGAGCCCGAACAATCGCCACCGGTGACTGCGACTTCCCATCACGGCGGCATGGCACTAAATCCCACTGGCCTAAGGTCAGCAATAGATACTAACTACTGTCATAGTAACGACGCAGCGTCACACCCTGGAGTCTTCCAGATTTACACGTGCTGATAATCGTCTCTAGTTGTGTCATGATGACGCAAAGCTAGTTCTACCTCCACGGTAACGACTGACGGTCTTAATATATCTCTTTACCATAAATTTCGCGTCCACCTTCGTGTCCGAGGTCAGGTAAGGTCTTGACGCACGGGTTGCGCCGCGCATTCGCTCGCTAATTGTGAGCCTCGGTGCAGTTTGCCTGCATTCCTCTGAAAGGCACATCCTCTCTTAGCTCACTCTCCCTGTCCGCCGTGCCGCTTCACTAGAGTTCTTAACTCGCCGGCCGTCAAATTCTTCCGCGGCCGTTGAATTTGCGCGGCTGTAATTATTCCTCTTTTCTCGTGGAAAAAAATGGGCAATAAAATCACGCGAGCGGTGGAGCGTAGTAAACTGAGAGGGAAATGGAAACGTTAGAAGATCATAAGTGCCTCGCATCCCATGATTGTTAATGAGCGGAGGGAATGGCATGCGAGGGAAATATGATGGATCACTCTCATCAAGCTAATTGAAGGAGATATTTCACATGACAAATGATTCTTTCCAATTTATCCTATCAATCCTGTATATTAATCTACCCGCTCTTAACGGAAATTCCTTGTAGGAGTTTAGATAAACATTGTCCAAAGCAACCATAGACTTGATTCAAAGGAGTATTTTTTCCATTGAACTTATTCCTCCAAACTATCTTTATTCCTGGAATTAATGTTCCTTATCCTTTCATTTTATTTTGTTTTGAAGACGAGATTCGGACTACATCGACTGTGTAGTGTTTATTTTAATGTCTCGATTGGTTCTAGTGTCCATACTCCTCCACAGTGTACAATCTATTTTCCCTCTTGGGATGTTTCATTTTACGTATTTATATTGTTATCATCAGAGCCTTGGGTGTGTGAAAACAACTGTAGCCTTTTCCAATAAATTCGATTTTATAACTACGAAATAACATATTAACAGCGAGTAACAGGTCTTGTCATAATAAGGTGTTTACTCACCCTTTATTGCACGTTGGTTACAGTTGGTTTGCTCACCCATTGTGCCTCACGTCACTATGGGATACCTGAAACCAAAATGAGACTACATTGGGACAATGGAGTTATTGTAATATTCGTACCATAAGCCGTGAAATGTATTTTTTCTTTCTTTAGCGCAAGTTATTGGCATAATAGCTAGCTTCATTCCGTCGTGAATTTACTTTTAAGGAGGCGCGTAACTCCTGCTCGGCTGGTCGTATTACTAACGGTCTTTTTTCGCGACGCATCAAACTTTTAACTTCTGCTATCATATTGAAATTACTTATTTTATTTGGGTGTTAGGGTAAATCATTACCAGTATTTGCCCGTATCTCAAATAAGTACAAAAATATTACTTATGAGTAAGTTTTGAAATAAAATATTTGAATTTTTGGTACAGAAAATTATTGGATACGGTCAATGTTCTCCGACATTTTCAGGATGATTTCTTCAGCCAGTAATTCGTCAAGAAAAAAGACTGGTCGGCCGGGAGTGATGCTTTCTCTTTAGATATATCCCTGGCTCAGTCGTGGAATATATATTCTCACTCGCAATTTCACCTTTTCAGATTATGCGGATTTTTGGAGTTGCACCGTTCGATCAGCACCTTTCGTTGGGCGGCAGGCCACTCATTGACCATCACGCAACGCTCTCCGACCTGCGCGTCTACCCAGGCTCAGTCATCACCCTCAAGGTAAAGTATTGAAATAATTTCATAAAGTCTGAAAAGATGTGACCCCCACTGTCCTTACCTGCGAAGTGGTTCGGCGAGTGGGAGATTTCATTTTGTCACCAGGGTGTGAGACTGTCGGCCAAGGATTGTGTGGTTAAACGTCTTTGAAAAAGGGATAGCGAGTGCTTCGTTGTCCCTTGAAATTTTAGAGCGGGAGAAATTAAAGCACCAGAGCTATTCATTCTGTTAGTATTTTTTTTATCCCGCCCATTCCGCAACCTTCGCCCCACTGTCGCTCACACCAAAATACGAAGGGTGAGAGTGGAATTAGAACACAAGCTCACGGAACGAGAAGCTTTATTAATAATTGTGTCATATATAATGTAAATGTATGTTTATTAATATTTTTATCACTTTCACCCCTGATGGGCTTATGTTTCTGCTCCTCTTTCAGGATTCATTTATTGAATTAGTTGAACTGGGAACACATCCATAATCAGCGTCTTTAATTTCTTTCAGTCACATATTTACTGTTAGCTTGAGAATTTTTAATGTAATTGATCCATTCGTCCGTTGGAATGTCATATCCATTTTCGAAGACCCCTTACTTATCTTTGTTGTTCATAGCAATTCTAAGTTCTTTATTTTTCGCCTGAGCTTACTTACGTACTTTTTACGGATATTTTATCCAACAAGTGCCTTATATTTCAAGCATGGCGTTTCGCATAAAACTGCTCTTCAAAAAGCCACCTGAATAATGAATTAAACGCATTTTATGATCATACAGCCCTTGCTGTCCCATGATCATTATATGCTACAAAAATAATTTAAGCGAAAAATACTTTCACGTGGCTGTTAATTTCATATACCTCTCTGCCATGCATTACCTGATGTACGCTCCTGAGCAAGGTGGTTTGGCTTGTGGAATCAGCGCGTTTTCAGACCCCGGCTGTGCTCCTCAGTCACTCCCCTTTGCCTCACCCCTCTTTACCGCCCTCCCCTCCCACCCCACCTCCCGTTCCTCCTCCCTCGTCCAATCGGGGCAGGATTCCCTCACTTGGAAGAGGCATCAGCCCCGCCCCTGCCCCTCCGTGTGCCCGGGGGCAAGGTGGCCGAGGCCGCCGCCTCAAGGGCCTCCCCGTCTCCCGCCGCCTCCGTCGCTGCCTCCGACGCCACCTCGGCGACCTTCGTCTCATTCCCCCATCACCTCTCCCCTCCCCCCATTCCCTCTCCCCTCCCCCCATTCCCTCATCTCCAGCCGCCCCTACTGCTCGCTACCTTCTCCTATCACTTATAGTGCTGCTCGCACGTCCACGAGAAATTTAAACCGCCGCGTTTTTGTCTACGATGCCGAGGTGTCGAAAATTGATCGTACGTGTAATACTTTTTTCTGGCTTGTTGTCTTGGCTCGTCCTCGTTGATCATATCTTGCACGAAGCTACTCGAAGGGCCTACTCCTCCACCTCGGTTATTCATAACGGTATAAACATTGGTGCATCGCACCAATGCAGAGTTGTCGTAATCCGTCATCTTTGGATAAGGTCATATGTGCACTTTCATGAAATTTGGCGTTTTAAGCCTGCGTCTTTCGATGCCAGACCGCGTTTAAGTCCAAGTACTCAGATCAGTACAGTTTGTATATTTCGTGTCGTTTAGAGTTAGCTTGTTGAGACTCGGAAGGTAAGTGCTAGGTTTATATAGCTTGAGCAGTGAAGAACATGTCAAGTAGAGCGACACAAAGGTCATCATTAAAAAACAGCACTACATTTCAGCGTCCGATAGAAATGATAAAATAAGAGGGGTATTTCGCCAAAAGGATAGATAGGTATAGTAATTCGTTTTATCCGTGAGCAATTAATTATTTAAATAATCATTAGTCTTCAGGCTGTCAAATCTCTTACTACGCGCACTTAAATATTAAGCTTCTTCTCTATACCTATATCTTCTCTGACGGGTTAATAGCCGGAATCCAAGCATCTCCTGCCGCCCGCTTATTGGGGGGACTTGCGGGCAGTGCGTAGATGTTACGTTATATGGATCTTTCGTCGTTGTTAGTATCTTAGCCGGTTTTATTGTTCTCTTCATAGGTGCGAAATTCGATATTCGATACATGCTCCCAGTAGAACCTATTAGCCGTCGACCAATCAAGTTTTTTTTTAATTTTTGCTGTTCAGTTGTGAGTTGGCTGCATAAACATTTTTCCTTCTCGAAAAAAAAATAATTATCCCATGGGAGCAAAATAGCAAACCTTCAGCTAGTTCAAGTAAAGTGTAATATTCATCTGGGCGGTGTCGTGAATTCAAGTGTTGGTCCTGGATATTCTTCTCTCGCCTGAATTTTTAAAGAAAGGATTTTGCCAGAAAGTCGTCAATAATTTGAAAAATTTGTGTGTGCTTTTGACGGTTGGAGTGCGATTTATGATATCCTGACACGCAACATTTTGTTGGAGAATGAATCCCGGATATTTACGGCGTGTCCAGTTAATTTAATTTCGCTTCTCATCTTCCTTTGTTCGTTCTTACGCTGTTTGAAGTCGTTTTCGCTGGGAATTTTTTTAGTGTGTGCTTCTACCAAAACTTCCTGAATCTCTTTGGGGAGTGAGTGCACTGGGTCTCAACTTGTTACCCAGCGCGCTTGCCCAATCTTCTTTTTAGTTTCAGAGAGATTTTTTATGACCCTCGAGATGAGGTTTTAAAAATTTTCTGCAATATTTAGGTGTTTTACTCATAGATATTTCATATTAAATGAGACAGATTCATATTTCGTATTTACTCATAGATCTGTATGAAAGATTTTACTCGTAGCAACCGCACCTGTATTGAGATTTCCTTCTGTGTTGGACTCTGATGGAAATGCTGAAATCTGGAGCTGTCGTAGCGGGTGCAGTTCATCAAAATTTAAAAAAATCAAGCATTGAAGTTAATGTTTATTTTGCCTTTTCTGCCTCTTGTTAATTATTTCATGATTTCGGGTGAATTAAGTCTTGTGTGTGAGCCTTCTTTCTTCAAGTCTTTTGAAATTATTGTAAAAAAATTGTGCCTAATGGCCTGTTTACACCGTACATTAGATCTTACAATTTTATGACTAAATGTATGAAAGCGAAAATGTACGCCTAAATGCACCGTGTAACCTCCCTACTTGTCCGAATGCATGAACAGAAAATAGAACCTGTTATAATTTGCTTGTATATGCATCATGAAATTGCATGTATGCGTCATGTATTTCTACATGTTTCGGTCCACAAAAATATGTACGTGTTAATGTATCGTGTGAACTGGCCTTTACGGTAGTTTTGTCTCTTATTTGGAATATTTTAGGTTGGGATTAGGAAAAGAGAACGACGCCGTGTTTAGCAGTACTTATGATGTTTGGTAAAAGAATGGTGTAGTATAAAAATGGTATACCTTTGTTTAACTCATCTTTGAAGACTTATTCGTTATCTTTTCGACTTTTGTCCAAGGCGGTGTATTTTCCACGCATTTTATCTACGGTTCCATACCTACATGTCATCGGTGAAGTCATATGCATCGATTTTCGTTGCGGTAACAGCGCCAGATACCACTAATGCCTCATGTCCTAATGGCAGTGCTGCCTCAATTATATACCAATCATCATTTCTATGGATCCATCTTGGTTTTTTTTGGAATCACTGCATGCTCCCGCGTTCCTGAAATTTCATTAACGGTGACTTAGCCCTAGGGCTGTAAAATTAAACCGAAATGAGTTTTTCACTCGAAAAAACACGTAATTCTGCTTCTTGATATGACCTGAGGAGTCGTTACCGAAGGTGGTACAAGTACTTGACATCGCAATGCGCCATTAAGTGCTCTTACATTAATTCAGCACAGTCACATTTCAGCTATTAATATTTCTGCGGCGACGCTGTAATTATTTATTTTTTAGACCAAAACATGTGATACTAGCGATGAAGTAGACTAATAATTACAGAGCTCTTCTTTTTTTCTCCGCGGAAGCACTCGTTACTCAGCAGTGTCAATCACAATGTTTTGACCTCTGGTACCCAGTACTTGTGTCTCTATTTATTGATAGCATTTGCGGACCCTTAGAAAGTCCGCTGAAATGAAGAAGGCAATTTGTTATTCCTGCCCACGCGGCAATTACTCTTACATGTTGCGACTTTTTACTCGCCTGCTTGCCTCAAGATTTTCACGCCTCCAATGGAGAACACACATGCCAGTACTACCGGTTGCAGTTACGCCTCAAAAGTATTTATGTAAAGAAATTCTAATGCAGCTATGTCGACTCCATTATAATTTTATTCCTTCTATCCTTAGTCTTGTGTTCCATTAAGATAAAGTTGTCATTCAACTAGGAAGTTTCCTGATCTGTCGATGTTGAGGTGATAAATCCTATGTTTTTGGAATGAGAGTTTGGGGTAATCAGAAATTTTCAGCTGCCAATGGTTGGAACAGAATGTCTTCTGGTCGGTAATTGTTGTGCGATGTTAGAAAACTCTATGCGATAGTATTCAATGTCGCATTTTTCAAGAGCCCAAATTCTTGCGTCCGAGTGACTTCGAATTATTTATACTTTTCATTTTCCCGTGAAATCAACCTCAATTGAAATTCTTTACATCTTTATATGTGTTCATGCTCAGTGGAGCAGTATGTCGTATTGCATAACAGAATCGGGCCAACTCACGCATTTATTAAGTCGGTCACACAATATGGTATTATTTTGTCCCTCTTAATTTTTGGGCTTCATATTTTAGCATGCATTCGAAAATCATAATTGAATCACTCATTCTTATTCTAGATTCTGTATGGCACCTATTTCTGATGAAACTTTGCATTAACTTTAGAACCAGTTTTACGAAGCGTAAGTGTGCATGGAGGCCCGGTCGGTCTCTGTGTTTTTCGTCTGTTACTTCGATGTCCTCGTGTTATTGTTTATTCGTATATGACAGACTATTACAAGAGATAGCTGCCTTGTGTAGGATGCACAGGTTGGTCCATGTATGCGCGTCTTTTACTTTACAGCCGCATCTGGTAATAGTAATGCTCTTAGTCGCAAATGAGAGGGCCGTATTAAGGAACTAAATATTAAAATGTAAAGTCGGAATTGTATTCGGTGTTAAATATCCATTAAAAGTACCGGGTGTCGGTCGTTAGTTTGGGTGATTAAAAATGATTCTTTGCCTACGTTTCGGAATTTAATGCATTCCCTTCTTCAGGGCTACATAGAAAGAATAGTCTGCGGCTTTGGCAGTCCCTGGCGAAGAAGCAATACTCCCGTAAACTGCCACAGGGGGGTTATTCGGGTATAGTACTAGTTTAATTTGACGAGTAGTGCCAAATGTTACTGCCGTTAGAGACTCTCTTGTTTTTGTATTTTGTATAGAAAGAATCACCATGAATGAGAGTACAGAACCCACATCTTCCAGCCTATTTTGACGAAATCTGTGCCATTTTAAGAGGGATAATTACCTTGGAACTTATTATGTGAGTACATCATTATTGCTACTTCATATTTGGATGAATCCTCCAACTCTTACAGTAAGTATAAATATATACCATAATAGAACGTAAAAAAATCGCATGGTGTCTCTGAGAACCTCCGAAAGAGACCTCTATGAGTTAATATGTACCTCAAGAAAACGACATTCAATTGTAATGGATATATATAAATCAATAAATCGAGAAGTAAGATACTGTATTCGCATTTAGGTTAACGACTCTAATGCGATTTTTCATCCTTCGTAAATAAGTCGATATTTTTAGATCTTAAGTTCGTACCTTTTTAACGTTTGCCCGGTACTAATAACCTCGTCGTTGATGCTCCGCTAAACGATTCGTATGCTTGTCTACATTCTTGTGTTCCCGATATGGTCAACACGTGTACATTTGAGCCCTATCTTTGCGGGGAAGAGCTTGTGCGTTTACATAGCGTTGGAGCGGATGTTACGCTCCGTGCTAGTTGCCGGTCGTTAAACGGGTCGCATATTCATGTAGGAAGTAATGCATGCCGCCGCCCGCAAATCCGTGCGGGAAAATTTAGGAATTAAACGCTCTCATCCGTTCAAACATGAATCCAATGAATAGATCCCTCGCGAATGAGATCTGATATCTTAAGCAAACCGTGCTTGCCTGTATATTGTTCGGGAAACTACGTTCTTTGGTTCGCATGGCTTAAGTACACAGCCTCGTTCTGCGGAGTCTCTTCCTAGATGCAAGTTGCAATCCGATTAGTCAATAGTTATATTTTTGAAAGTAAACTTTCTGTATCTCCCAAAGTGGGAAGTTGATTAAGAAGCTTATTTCTAATTACGACTGATAGACTATGACGAACCTTTAATCAGTCTTTTGTCAAAACTGTAATTATAGCCGAGCTATATATTTTCAACGCATATACGGTAAAGCAATCGAAGGTTCAGCGTGGAAACTACTGTTTTCATTTTGGTACTCATAGTACCTGTGAAGGACATATTGTCATAAAAATACAGGTGGTTTCATCTGTTATTTGTCCCATGAATGAACTAGATCAAGTTTTCTTGCGTTTCCTGGTGAGAGAGAAGATCCTTGGTTGCCGACGTTTCAATTTCCGTTGATTCATGAACGAGCTGTAAACGTCTGCCACCATGTATCTCCTTACACGGTTGGAAACCCGAGAAAACTTCATCTAACCGTTTTAGTTTTTTTTCTCCGGGGACGCCTTAATCCACCCGTTAGTTACAGACCACGGATATTGAAAATAAATAAATTATTGTCAATTTTTCATTCATATCGCGTGGTGTTTATCTGTGGCCTCCTTCACTTCTACCCTCACTATCGCGTCATGTTTCATCGGATAAGAACTGTTTTGTATTACAACATTCGTATCGCTACAATCCTAAGATTGGTTTACTATGGCCTTCCAATAATCCCAAGTCAGTTCCTTCAGTTCTCTGCTTCTTCCTTCAGTCCATCTTCATATATTCGTAGAATTTATCCTTCCTTGGGATAATTCTGCATATTTCAAATGGTATTTATCTCCTAATTACTGTGCCTTGTTACAATGCCTATCCGCCGCGCCCTTCTCCTATTCCTGTGTGGTGCTCCACAGGTCTATTTCGTCTCCAATTCTTTGGCACAGATCTTCGTGTCAAACTCCATCCGTCTTGACATCTGACTGCAACTTGTGTATATTTTGGGTTGCCAAAGGGTTGTTAAAAAACGGGGATTCATGGGGAAACTTTGTTCACCTGAAAAGTAATTTGATTGTGTTGACTAAAAGTAATAAATTAGTTTGGAAGATGGTTTGATGCGAACAAAGTTACACCGTCCATTTGATCCTCATCAACCCCCGCCAGCTCCGGGTGTCGTTGGAGTCGAGTCTTTTCTGGTCAGTTATTCCAATGACTGTGCTCTACACTACTGTTGCGTGCGCCAGCTTCTCACCGTCGAACCTGCGCAGCCTGTGGTGAGGGTCCTTGCCGGTGTTCGTGGGCCGGAAGGAGCGATCGGGGAAGGGGTTCCTCCTCGCCACTGCCCGAGAGATCGGCCTTATCTCTCGCAGCATCCGCACCCATTACATATGCACCCCTTTCTTGCTCCCTTCAAAGCCCATGTTCCCTCCCCTTCCCCCCCCTCTCTATCCCTCTTCGCCCTTCAGATCCTGCGTTTCACCCCTCCTCCGTTCCTTTTTCCCACCAACGTCGCACCTTGTAGCTCTCTTGAATCAAGAGCAAATCGGCTCTTCCAATATCTATCCTGCTATTTTCTCATGTTTGGGATAGGATAGAGCGGATTAGATAGGAGCGAAGCAGAGATAGATATAATTTTTTGGCATCCGCGCATATGGCCAAGAATGAGAATCCAAAACCACGTGACCTATCCCCATCCACTTTATAGTTATCCAGGGGATATTAGGAGTTGCACCATTCCCTTCCATCGATAAAAGCGTAAAATTTGTGTATAAACTTTGATTCAAAATATACTATTGCATAGGTAAGTTTTAGGTTTAGAAAACCTTCAAAACCTCACTTATAAATGCGTAATTTTTTTTTTTTAATTCGCGGACCCATCATTTCGTATGGTGGTACCTATTCCCCCACACACCTATTCTGCCCCATTAGTGACCCCTGGAGTCGCTTTTGGATACGCCTGTACCCACTCATTCACATTTCCATGGCAGAGAGGACCGCTAATTTAATAATTATATAACTTGCAGTCCACGTTAAATCCTACCATTTACATTTTAATTTAATATCAATGCTTTAGAAACACGCATTCCATTATAGTCCCTCACGAATGCATACCCTCATTTCGTCGATGGCTTAGTTGCGAGTGGAAATTTTGATAAGAATAACTATTATAATTATAAATATAATTGCCTCTCATAAAAAAATAATCCAGTGGAGCAAGTTTGTTGCCCCTTATGGTGAACTTGTTGTGGGACCACCGTCAATTTAGCCGTGAAGAAATTAGCAGAGAGTAATTCGATATGAGGGGTGAGAAGTCAAGGGGTAAAAGTGATTTCTTATTCTAAACAGAGTTAGGTAAAAAAATAGGCAAAGAAAACAAACGAGATCAACTAGATTTTAGTAGTGCATTTGATTTTTCACTCGATGTCAGCACAGAGCAGAGACTCACTCACACCTCTTGACCGCCAAGTTTTTGTACATTTCTTTTATCACTTTTTGTACCTAAATCTGTTTAGAAAAAAATCACTTGTACCCCTTGCTTCCTACCCCCTCATATGAGATGGATTGAGATTAGAAGCTAATAAATTCATAACTCACTGATGTGATGAAGTATCTGGCTATGATTTGAAACTTATGAAAACTTTATTTTGCAATATTTTCCATTTTCCGAAAATTTTCGAGAATTTTTCTGAATTCACGAAGTTTCTTTCAGCATCAGCTTTTTGTGCCTTCACAGCCAAATATAACGACTTGTTTGTATTTACCGAGGCTTCAGCCCTGTGTAAACCGTCTATTCTCGAGGAAGACATTTTCGTGGATATTATGTGGATTTAACGAACAGGCTGTAGATTTTCACGAATAAATACTCTTTTTTCTTCTCAGTGAATTTTCTTTAGAAGTTATTTTTGTCAGAATTTTGCTGTTTTGGTCGCTGATACGATCGAAATAAAATTTGGTCTACTTCTTTTCCCGATTGAATTCCTTGTTGAGTAAATGATATGCCCCAATCATTCCTGATATTTGTTTGTACAGTGCACTCAGTTACAAAATCTACAGGTCAAAAATGACACACGACCCTTGGGACAGTCTGTATAGTAGAGCCTATATCTACCTGATATTTTATCATCCATTATGAAAGTGAAGCCTTCCTAAAGAAAGTAATGATAACTCTTTGATTTCTCCCCTTAAATAATTAATTAATCAATTTCCTCTTTTCTTTCAACGTCAATTGCATTATTGTCTAACGTATTTAGAAATAATATTCCTGTCAGTCCTTGCTAAATCCGACTCTTAATATTTTAGTTTTATCCAAACATTTTGGAAGAAGGCATTCAATATCCGTTGAGAACTATTAGTATTTTGATGGCATCAATCGTTAGCGTACATTTGCTCTTTTTCTAAGTAATTTCGCTCATTTTGCTTTACGAACCATTGCAAGAAAACCTAGTGACAAATAATAGTGTGATAGTAGATGGATGAGGTGATATTTTAAAAAGGTTAAATTGGGATTCGTTGTAACTAAATAATATGTTTTAGTATGTATTCTCCTTGTTTTCCTAGAGTTTGAGTGTCACGCAGGAGTGTCGATCATTTTCCGGTGGTAGGGTGGAGTAAATCCCCGAGTTAAATTTTAGTTTAATTTTAAAAATGAAGTCGGTATATTCTAAAGCAATGTGGAATTGGAAATATCTTGTGATGCGGGAATGGGTCCTTATAAGAAGAAAAAACACGAATTATTCATTTAATTCATGATTTGTATTGGTAGAAGTCATGAACACTTTGCCAAAAAATTGGCTATTTTTTGCGAAGTTAATTTTATGGTCTAAGCCCATAAATATGGATAAGTATGCACATTGGTAGGCTAAAATCCACTAAAATTCACGTCCATTTTAATGGACACTATGACGGAAAGTGTTAACTATCAAAGATTACCACCGAATTACGCCGGAAATAGTATATTGTGAACAAAACTGTACGCACCCAAATGAGATTTGAGTTTTGGGGCGCGTGTCGGAGGGATCCCCGCGACATGCATTAACCGTCTCTTCACCTCTTTGGGATCCTCCTTCCGTCTCCACGCGGGCCATTATGACCCCCTTCTCTCATCCATCGTGCTGCCTTCCGCCGACCCCCATCCCATCCCCCTTGCTTCCTCCTTATCGCCTCCTCCGCATCTTCATTGTAAATCGCGGTACGGCTAATTGCAGGGCTCCCTCCGCCCCCTCACTCACCTTTTCCCTCGGAACCCTCGCCCCCCCCCCCCCCCCCCGCCGCACCCCATGGTCTTACCCCTCCCCACTTCCTCTCCTACCCACTTCCAACCCTCGGGCTCAACCACAATGCCCTCACCAGCTCCGCTCCATTTCTCTTCCCTCTTTCCACGTCGTATAACACACCGTCTTGAATCCTTTAACCCAAGGGTATTTCCCTGACGGTCGCTGATGGTCCAAATCCACGCCCTAGCTTCTTAACCTTATGGCTTCGACGTTGGGTGCCTCCTGAATCTTGTGTCTTACCTCCAGAGTTCTGTGCCTTCCAAGAATGGGTTGTGAAAAAAGTGTCTGTGACGTATTGTAAGCTATGCGTCTCAGCGTGTTTGATTCCATGTGTAGTGAAGGCAGTTGAAATTTTATATGCATGCTTTTGTTAAAATTGCGTGGCCCTTCGATGGATGATATGTGCTGGAGAAGTGAATTTGGAGCTAATAGAATCTGTATTTTTATTATACCAAGTCCTGTAAGGATAAATAACTTTGAACCACACCCATTTTCATTGAGGATATTTTTTAGACTAACTCCTAAAGCCAAAATTTTTATTTGACGCGATGGGGCAACTGACTTCAATCAGCGTTAGTACGTCTGTGTAATGTGTCTCAAAATGTTGAGTAATTCAGTTGGGCCTTATCGAAAATAATAAAAAATATCGCCGAAAGTGTCGGTATTGATGTTTTTTTATTTACATTTCTAATAAAATATTTGTTTTACTCAAGAAGACATTCTATACGATCACGCCTTTTTCAGGAAATATCATATCTTAACAATTAAATCTTTTATTCCTCAGTATTTTATTGTTTGAAAGAAGTAGCTTTCGTGCAAAAATCTAATCCAAAATCTTCTCCTTCATCTCATGCTTGTCTCCTGTGGGATTTTGGAAAGTGAAATTCCTTTGGCTTGGCCATCTTGTCGTTACTTTTTTCAAGCCAGGTTAAAATTTTTCATCTCATTACTGCTGAAATATTATCGTATTTATCACATTACTTTAAACTTGTCCAAGCACCTTCTCATGGTACTTTCAATTCCTTCTCTTGGCTGTCGAATTCACGCATTCCATTTCATTCTCCATTTCCCATGCATAATTAACAGAATGCTTTTATGCATCTCACGTTACAATGTGGTTTTTTGTTTCTGGTAGTGACTTCCTGTAGCTTGTGCATTTGAGTTCCTTTATTAGGGCTGGTCGTAAATTGAGATGAAGTTGTTATCGGTTTATAATTACTCTGGTATTAATCACGCGTCGCAATTATACTATCGAGATTGAATTTTCTCATTTAGAAACTGGTATCCTCTTGAATTGGCATTCTTTTTTGCACGTTTTGTTGAGTAGATGAAGCGGTCGTTGCTGTCTTTTAGGTCGCCAGGCATTTCTGTCATTTCTTGGCGGGGATCGTGTTAATCGCGCGATAAACTAGAACGAGAAACAAAAAGCTCTCGACTTCTTCTTTTCTTTATTCTGAGGTCCCTCTTTGGGCGTGAAACATATTTTTTGCCCCGGCAAATAAAAGGAACTGGCACGAGCGACGTGGGGAAGCTCTTTTTTCCGTTGCTGTTCTTCCTTGTTGGAATAACGCTTTTTTTCGCGCTTATTCGGGATGTTTCCGTGTTCGGATAAATTTATTCGTGTTTACATCTTACCACTTATTCTTATTTCATATTATAACTTATTTTTTAATTCGTAGTACTGTTCTTCAACGAATATTCATTAGGTGGTTTGCTATTAGCACGAACGTAATCTTATCGCTTTACTTGAGGGATGGCCAATTATAATGCCCTCTCCTTACTATGTCTTTTCGTAATTCTGTGGTTGAGTAAATATTTCATTTATTGTGACTAATCGTCTTGTCCTTTCGCGATTTCATATATTTTAATGTCTATTTTTTAGCGTAGGCTAGCGAATATTCTAATTAAACAGGTAATATTTCTGTTTCAAACCTAGCATTGCTATCCATATGTCATAATTCAAAGCGTAGATAATGGCCTATTATTTTTCTATGATATCTATCTCAAGCATTTATCTCATTCGAAGTAGAGTGCTTTTTAATTGCTTGATTGTGGAGTTGACTTAACTAGTGATAGGACTAGGGTTTTAGACAATTTTTCCTCTGGAAGCGACTAATTTCAATTCTACAACTCCATCAGAAAACCTTAGATAATGTTCACTTTGCCTTTGGTGTTTCTGGCTAAGCCTGCATAGCAGCTATTTTTTTTGTGTCATTTACTCCGATTCATGCTGTGCTTTTCCGATAATGATCGTCATTATTGCTCTTTCCCTTGGTGAAGGCAGAGTTAATTTATTGCGATTGCGGCTGATTGTGGGTCTTTTAAATTCTCATAAACAAGACATCATTTATGCGGCTCGAGTAAGCCATTGTCGATGGGAGCTCTTCCTCTTTTTTGGGACTTGGTTCATTGTATCGTCGTCTAATCGCGCCGATCTTGACAATATTGGTGATATCAGAGTCCTGTGGATTGCATTATACTGGAAGTAGCACCGAGGGTGTAATCTAGAAGAAATGAGAGGTACATCTTACTGTCGTGAAGACTCTAAAAACTATGCAAATGCTGCTTTCATGACAAAGAGGCCGCCACTCATCTCCAGGAGTGGAAGTTTGGAGAAGCTGTATCATGAAAACATTCACGTGGGCAGTGTCACTTCTCTGATCGGAAATGTTGACTATTGGAAAGCTTTATCAGAGAAGAATGGAAGCCTTCGAGACGTCGTGCTGGCAGCGGGTGCGAATGATCAAATGTGCGGATAGGATAAGAAACGAGGTGATGTATCGAAGAACAGGAGAATAAAGGGAACTGTGGAGTACCTGACACAATGGAAGGACCCGGTAGATAGGCATGTCATAAGGCATGGCCGTAACGTTATGAATGCAACAGGGGGAAAATCTAATGGAAAAGTCCCCCGAGGATAATCTAGAGATTAGCGTTTGAACAGATGAAGAAATGTAAATACAGTTATATATTCATGTATTCCTTTACCACCGAAAATAGCGCTGTTTGGCTTTACTTTTTGTTTGACCCAATACTTTTACCGAACTTATCCGCAGAACTTCTCCCGCTAAGGACTTTTCGCGCTAATTTATGTGGACAAGTTCGGAGGAATTTCTAGGTGGAGGGAATCAGAAATTTCGGGTTGGGGGCACTATACGATACGCTAAAAAAATGCCACATCTTTCGGAGGAATTTCTGGCGGGTATCAGAAATTTCGGGGGGGGGGACTACATTAAAAAAATGCCACATAGGTCCGAAAAGGGAGAAACGGAGAGCTGCAGTTTATCAATCCTAGGATAGCAATGCTATGAGAATGTTGGGACATGGTTCATTGTTTCGTCGTCCAGTCACGCAGATCGCGTCAGTGCTGCAGACTCCTTGGATGGGTAGCCAAGGAGGTTTGACGGGAGCACGGAAGGATGTTAGGGAAGGGGAACGGAAAAGGAACATCTACAGACTGTCCCCTTCCGTGCAGTTTTTGTGCAGCTGTAAAAAGAGCGGGCATTTTCTGCTCCTTGATCAAGCTCGGGATTGTTTTTAGAGAATTTTTTTGTACGTCGTGTCGTGTTATTTGTTTGCTTTACGTGATTCTAAAACTCCTGTCGCGCGAAAGAGAATGTTTTCGACTGGCATCAGCGCGGAGAGATTGTGGATGCTCTTTCGTTTTTTTTGCGAAGCCATGTGGCGGGCCGCACTGAGCAAAAGTGGTTTCACGTTTTCGTGTCCTCGTTCGCAGCTTGTCAAACAAACCGTGCCAGTTCAAGAAAAACAATCTGAGTTATTGTCCTGATTTGCGATTAGTTTTTTCATAAATATTTGATTTTTCGCGTTGGTTGTTGACTCATGCGGTATCCGTGTGTGTGGAAACTGTGATATAAGTCCCTTTTCAAAATTTTGGCAATATTTGGATAGCAATAGTTGGCAATAGTTATGTCCGTAATATTGAAATGTAAATTTTGCGTATTGGTAAATATATTCATCATCGTCGAGTAATTATACCACGTGACCGTGTAATTAAATGGTCGATAAATAAATTTAATTAAACCGTCAGTGGCAGTGTGAGAAGTGAGAGTTGCTGCGAGACAAAAGTATTGAACAACTTCCCCGTACCTTATGTATCATATTTTGCTTCAAGGTAGCGTCGTGTTGCACAACTGCGTAAGCTGAAACTCATACAGCTCTTTTTTCAGTGTAGATTCGAAATTTTTTAGGAATAATCCTTCGGTGCAAATGATTATGTTTTGGCGTCGGAATCTCTAAAATTTAAAGAAAGACTATTGAAACGATTCAGATCCCGTAAAAATATGTGCAATAGCGCTCATAATAGCTGCGCATTAGTCAAAAGCCGAGGTCAAATTTGAAACCATGTTTGAAAAAGCCTTTACATTATGTTTACGCTATCAATTTCCTGAAATTCCGCCTTTATCGCCTGCCTTAAATTTAATGGAAGTAAAATTTCCAATACTCGTGAAAACAAACGCTGTGGTCGTAGTCAGCCTATCATTCTCATCAGATTGTTCCCTTAATCTTGGATTTAGCCATTTTAGTCTTGGTCCCACGCGCAGAAACCGATTTATGTCAGAGAAACCTTCTCGAATTTACTACGTCAAGGACTTGCTGAATGCGTCTTCGTATAAGTTATCCTACTGAAATCCGTCTCCTTGTGTACCATTGCCCTAAAATCCTCGCGCTTCGGTGTTAATTGCAGTGCTTCGTTTATTTTATTTTTCGACCAAAGCTGCCGTGGAGAGGTTACCGAATTTTGGAATCCAGACTGGCTCAGCTGCTTTAGTTGGGAAGTTTTTGGCTACCCCTTCCAGTTGTTGGCCAATTCTATTTCGCGATTCCGCCACTTTCCAAATTATGTGTTATCTAATATTATTCAAGTCTATGCAGTTCATTTTGTCGACAAGATTCGAATGCATTTTTTATCGCAGAGGATTAAAAGCTGTATCATCTAGGTGGCCACCCATTAAAGTAACCTTAAAAGTGAGGATATGTCATAGAGTTTCATTCTGTCGGAAAACTCTGTGAATGCAACCAAAAAGGCACAAAATTTCGGCATTATCACATTTGAAACATCAAGCGGGGATTAGTCATCATTCTCTATGGCATAAGTAAGTCGATATGTCTTAGATACTGGAACACTCCACTCCCATCTTCAATAGGTCATCCAAGTCTGTAGAATTTCATTTTTATATCGTTATTTTACTAAAGTTGTTAGAAGATCAATGTTAACTGGATTTTAAGCACATTTTATCCTCAGTTAAGATGAATAATTTTTTAAGCACGTATTAAAAAATAGTCTGAAAATTTGTGGATCACCTCTAAATTCAAGGAATTTCAGCTTGATATTTTAGTATCCACCCTTAACATTTTAGTGGAATTGCGTTGCAATCGTTCGTTAGTATCCCCATGGGACGATTTCCTCCCTTGCTTGCTGTCTGTAAGCGGGTGTGGTCTAGTGATGCGTTTTCCTCTCGTACGTGCGGAGTGAGGCAGTTAATTGGGTTGGTTGGCGTGTAGCGATGTGTCGAATCGTAGAGCGAGTCGATTTAAGTTGTTCCCGGTCATCATTAGCACTCGTCGTGTGGTCAGCCGTTGTCAGCCGCGGCTTCCTTCCCGGATGCTCGCCGCCTCGCGGTTTACCATCGGCGACGGTGATGAGCAGGTCTCTTCCCCTGGCCTGATTGGAGGATTGAGAGGGAGGAAGAGAAGAAGGTCTTTGAGCGTGCTGAAGATTGTTCCTCATTTGGTGGGGTATGTACCGCAACTTCCTCTCCGTTGAAGGGTGGATGCATGAAGCGAACGAGTGAATTTGTAACGGGACGAGGGTTAAAAATGAGTAGGTCCGCTATATTCGAGGCATTGTATCTCGTGGCCTTTTCGGGATTTCTTAACCAAATTATTTACCAAGATTTCTCTAAAATACTCTTTAATCATCATCAAGTGATAATTTTTGGCGAAATCCCCGAAAAACCTTAGCGATTTATCTCAGTTTGCCTAGTTATCGATTGGAATGCATTATTCGAAGTCCATGTTTAGAAGAACAGTTGTACGATTATTTCCTAAGATGGCTTTATCTCAATGCCCTAGAGTCGGAAAGTGTTTTCAGTTAGCGTAATATTTAAAATACTTGGAGATTCCTCAATTTTCAAGATTTTCCAGGCAATCAGTTACCCAGAAAATTCCGCAAGGCAACCTCTTTGGCCGGGTCCTGGATGCGGACCTGTCTTTTACTATTTCATCAAGTGAGGTGTTATCTTCCTATTTTGAAAACAATCCGGTGTATTGTTTCCGGTATTAAAATGCCACTGGACAGCCCACCTTTTAATGCTCTATATTATTCTCAAACTGCCCTTTTAATTCTATGATTTATTTTACAATGATGCTCCTTAGAATAAGACTTTTTTCTACCGTTATTCTATATTTCTTTTTTATTATGATTATTCGTGTATAAATTTTTATTTGCTTAAAAATTTAATGATATGTTGATTCTGTTGCTGGACTGTTTCGCCCCTGGAATCCTAGAAGGCGTAGTGTGAGTTTAGATTTGCCATGGACCAAATTAGCAGCATTTTACACAGGTCTATTTCTGCTGTGGTTAAACCCCCACTCAGGTGGGGCTCAAACCCGCTCCCCTAGGATAAGCAAGCAAGGACTTTACCATGTGCCGCCACTTTGGTCCACTTTATAAATATGGGTATACTGTTAATAGTGGGTAAACAAATAATTATTTAAAAATAAAGAGAATGAATTAATTGTTGTACTTATTGAGGCAAGGGTGGCACGCAAATGTTGGGTATAATAACTTCCGGTATTTCACATGAATAAGTCAAATAACCAACTCTTAATTCGGCTTTTTTTTTAGCTAAAGCTCGGAAGGTAGTGGAAATGTTTTCCCAATTTATTTTTCGTCTATTCGGAATTACGATAGGATTTAGAAATGGATTAATGGGGATGGCTTGGGTTGGTCATTATAGTCCTGGGCCATAATTACTTCCATGGAGTTTGCCACGGGGCTCGGCCGTTAGCGGTGCGGTGCTGAGGGACGGTGGGGGACAGAATTGGAGGAACGAGTTTACCCTTGCCGAAAATCACATAGGTAACAACTTTTCGTGGAGGCGTGCGCTGTTCCCTGTTCGCGTGCGTCGTTTCTTTGATTTCCGCCCCTGCTCGCTCTTTCACGAAGGGACCAAAAGCGTTGGCTTCCTTCGGGTCAACCGTAATATTTTTCCGTATTTCACGTATAGTTTAGTAAACTTCGTTCTAAATTCAGTTTATACATTAATAAACAATCTGATTCCGGCCTGGGTGGAGGTGGGGTTAAGTCCTCACCTTCTAAACAAGAGGTCGCGGGTTCGTGTCCCGCCTGGGTAAGTTGCTCCTATTCAGGGCATGGTTGCTCGTGCTCGTGTAAATTTCACCTGTTGAAAAAACCCAACGTAAAGGCCAATGTGTACAATTTTCCGTGGCTTAGTACTAAATAAGTAAATAATGCCTTTTTAAACACCTGTAGAGGTAACTCGAAACTTAATTACTGTGCTATATCGCAGGTGTACAATGTAAGCACGTTGTTGTTTGATCAAGAGTTAATTTTTCATCCATCAGAAGTTATCTTCATGGAAAAATACGAATTTATTGTGAGTTTTCCATAAGTGAGCGAATTAGTTTGCTCCCGCCGAAAATGACCAAGTGAGCATCACGTCATGAGGCGAACGCTCTTCCTAGCTTGCGTGCGCCGTTTCTTCGAATTCCGTCCTTGCGCGGTCTTTCGCGGGAGGAGAGAGTAATCATGTGGATTCCTTCGGGTCTACCGCTCTGAAAGCGATGGGGCTAAGCATATCTGTCAGCCACTCCGGTCTAATAATTTAATCCCAGGATTCAACGATCACTGTTTAAATTTTTTTTGTACTTACGTCAACATCTATTCGATTCATCATCAGCTAATACTGATGCCTTACATTTTATATTTATAAAGGCCTGTAACAGTAACTCAAAACTTAATTACGACGTCGTATCGAGAGTGAGGTAAAGGCATTTAATATAATGAAATATTGAGTCTTTCATAGGTTATCTTTATCGGAAAATACGTATTTTTTTCAATTGTGTTTGGGTGAGCATCAGTTCTAAGAATTTCAATGTGTATAAAGGAAGGCCCGTTACATAGAATAATAAGAAATAATTACAAGAAAAAGGGCATTTGGCAAGTGCTATTTCTCAGTGAAAGACGTGGAAAAATTATGTGTTACCTATAGCTTATATTTCAACGGTGAGTTAGGAGGATCATAGATCAAGTTTTTATGATAGACCTACCTGAATTTTGTACTCTTGTGCCTAAAAACAATTTTCATTCGGACTTCAGTCCTTTTATTTTCTTTTGCAAACTATGAATATTCCCTCTATTTTGAGAATTTCCCTCCATTCATTAATTTCTTAAAGATGCGTATAGAGTTTCCTTTCTTGTGTATTTAAGTAAGAAAGGATAAACATTGAGGCCCACAGCCATGCAATTTAACTTGGCCCTTACCCCTGTTGCAAACTGCAGTCAAATTTTTCTTCTGCTTGGCAATAGTGGTGAAGTGGAAGATGTTTAAGGGCTAAGTTTACATCCAACCCATTATTTTTTTAATCAAAATATTTCGTCGCTTATGGAAAGAGCTTGCCACGTCATCCCTCGATTGGTGAAGCTTTTAAATAGTTTAAGCCATCTCATCAGCTTTTACATTGCAGTGGTTTCTTTTTGATCTTTTTCTTTCATCTTCCGGTGTTTGCTTCTTTGAGAATATTTTGCTTCCGACTATTTTTAGGATTAAATCCACCCCATTGGTTTTTGCATTTCTGTCGACCCTCGTTCATGAGGAAATCGGGACAGAACGTTTGTGAGTATTGTTTGAATGGAGTCCTCAGCGATTGTATTCATTTTATGAATCATGCAATCTCTGTTAAACGGTGTGCTGAATCGGTACTTATATTACCCTTAAATGTGTGAGTTATCTCTATGCCAATGCTTTGCTTATACCTACATCCATTTCATATTCGAGGTCGCTCGACATGACTTGTATTTTTGGTGCTCTAACAATTATAGATAAAAGTTCATTTTCCTGGCTTACTGTTTTGCAATTCCTTATACATGTGAAAAATTGCAGAGAATGCCGTGCATGCATGTAACTTTTTATTTTTTGGTGGTGTTATCGCAAAAATTTAATAACAAATGTTATCATCATTATTATTTTGTCGCAATTTTTTTGTTATTCCTCTGATTAAGAGTTGGAGCAATCAATCGATGGTGACCACTCTTAGTTCGCGATTTTGGCCGAGTTATTTGACACGCGCTCTTTACCAATTCAAGTAAGTATTAGTATTTTTTTTATATTTCGACGCTTCCCGCAGTCATGGCCTCTCTCTTCAGCATTTTATAATCTTTTCCTCGTCTTCCCTTTTACTTTCCCGCTTGGTCCGTCTCCCCCGAACCGCCCACCCGGGACACGAAAGTGGGAGGGCGTCTGGGGCCACTTATTCCCCCACCCCCATCTACTTCTGCTCCCCCCTCCCTCTTCCACAACATTTCCCCCTCCCCACTAATCCCTTCGCCATCCCCTCGCCTCACTCCGCTTTCGCTAGATGCGTTTTTAATGTCGGATAATTTGTGGTTTAAGACCTCCTTCCTCTTTCCCTCTCCTCCTTTCCTTCTCGCTCGCTCCTCCCCCCCCTCCATTCTCTCCTCCGCTTAACCACTCTTCCCCACCCCCTCCCACCTCTCCTCCCCTCCATCTTTTGCCGAGATAACCGTGCCACTGCATGCCATATCCCTCCGCTCACTCCCGAACTCTGGAAAAAGTCTTGAAAAGTGGAGGAAGGACAGTTGAGTCCACGAACACCGCTCTCGTGTCAAAGCTCTCCTCCACCAGACGTATTTTCTACCGCCCATTTATTGTATCTTGGCAGAAACTTTTTCGGGTATATTTGTAGGTGTTTGAAGAAATTTCAAATTTGCTGCCTCTATCATATTTTTTCCGGGAGTGTTGTCGTTACTGAATGGCATTTTTACCTTCATAATGTTATTCACTCCGTGTTTTAATCCGAAAGTTGGTTTGTATAATGAACGGTTAAGTTCACCCCGGATGAACCCACAAGCATGTGAATTTTGCATATTCAGGGCAGGTAGGCCAAAACCTTTACCTCGCCAACCTCACCTCTCGAGAATTTCAGGAGTGACCTATTACTTTGCCAGTGCGATAAGCTACCACACTACCTTAATCATGTTACTCAGTTGTGAAACCGGTGTTGATATTGGTGAAATCTCTTGTGGCAATTTGAAATTTCTCAAACTCTATGGAGACATCTGCCTTATCACCTGGGTAGCTGAACGCATATATGGGTGTTGATTGTGGTAAGATAACAGATTAGTCTTATCGTTTGTTTATAAAAGGGTTTGATATGGAATGCATTCTGAAGATTTAGGCGATATGGTGTGGAAAAACAGCGTAATATAGTTGAAGGAGTAAAGGGATTATTTCCCGAATTGAAGTTTTGAGAAGATGCTGACCTATGTTTCTACGTTTCACTCTTCATTATATAAAAATACCCGAAGATGTGGAAACATTCAAACCTAGGTCATAATAATGTTTCCAAAATTTCCGTTGTGGCTGCATTTACTTTCTAAACGTCATTATAAAGTTACAGCCGATCATTTCTCCATCTAGTTCCATGCTTTTTGGAGTAGTAGGCATCGTAACTTATGCGTAATAGTTGGTTTCTAGTGCTAGTTAGGAAAGGATTCCTCCTCCTGCTTTCTGGCTATATTTGCTGTCTCTTTTGTTCGCTCCCTGCACTTAATCTTGCAGATACATTACATTTTACTCACTTTCGTATTTTTTTCTTTTTGGGAACGAAACAAGTATAAATTTTAAAGAATATAATTACCCATAAAATGCCAAGTCAGACGTAAGGCTTTTTTAATTTTCTGGTTGTATGTGTGAAAGGGCTCAATTTGAGTCTTAAGGTGATCAAGCTTAAATGCTTACCTTTAGTCTAACTCACAATATAGAAGAGAAACTAAGTGTTGTACTTTTGAATTTTAAGACAATCCCAGTGGTTCTTGTACTCGCGGGATTCAAATGAGTCTTTTTCGGTCGGTCATCTAGTCTTCCTGGAAATTTTATTTCATGTACTTTACGCAACTCTAGTAACCACCGAGACTGACGGTTTTTTTACGGAATGAATTTTCAGGCACTGCAACAGCCCTGTTCCGGATCCAGTAATCTAATTGAATCTTATTCCCGTGTGCTAATTTCCACTACTCATCCCTTATTACAATGTTAAGTACTAACTTTCTTCCGCGTTTTTTTTAGCCTCTATTAAAATAGTGTTCTCCAACATTATTTTTATCGGCAATTTTTACTCCTGAAGTTCCTGCGACCGTAAACTTTAGCGTGTGAGTTAATGCGGCGAACCCGTAAAACCTGATATAGTGGTTTCATCATCAAGTACGTGCATAAATGAGGTAAAATGGTTTCCCTTTATTGAAACTGTTTTGCGGACTGCTTAGTAATTATCTTATGCCCAACGTGTAATTGTTAGAAGTGCATTTATCTAAGATCTACTTTAGCTTCTTCGTCGCTGCTTCCTAACCTGTAATCGGTAGTTAATGGTTATGTTCTCTCAGTGAGTTGGCATGTAACGTATTATCGGAAATGTATGCAAGGCAAACGAGGCAAGAAGTGCATTCGTTGTGGTCCATGCTTAAGGTGAAGACTTCTATTAATGGTGGATTTCAAAGGCTATGACTAAAAGCTCTCATCTTCCATGATAGTGGATAGTGTAAAAGCTTTTCTCTGTATTAATCTTATCAGAAATCTTTGGAATATCTATCTTGTCCGATTGTATTTCATGTAGCCTGCTGAAATTTATTTTGGACGCAGTTGAGAAAAAGGTTGTGTTTATGTATAATATTATTGATATTAATTAGTTTCTGATTACGGTGATACTGTCTCTCATGCGGTTTTCCTCGCATTTAGACCTTGTTCAGAGGTAAAATATACATATTTGATGTAAAAATACTGAAGGGTGGTCGTAATGGTACACTACATAGAGAATTGAGCTGTTGATCTAGTTTGCATTGGATCATCGTGGGTGAAGCCTTGGGAAACACGCGTACCAAAAAATCTAAGAAGTACGAGAATATTCGTAAAGGGGCCCAGGAGAAAGAAATGCACCCCCTCCCCCCCGCCTTGAAAGTGTGTTTTCAGACGGCTGTAGCATAGTCAAGGAGAGGTCTCTCTGCGCCAGTCCGAACAAACCTACGGATTGAATCTTTGAGTGAGTGTGGCTCCAATACTGAGGTCAAATTAACCCATGCTAAGTCAATATTAATGACCTTCTGGGTAACCTACGTCAGGAGACGTCTTGACGCGGGTTTTCCCAAAAAGCTATTAATATTGACGAACATGGACCGCGAAAGTGTTAGTAATTTGAACCTGCACTGAGGTAAAATTTCCATATTGCAGAGGCAGGTAAATTTTTTCAGGGGTGTACCTTGTCCGTTGAGGCATACCCTGAAAATTTTAAGATCATAGCTTTAGTTTTTTATAAGTATTATTATGCTATAAAATAATAAAAATACGATCGGTTTTGTGATGCTTACTTGCAAGCGTGAATGCATGGATGGAGTCACTCCATCCTCTTATCCACTCTCTTTCTATAGGGTGTCATCGAGATGTGGGGTAGGCATGTATTTCACTGCCCCTCCCCTCCCCCTACCACCAGCATATCCCTCCTCTATATTTCCTCTCCCATTTTCCACTCCATTTTGTGAATTGCCCGCCCTAGAGATATGCCTGCCCTCAGTTTTCTCTGGGCTCCCTTTTCGGCCCCATCCGACCCATAAGCGCCTCGTTAATGGCTTTTTTATTTGCCTCCCTCGCCCTCCAAACACTCTCCTCTCACTCCTTGTCCTCTCCACCCCTCCACCCTCGCCGATTCTGACCGATCCCATTCCTCCCTCCTATTCGCTCATCGTTTGGTGCGTCCCTTGCCTGGAATCGAAGAGGGGACTCGAGCCCCAAGCCGTGATACATACCTTTTTGAGAGATCTATTTGAATCGGCACTGGTTGACGCAGTGCAACATCATCAACAGTAATCAACCGTAAGATTGGTTTGACGCAGCTCTCCACTCATTTCTCCTATCGGCTTTTCTTTTAACAACTACATAATTCTTCTCGGGAGAAGTAAGAAAGAAATTATCAGCAGAATAGCCCAGTCGAAGAGAGCATTCCACCAAAAGAGAGACCTGCTTACAGCGGGAAACTTAAATATGGAAGTAAAGAAGCAATTTATAAGAGCTTACATTTGGAGTATGCTCCTATACGGAAGTGAGGCATGGACAATGACCGCAGCGGAGAAAGCAAGGATAGTGACCTTCGAAATGTGGTGCTACGGAAGAATGATGAAAATCAAATGGATCGACCGAGTTAGTAACGAGGAAGTCCTAAGAAGAATGGGAGAGAAGAGAAGCCTCATGAAAACCTTAACAAGAAGACGGAACAACCTTATAGGCCACATCTTGAGGCATGATGGCCTGATGAAGACAATCGTCGAAGGACAAGTGAAAGGCAAGAACGGAAAAGGAAGACCTCGAACAAAATACATGGAACAAGTAAAGAAGGATGTGAAAGAGAAGAAATACGTAGGTGTGAAAAGATTAGCTGATAGGAGAACTGAGTGGAGAGCTGCGTCAAACCAATCCTAGGATTGTTGACCAGTGATGATAATGATAATTCTTCTGCTATACGCCCTTCGTCACCTGCTTTGTACATCTCATCTGTGGCCTACCCCTGCCGCTCTTCCCTTCCACTTGTCCTTCGACGATAATCTTCAGTATATAAGCGTATCTCATGATGTGGCCGATTACATTGTCCCATCTAATAACCAAGGTTTTCAAAAGGATTCTCTTCTCCTTTACTCTTCTTAAAATCAGGGATGGCAAGTGAAGCGAAACGAAAATGTTTCGATTCGAACCCTAGGGAAACGAAAATACGAGGTCTAGGTTTGTTTCGTTCCCCCTAGAAATTAAAATCACCTAGGAGTTTAGTTTCGACCCGGGACTTTACTCCCAGGAACGAAGCTAAATTAATCGAAACTCCGCTGCTCATAGTTAAGTTTCGATCCCGGAAGCTGAGTGGAGGGGGATAAGAGGGAATAGTTTCGACCCATTACGTTTGAAATACATGGAGAGGTTAAAAAATCTAACTTAAAAATCGAATAACCAGTTTGCGTTCACCGCTCTCCTGTTAGTGGTAAAAATATGAGTGCCCCATGCATCTAATTGCGGTAGGCCGAACCGCTACTTCATTCAATCATATTTGGTACTCGTTTCGTGGGTCGAAACTGTTCGAAGTTGAAGCACTTGGTCCCTCCGGTGCGAAACATTATCTACGTTTCGTTTCGTCCCAGAGTTTTTTAGTTTAATTTCGACCCGAAGTAATCTTGACTCAGATTTCGTTTCAGCGAGCAGAGTGCTGCACAGCTTGTACACCGATTTCTAGGAAACCTTTTGATATAACTGTTCTTCAAGAAGTTGTAAACTGATTCAATGTAGCTTATTATTTGTATTCTTTGGTTCTAAAATTGAAATGGCTGTCTAAATTGATGATACTTCCAATTTTTAATTTCCAAAGGTTCTGCTTCGTAGAGTTGCTGAAAGAAGGGCATCGTTAGGAGAAGTTTCAAAGCCAGAGCTTAAAGTGATTATTGTGCATTATTTAGTACATTTATTGCCTAATACTATAACGAAAATGGACTTTAAATGGTGTCAAAGAAATTCGTCACGACCTCCCCAAACAGTATTGCTCTTATGATACTCGTGCATAGAAATGGCCTTAGAAATGGAGCTTAGCCGGTGGATAACCCGAATAGGATTCGATTAAATCAATTCCGGAAAGGCATCAGATTTATCGTCTCGCTTTGTCTGCCGCCCTTTCGGAATCTCTCCCTAGTCTGACGTGCCATGTGCTCTGTGACACACGTTTTCGCCGCTGTTTGCTTACTTTCGTCGCGTGTTTTTGTGTCTCGGGGTTTGACGTAAAAAAAACTTCTTGAGGAACCCCAATCTCGAAATAAAATTAAGAAGTTGAAAATGCTCGCATCCCGCGGATGTTTTCATTAGGATTGTTGAGCATATGGCATTCACCTGAGTATACAAATAAGCAAACATTTATCCTTATCTTATTTTTCTTATATTTATCATCCATATCAGCGTGTTTATTGAGGCATGAGATTTTTTGTTGCCAGCGTCTGTTGTCATGTTACACCGATTAAAGCTGTCCACAACATTTTAAATCGAAGAAATTATACCTGGCTTAGTTAATACTTGGAAGTACGGAAACAAGGGAGATGGAGCTATATGTATCGTTAGTTCCAACAAATACTTGAATCCATGATCATAATTTCATTACTATCGCGTGTTCAGAGTTGTTATTAGTATTATTGTTATTTTGTTAATACCCCCGCATTATTTCATTTGTTATTATGTTTCATAATGAACTAAATCAAGCTATTATTTGCGACTCACACGTACTCTCTATACTGATTCGCCAATAGCAGGCTGCTCGTATTTGGTTCTTTCGCGCACGTCGTCTCCTTCGGGCGCTCTGCAACAGATGTCGCCCCCCTCCTTGCATTCACGGGTCCCGGGGCGCGCTGAACTCAGTTTTTCGGGAAATGTCCCTCTTCTGCCCTAACCCACTTCTCGCTGCCCCTCATCCGGTTCCTCCGCCGTCGCCACCCGCCCAAAGTCGCCCCACGGGCAGGTGAGCCCCTGCGCCGGTGCTGCGGGTTCGAATTGCCTCCTTCGCGGAAATGAGAAATGTGCACCCAGAGAGCGATTTCAGGGCGTTCGCCTTGTTCAGACATATTCCAGTGTTTCTTAAGCGTGAAATTTCGGAGTCATTGATGCTTGCTTCAATGAATTCTCCAATATCCCTTGCTGTGATATTATGGTAACAGATATTTTTACCTTTAATATTTCTCCTACTTAATAGTTTCGGCCTCAAAAACGGAGGTTACTAAGTTGAAATTCCATAAAGAATGTCCAAGACTGTAGTAGCATGAGCTACTGAGAAATATATTCTCTCAAAACCATCAAATAGTAAATTCAACGGAATCGGTGTTTCCCATGGTCAATTCAGGATTGTACTCTTAAAGATAAAAAAGGAGTGCAGGGAATTATCTGAATATTTAAGTCTGGCAGACAAAATAACTCAGTCTAAATGAAATGGGTGTAACCCTTCGGAAATAATGATTGATTGCCGCCTTCCAAAGATGAAATTGTATCATAATGTTTCAACCCATAGAGATGAGCGAAGACCAAGGCCTAAATGATTCCTGATCCTGGCTGTACATTGTGAACATTGGAGTGTTCATATAATAACATAATGTAGCCTTACCCGTGATATACTACCCTGGGAACCTTAAAATTAATGATAAGCCCCGCATTGTAGAATACCTATTTTGGTTTATTTCTTTGCTATTTTGAGTTATGCGGTGTAATAGCTGTATGCGTGTGTCAATACCCTCTTGCCTCTAGTTCCCTTTGGCTAAATGATGTTTTAATCGGTCTCGAACTCGATTTATTTTTTTCGCCATCAGTATTCTGAATAGGGACCTCTAGTCAGTAGATGAAGCATTTACCTTTTAAGCGTGCAATCCTTCAAAGATTGTATTCTCTTGAAGTCTTAAATATAATATATTTTTTGTCCTACAAGTTATCTGAAATCTCAATTTTTGTTTTGCGAGTACGTATCGTAATTTGTAATCTACCTAATAAATTAGTTATGCCCCAATGCCCATGGTATCGACTTCAATGAATGAAAAAATGCTTCTATATTTCATTGAAGGGTATTACTTGTAAAGAACAGATATAAGGGAATGCAAATGGTAAGGCGGAGAAGCAAGAAAGAATTATGAGGCAGCCACGATAAATTTTATGTTTTATTGAAATGCAAATTGTAGAATAGAAGCAGAATGACCTTCGTTGCCACATCTGCATGTATGATAATCTCATTAAATGTAGTTCGATGAATGCAAAGCTTAGATTACCGAATGAATATTATTTCTTCGTTGGTTTTTTGTGCGTGTTTTCCCGACTTCCGGCCAGCTCCTCCACTCCGACCTTGGGGATTCATCGCCCGGCCTTTTCGGCTGTCCCTATCGCCCCATACCCCTACCCAAGCACGCCCGCTCCAACCCACACTCGACCATTGCAAACAATGGACTCGCTGGACGCGATTTTTTGCTCAGATCCGTGGCCATAGGTGGAGGAGCTAGAATACCGCGGACATTCCTTCTCAGACGTGTGCCACCTTCATAAAAGTATCGCGCTTCCTTGGAACTCCCGCAGAGCTTGCAAGTCAGTCTGGAAAGCCATAAAAAAATCGGCGGGATTTGTTGCCAAGTCTAATTTGATGTATTGACGACATGCTTTTGAGTACGTACAGCTTGAAAATTTTCTCATCTTTGAGATGAGTGGGCAGGAAGTACCCTCGCTATCCGCTGGTAGGTCGTCGGGTTAACTTTTAGTGAATGCACTTAAAACATACAAGGATGCTTTCCTTTTCTAATTTTTTTATTACGACCGTAATGACTTTCATCAGCTGCATGGTTATGCTGTGTAAAGCAAAAGCGGGCATATCACTCTTTTGGCTGTGGAAGTTTCCTATATTTTTCAAGTGCAGGTATGCATCACCTCTGAACCATCTCGCCTGAAATATCAGACTACATTCGCCACTACTGTTTTTTATTTTAATTGGCTGGGATAGTGAATAGTGCTGTCGCGAATATCATCATATTTTTTCCATTAATTAAAGAGGGTGTCGAATGCCATTCTTTAGACTTCATCCAGAGAAATTTAATGCGCGTGTTATTTTTGGGACAACGTGGTGGCCTAGTCGGTAGACCGCTTGGCTGATGATCTAGGGTCCTGGATTTGATTCCCAGATGAAGCCCTTCGACACTCCAAATAAAATTCTTGAAGTGCGAAGAGGCCTAGGAAAAGGAACGGTCCCCTCTACCCCGAATGTGTGAAAGTCACATGCCTATGGCGTAGGTCGCGGCAAGCTCCACCCTCCCTTATCCAAGCCAACCTTCGGGTTGAATTTCTTACTGTATGAAGGGCATATTTTTCTTCCTTGAGGGAACCGATCTGACCAGAGTTACAAATTTCTTGGATACTTACGGGTATTTAATGAATTTAGATTGATCTAGCCCTAGCAAACATGAAAGTATCATTCGTGAATGCTAGATTAAACGCGTTTCCAGCGGTCGAAAATGTGTAAGCATTTGTTAGAAACGTGATTGTCATCTCTTGCTCGAGCGCTGACAGATTCTTCCATATCACAAGTATTTACTTTTAGCCATGCTACTGCTTTAGGAGAATTATTTTGGTATTTATAAAATCTAAATATTTCAGCGAGATGGAGTTGAATCTATCCATGCTGAATTTATATTGTGCAGTGGCCAGAAAATAAATCCTATTTTTAACACGGATACTATGATGTTGGTACAGTGAAATCCGGTCAGGATTTAAAGTTATTCGGCAGAAAATTGCACATTAATATTTTCGGGGTTTTGGTCATGTTATTTGTGAGATTTCTTGGCTACTCGATATCATTCTATCCATTCATCGCCATAGGATCCGTAGGCCTCCTTAATTTGTCGATCGAGTGGTCTGCAGAAAGTTTAATTTGTTATGTTAAAGTTATGGCCTCTTATGAGCGATTGTTTCTAATTTTTTGACAATTTAAATTATCGTACCTTCTCCTGTGATCAATAGAATATTCCATACCTTTTAGAACCATGAAAATAAATCAAAAGCAATCTTCATTAATTTTCCACGCCTATATGGTCAATCCTAAAGACTTAGCGTTGATTTGAAGGCAAAAAATTTCGATGCCCACTATCGGTACCGTACCCCATCGATTTATTTGAGCTATCGATAGTCGTTCACATAACTATACCGTCATTCAGATATGGTAGAGGCTCGTAGTAATAATAGAGAAGCCAGTTTTGTTTCCCGCTTCTACTGTCACAACCAAAATTGAGTGAGAAAAATTCTAGACCGATTCCTTTGTTTGTAGTTCGTGAATGGAGGCTGTGTGTTTGTCTCGGGTGAACATTATATTCCCATTGAATTTGGTATTTAAACTAACTAAAAAAACCTTGAAAATGGCATTATGAGCCAAAACCTTGGTTGTTAGAGGGAAGGAAATGTGGAAATAGGCAAATGCTTTCATTATATTCATTATCAAAGATTTACACTGAATAACGCCAGAAACTGTATCGTTTAAATTTGGTATTGTCGAGGAAGTATTAGTTTCAGCCTTTGGAAATAATCTAATTTAAGGCTTTCGTTTACTAATGAATACAAATATATTTCAGAGTGATGAGGAGAGCATCATCTTTCAACCGCACTATATTTCCAGATCTAATAGAAGCGATAAAGTGAGACAGATAAGTTGCCGAACGGATAGGTATAGGAATATTTTATTCCTCCTAATAATGGTGAACCTGTGGATGATAAATGCTTGTTCGAACTCAGGAAGTTATATCTCTCAGAACGCGGTCCCTAAAATTGATTTACTATTGCTATTGCAGGTTTGCGGTTGGTATCGTTACAACTCCCGCTGTACGCCTATTGAGTTGCTTGAGGGAGAGTATGCATATTTAAAATGTAGATACCTTTTTCGTTTCTCATTATTGTGTCCAAGGGGAATGCATAGAGGAGGCCCAATTCCATCCCATAGAAGTCTGATATCTGTTGTCACTTCGGTCGCTCTTTAATCGGTTTTTAAAAATGTTCGCGGCGCTTGACGAGTGTAACGCGATCCACTTTTTTTCCAATATTTTGCATTATAATGTTTATGAGGATAAAATAAAATGGTTAACTTCCACACACTTTTTTATTAACAAAGTACCGACCCGGTTTCGACACGTAGTGTCATTATCATTACCTTGATAATGACACTACGTGTCGAAACCGGGATATAAAACATGAATATAAAACATTTCCACTATATATCGCCGGACACTGAATTATTATAATGTTTGTAATTACGAGGACTAGCATTGAGAAAGTTATGAATTTTATGCATCTTATCACCGTGCATAGTAAATCTATTAACACCCCTAATTATACCTTATTTTCCTGCGAAAATCGGATCAATTTGTCCGTCAGCGACACGAGTGGCGACTTCTGCAAACCCACATAAATGCGCGGTGAGTGAGATCGCATTTCGAGGCCGACTTGACGACCCTCTTTTGTAATATTCGTGATTACGTCGGTGTTAGTTGAAAGTCGCACGGTATCTATGTTTACCTCAGTTTCCACCTATTGTGCAGTCTCGCAGTGCGCAATTTTGATGCTTGCTTTGGGAAAGCCCATTACCGAGGGCGAATTTGGCGGAAGGTTCCACAACGGGCGGGCGGCGGCCGTCGCCAGGCGAGGACTTCGGCCGCATTGCCCGGGGGCTCTCGCCTCCCAGCGCCCCTCATTCTCTCTCTTATCGAATCCGTATTGTGGAAGGTTATTTAGAAAATCAAAGAGTCCTGGGTTCAATTCACTACTGAAACCTTTGAGCATCCATGGGCAAAAACCTTCTCGGTGCCATGTGAAACAGGAAAGCCTTCCTTTCATCCTGAATATGTTCATTCATAGTTCCGTGACTTACTATGGGGACAGATCTACCCTCTCATATGGAGATAAATCTTTTGTTTCATTAACCGCGTGAGTTCATAACCGGTAAAACGAATCACCGGGACATTATGGGGACGTTTTGACGTCCTACAAAAGAATGGCGACGCCGTCCAGTGTCGACTGAATTAAAAAAGAGACTGTCTTTATGTAAAAATTGGTCATTGCAGTCCAAGAAACCTTTAAAGAATTGCGATACTATCCCTCGATGTAAAATTTTGAATTTTTAGGTGAGTCAACCATTTTTTGTGTTTTCTCCTTATGGGAATGGTGAAGTAAATAGAGGATATGAAATTTTGCCCAGAATTCATTCACTGAGATAAAAATATATCAAATCTTACTTTAGTTAGGAGTTTACCAAATATTACATAATTATAGTTAGCTAATTTGGGCTCCTTAGATTTTCTATTATTGAATAGAATATAAAAATAGCGTCTCTTTTAATTTATATCGGGATTTTACGTTATTCTCATATGTTTGTGGGTTTTATTTTTGCTATAGTTTAAGTATTAATTAAATTTTCTTACTTATTTTACAATTGAAATTGGACGTTTCAGTCTCGTTCTTAACAACTTGGAGATTCTTTGGAGTTGAAATCTTGATGGGAGCATCTCCCAGTTCATAACTTAATGCGGCGTAAACGTTAGTGGGACATTGAAAAATCAAAACATTATCTTATCGTAATGGCTGATAAATTCAAGGATAACAGTCATTAGGTAGTCCGAGGAATTATCGAAAATCCGCTTCATACAATTTCATGATTTATGCGCGTCCTGAGTTGTGATTTGTATCTGTGGTAAAATTTAATGGGAGAAAATATCTTTGGCCTTGACGGGGATTCGAACCTGAATATCCCGAAATCATGATAGGAATTTTATCATTTGCTTGATCCCGGTAAAAGCATATCATTTTCCCCTTCGGAGTTATCCTACTCTGAGCACACTAGTAGGGGAGCCACAGTAAAAACCGCTGGTTTAACGCTGGATTTTGTAGAAAAATAATGTGAATGATTTAGCAGTTCTCTCATTAGCATGGATAATTGTAAGCCAAATTGCGGATAATTCAAGATATTTGTGTAACCTGTGTAAGATATTTGATGGATAGCAAGTTGTCTGTTTTAGTGTGATGAAAGTCTAGATTGTCAGTGTAAGACACTGGCATTTTAATTTCCATCTGATGATGATACTAGTCATATCGAAATCGGTCGCAAATTAAATTATTTTCGTGTACTGTTCCGACGACGAAGAAAGTGTGTCCCAATGAAACGTCAGCCCAAATTTTTCCTTCTCGGCTAGGAATCCGAGAATTATTTATTAACATAATTCGCGGAGAAAAAGCTAAATCTCATATTTTCGTAGAAATTGCAAAGTTTCTTTAAATTAATTAAGATTTGTGACATGAAATTTTAGAACACAAACGTATGCTTTTTGCTTTTGGCTGCTGTCCCCTCCCGACCGCTTAGTCCCCCTTTCTCCTCCCCCCACGACACTCCCTCATCCCTTCGTTCCCTAAAACTATCCATTCCTAGCATTTTTCTCCGAGATTCTCTCCACAAACGACCTCCGTAAATGCC